>NC_092130.1:82209850-82561516 GCF_043159975.1 Macaca nemestrina | reverse complement strand
ACCAGCTAAAGTCTCACACGTATGTTTTTATTCCTTTCACTGCTGCCCTCCTCCCCTCTTTTAAAATAAAATGTACAAATACTAAACCTCTGGAGAAACTCTTTGGACAAAACAGTCACATGTGCCTGTGACTTGAGTTTTTCCCAGGTGCACCCTCAGGCTGGTTCAATAAACTTTGATGATTTAAGATTTATTATGCCTCAATTACTCATATTGGTTTCATCACCATATTTTAGGCAGCTGTTTGTTACTCACTGGAATACTCCTTCATTCCCAGAAATCCTGAAAATTCTTCCAAACATATAAGTTTAATGAGCATTTTAATTCTCATTATCTAATTCTAATACATATCTAATTCTCTACGTAGGGTATTATGAGTACATGTTTTTTCACATCACCCTTTGGCTTACCTTATTACAGCAGCAACAATGTTTTACTTATTTTAGTTGCAGTTAGAAGGGTTTCTTCTAATCACATTACATTTTCATTTGACAAATTTATGAAAAGAAGCCTTAAAAAAACTTGCCAGGAGAACGTGATAATTTATGTCAAAATTACATCGGCTGATTTTTAAACATTTTTATTTCCATGCTTTTGGGAATGCAGTTGGTTTTTGGTTATGTCGATAAGTTCTTTCGTGGTGATTTCTGAGATTTTAGTGCACCTGAGCAGTGTACACCATACCCAACATGTAGTTTTTTAATCCCTCATGCCCCCAACATTCTCCCCTGGGTCCCCAAAGTCTTTGACATTATTCTTATGCCTTTGCATCTCATAGTTGAGTTCCCACTTGTAAGTGATAACATATATTTGGTTTTCCATTCCTCAGTTACTTTGGGTAGCTCTACCCAGTAGCAGGCTTGCTGGATTAAATGGCAGTTTCTACTTTCAGTTTTTTAAGGAATCTCCATACTGTTTTCCGTAGTGGTTGTTCTAGTGTGCCATGCTCTTCTGTATTTACAGTAGGAGTTGTTAAAGCAAATTAAATATGGCCTCAGAAGGACTCCATACTTCTATATTTGAGTTCTTGTGGATGAACTGCAACCTAACATAATAGGTAGATAAAATTGAAAATTTAATTTAGAAGTATGTGCCTGTAACAGTGACTGAGTCTGGGTGAATCCCAAGAGCCATACTTCAACCAGTCATACACTGTTGAATGCTCAAACTGTGTTCAAATAAAGCAAATGCCGAGCTGTAGTCAATCCAGATGTTTTTGTACTTCACTTCCAATTTCTGTACATCACTTTACTTTTCTTTTCTATAAACTTGTTCTGAGCACAAGGGACCCCTGGAGTCTCTCTGAATCTGCTGTGATTCTGGGGTCTGCTTGATTTGTGAATTGTTTATTGCTCAATTCAACTCCCTTAAATTTAATTCAGCTGAAGTTTTGCTTTTAACAGAGTTAAAAAATCAAAATCGAGTTAACTGTTAGAGTTGTGTTTCTGATGACCTTAAAGGGCTCGGTTGAGAGTTTTAATAAAATTGTGCAGAGATATCTCGCCTACTTGGTCACTCACAGAGCCTGGATTTATCAAATTTTGTTTGTATAAGATTTGTATTTTTTAAACAAAATAACATTCCCTGGATTCAATTTTAAAGGTTAATAAAGCCAGTTGAAAAAAGAGAAACAATTAGCTAGGAAATGATTCTTTTGACATATATGGTATGCAATTAGTGCAATGGCTTTTCCACCATGTCCTCCCTCACTTTACCTTTTCCTAATTAATCAATCCGTTTTTTTAAATGTACAGATATAAGGAATTTTAATTTTGGTTAATGACAGCAAAGAAGTATATTCATCTGCTAGGACCCCCACAACAAAATACCAGAGACTTGCAGGCTTAAACAACAGAAATTTATTTTAGAATTCTAGAAGCTGGAAGTCTAAGAGCATGGTGTCAGCAGGGTTGTTTGTTTCTGAAGCCTCTCTCCTTGACTTGCAGTTTGGCCACTTCCTGGCTGTGTCCCCATATGGACTTTTCTCTATGCGTACATCTCCCTGGTGTCTCTTTGCACGTCTGATTTTCTTTTTCTTATAAAGACAGCAGTGAGTTTATATTAGAACTCACCCTATAGACCTAATTCTAACTTACTCATCTCTTTAAAGGGCCTATCTCCATATTCACATTCTGAGGTACTGCAGTTAGGGCTTCAGTATAGAAACTTGGAGAGGGCACAATTTAGCCCAGAACAAGAAGAGACTGATTACTCATTCATTTAACAATGAATTTGTCATTCTTATGCTTCAAAGTTGTGATCTGGTCTTCTGAATTGCTTTTTTACACTGAGGAGTTTGCAGAAAGCAGCATCTAGGTTCATAAAACCATGCCTTCATGGAGAAACAATACTAAAAAAGTCTTTACAAATTATCCACACCAAACAGATTTTGGTTTATACCTGTTAACACATGAATAAGGATTTCGCTTGTTCAGAAAATTATTTAGTCATGGAAAATGTATGTATGTCTCTTTATGCCTTTATGGATTTGATTAATTCAACAAATTAATGTGAAAATATTAGTGTGTATCAGTAATGGGCTACAAACTTTTGCAGGGAGCTTCCATATACATAATATTTTCCTGTAATTGATATGCCATGGAACCCAAAGTTATTACAGGTCTCTTTTTCTGCCTGAAGTGGCATTGTAAAGAGGAAGTAATCACTGATTCCTTGGTTAGAAGCTTGGGCTCTTAAGTTAGGGAATCCATTCTTCTTATCTCAATTCTGCCACTAACAATACATAATTTTGACATCTGTTCAATTTTTTTCGTCTGGATTCAAGCCCACACCTTAGCATTGTGGAATAATTACCTGAGATAATTCATAGAAAGCAGTAGGTGCAACAGTGATCACAGTAAAGCAGCGCTCTTTAAAATATTTGAATATATAAAACTTGTGCAGGAAAGGGAAGTGAAATAACTCCCTTCCCACCCTGCCTGGCCAAAAAAAAAAAAAAAAAAAAATCCAACAATAATACATGTTCGAAACTATTTGTTGATTAAACAAATGTTAGCTATTATTAGATATTCTTTGGTAGAAAAACATAATTCTCTATTTTAAATTTTGAGTAGTGGTAATATGCACCACATGTGCATTACTTATTGTATTTCAAGAACTCTGTTATAGACATATATCACCTCAATTAACATTCGATAAGTGCTCCACATTGTTTTCCCTCTCTGCACAACATCTTGGAAGAACTAGCCTGTCAGAATAAATTCATCTTTAACGTACCTGAGGTGATTCAATACATATATACACACACTAATATATGTTTATATAATATATACACAAATGTGTGTGTATATTATGTATGTACATGTATATCTACATATGTGTGTACATATTATATATGTGTATAGTTATATATGTATAAAATATATACAAATATGAACATATTTGTATATATTTACATATATACATATACTACTGAATACATACATACATATTTATGTGTGTATATACACACACATAAGTATATGTATGTGTGTGTGTGTATGTATATATATAAAAAATATCTAGGCCCATTAGCCTATTAACTGTAAATGAGTAAGCCATACTAACAAGAAGAATATATACATGCATTTCTCTATGGTTAGCTAAAGTATGCTTCCAGATGATGCATTATAAAAGAAGTTGTGAAATCTTTCTCTAGGCATGGCCAAGAGAATTGTCTCTCTTCTACTCAAACAAATGTCATTTGTTTATTTATTCATTTTTTAGTGAAGAAGCCCCTGGATATGGCAGGATAGGTTCAGAGAGGCACACTTTTTTCTTATATTATCTCACCTCAGCTACTCCTCTTCTATCTCACCTGTACCTACTCAGCTACACCACTGTCAAATTCTCTTCTTTACTTGTTTATGATGCTGCTTTCTTTTATCAAGTTATTTTTAATAATTCCAAGACAAATTTTCACATCTTTATTTTGCTTATTAAATATTTTAACTTTCAGCAAAACCTCTAGTTATCCACTCTTAAATATGCTTTAGCTGAGACCAGCTTCCTCTCTGTGTATAGGACCCTGAAGTTTTCTCTCTAAGAGCTCAGTATTATATAATGATGTTCTCTATCACTGTGCTGAAAAAAAAGGTGGGATATTTCCATCTCAGCTTTCGGTAAGCTAAGAACATTTCTGGTTAGGATAGGACTTGAAATTGATCTAAAGCAAGTAGAAGTATGGATACCAGGGTACTTTCTGAGTAGTACCAACACTAATCCTCCTTGTGAAGTCTTTAAGGGTGTTCTGTGTTAGGCCTTTCTTCTATTGCTATAAAGAAGTACTTGAGATTGGGTAATGTATAAAGAAAAGAGGTTTACTTGACTCATGTTCTGCAGGATGTACAGGAAGCCTCATACCAGCCTCTTCTCAGCTTCTAGGGAGGATTCAAGGAGCTTTTGGTCATGGTGGAAGGCAAAGAAGGAGCAGGCATTTCACATGGTGAAAGCAGGAGTAAGACAGGCGGGAGGTGCCATACACTTTTAAATGAACAGATCTCCTGAGAACTCGCTCACTATCACGAGAATAGCACCAAGCTATGAGATATCTACCACCATGACCCAAGCACCTCCCACCATGCCCTACCTTCAACATAGGGATGACAATTCAATATGAGATTTGGCAGTGACATCTATTCAAACTATTCAAATCATTCCAACCCTGACCCCCAAATCTCATATCTTTCTCACATTACAAAATAAAATCATGTCTTCCCAATCATCTCCCAAAATCTTGACTCATTTCAGCATTAACTCAAAAGTTCAAAGTGTCATCTGAGACAAGGGAAGTTCCTTCTACCTATGAATCTGTCGGTTCTGACCCCACATTTCCTCTCTGAACTGCACTAGTGGAGGTTCTCTGTGAGGGCTCTACCCCTGTAGCAGGCTCCTGACTGGACACCAAGGCTGTTTCATATATCCTCTGAAATTTGAATATCTGAAATTCTGCCCCATCTCCTTAACTCTTGCATTCTGTGCACCTGCAGGTTTCACACCCCATGGAAGCTGCCAAGTCTCAAGGTTTGTGGCCTCCAGAGCTGTGGCCCAAGCTATATCTGGAGTCCTCTGTGCTGAGGCTAGAGCTGAAGCATCCTGAATGTGGGCAGTAGTGCAGGGCAGCTGGGCCCTGGCCCCTGAAACCATTCTTTTGTCCTAGGCTTCAGAGTCTGTGATGGGAAAGCCTTCATCTTAGATCTTAAAAATGCCTTCTAGGCCTTTTTCCCATTGTCTTGGCTATTAGTATTTGACTCCTTTTTAGTTATGCAAATTCCTCTAGCAATTGATTGCTCAGTAGCCTGCCTAAATTCCTTCCCCAGAGTTGGGCTTTTCTTTTATACCACATACCCAGCCTGCAACCTTTTCTAATTTTTATACTCAGCTTCTTATTTAAATATAGCTTCCAACTTTAAGTCATTTTCTTGCTCCTGCATCTGAGTATAGGCTGTTAGAAGCAGCCAGGCTACAGCCTGAATGCTTTGTTTCTCAGAAGTTTCTTAAAAGAGATACCTGAAATCATCACTACTTTTTTCTTTTTGAGCTGGGTCTTACTCTGTTGCCCAAGCTGCAGTGCAGTGGCATGATCTCAGCTCACTGCAACTTCTGCCTTCCAGTGATCCTCCCACATCAGCCTCCCAGGTAGCTGGGACCACAGGTGCATGCCACCATGCCTGGTTAATTTTTGTATTTTTGGTAGAGATGGGATTCATGAAGTTGCCCTGGCTGATCTCAAACTCCTGCCCTCAAGTGATCCACCCACCTTGGCTTCCCAAAGTGCTGGGATTACAGGCATGAGCCACTGTGCCCAGCCACCTAAGTCATCACTTTGAAGTTCAACCTTCCACAAATCCCTAGGGCATAAAAAGAACACAACCAAGCTCTTTGCTAAGACATAATGTGCACTACTTTTGCTCCAGTTCTCAATATGTTTCTTGTTTCCATCTGAGACCTTGGCAGCCTGAACTTTACTGCCCGTATCATTATTAGCATTTTGGTCACAATCATTTAACCAGTCTCTAAGAAGTCCCAAACTTTCCCTTATCTTCATGTCTTCTTCTGAGCCCTGCAAAGTTCTCCAACCTCTTCCCATTACAAAGTTCCAAAAGTCTTCCAAATTTTCAGGTATCTTTATAGTAATACCCATTCCTCACTACCAATTTTCTGTGTTAGGCCATTCTAGCATCACTACAAATACTCGAGATTGGGTAATTTATAAAGAAAAGAGGTTTAATTGGATCATGGTTCTGAAGGCTGTATAGGAAGCATGGTGCCTGCATCTGCTTGGCTTCTAGGGAGGGCTCAAGGAGATTTTACTCATGGTGGAAGACAAAATAGGAGCAGGCAATTCACATGGTGAAAGCAGGAACAAAGGGAGGGTGTATTAATCTGTTCTCATGTTTCTAATAAAGACGTGTCTGAGACTGGGTAATTTATAAAGAAAAGAGGTTTAATGGACTCTGAGTTTCACTTTTAAACAGCCAGGTCTCCTGAGAACTCACTCACTATCATGAAGAACATGAAGGATTCACCCCTATGACTCAAACACTTCCTACCAGGTCCCACCTTCAACACTGCGGACTACAATTCTACATGAGATTTGGTGGGGACATATATTCAAACTATATCACTTCATATTTAATTATTTCAGGGCTCATATTCTGCAGGTTATATATAGTCTCTGGAGGTTAATGATAGTAAAATACATTCTGGCCTAATTTTACTACTTAATATTATTTTAGCCATATCATACAAGATAATAAATATAGTAAAATATATGAGGAATTTTTGTAAAATATATGAACAATTTTCAATTGTTCCAAAATTTGTGACCATCTTTAGGTCTAAGAAAAATAAAATTTTCTAAAATTTGAATTATAAAACATGCCTCTGAATGCCATAGAAGAATAGCAAATGTATATATTATAAAAACTCCAAATGAAGAATAAATAATGCAATTGTAGATATTCCTCCTGGTGATAACAGTTAGCAGCTCATGATGACTTGACATGAAAATCTTCCTACTGGAATGTGAGTCAGATCTTGGGAATAGTGATTTCAGAAGTCTAGGCCTGTTCAACAAAGACAATTTTGCCCAAAGAGAGATTTGGCCCTTTCTCTCGACTCCTGGGAGATAACTTCTAAGCCCTTGGTGTGTCCTACTTAATAAAAGTGTCTGTTTACCTGGGAGCATCGGGACATGCCAGATAGTCTATGCTAACAATGTAATTTATGATAGGGGACCTTGAATCATATGCTATCAATTTGACCTTGGGGAAGCTGGAGACTAAGATCAGAAATGCAGGTGGTCAACTACATTTGGATAACTGAGTCCCACCATAAAGTCTAAACACCAAGGCTCCAGTAAGCATCGCTGGCTGGCAATACTCTGTGTTTATTGTCACACATCATTTCTAGAGAAGTAAATGCTCTCTACTCAACTCCGCTAGGAGAAGACAATGGGAAACTCCATGTCAGAAACTCCTGCACCCTCCTCTGTATGCCTGTATGCCTCCTCTTTGGCTAATACATTGAATTTGTATTCCTTTATTGTAGTAAACCATTTCTGTAAGGAAAACTGCTTTGAGTGAGTTCTGTGAGTTCTTGTAGTGAATTATCAGACCCAAGATGGTTGGGCAGACTTCTGAATCTTCAGCAGGTGCTAGCAGTGAGGGCAGGTGAGGGCAGTCTTGGGCATGCCCAGACTTCTAGTTGATATCAGAAGTAACTAGTTTGGGGGACCTCCAAGCTTGTAGTTGGTATCAAAAGTGATGGAGGTCTTGAGGACTCCTGAACTCTGTAGAACCCCAGCAAAGTAAATACAAATATTATAACAAGTTTCAATGTGTAAACATTTCTTAGGTGGGTGGTACAGTATAATTGAAAAACCATAGACTGTGAACCCAAAGTGGGGCTCAAATTCTGGATCAGTCATATAGTAGCTGTAAATAGAATATTGTCATTACATGGCACTGGCTTTTGAATTTTGAAGGTCAAAGATCAAATTCATACTCCACCACTACTCTTTTACACAAGTTATTTTATCTCTTTTCATTATCTCGTTTGTAAAATGTATGTTCATTACCTTAAAAGAATATTTTGAGAATTATACAAGCCAAGAATTGAAAAATTCCTTATATATAAGGAGCACGATGAAATGATAAATTTAGTGACTATACTATTCAAGCACTTGTATATCACTTTGCTATTTCTAAGTAGAACAGTGCACAAGAAGATATCTTGAATCGCTCAAGAGGCCCCAGGGCTCAGATGTGCTTTCAGAGTTAGTAGGGGACCTATCTGTTCATGCCACTAATATTTAGTGAGTCCACTCCACCAGCTATTGTTTTAGGTTCTACTGTAAAAAAGAGATAAATATATGTGCCTTCTAATGGGAAAAGAGAGAAAAACCTCAGATAGAAAGATAAATAGATACATATAAAGAATATATGGCATATTAATGATAAATGCTAATAACACAGATAAAGCAGGTAGGGGTGATAGGGAGTGTGGAGGTAAGGTAAAAAATGCTAACTAGAGTGACCAAGGAAGGCTACACTGGAAAAGTGACACTGCATTAAACACTGAAAGGGGGAGAAGGAAAATTTTCTACAATTTTCTTTTAGAAAACAAAGAAAATTAAAAGAATCTTGGATGAGAATGAGGCTGGTATGTATAAACAATAGCTATAATGTAATGAGTTTGCATACTTCACAGTTACAACTCCCCATTGGGAAAGTTAATTTCAAGAAAATATCACTAAAGCTTCTTTGAAGTATAAGAAAAAAATGCTTTTGGAGAACTCGAAGCCTTGCATGCCAACTATTCACTTATTAAATCAATTTCACGTGCAGATTAATTTTCTAAAGCATAAAGATGTTTATATATAATTATATATGCCCAAGGTATTTGAAAAGAGTTTTCTAATGACAAGTAAGATTCTAGGCTTTTCTATTGAAAAAAGTAATCATGCTATCTTTTACTAGGACATACTGAATTGAAAATATTTTCAGGCTTTTATCCTGTGTTGGAAATTCACACAATTAATATGTTTATCGTCTTTGTTTTACAAACACCTTTCCCTATCTCTGCCTCAGTACGTTATTTTTCTTTTATATTTCTCTGCTGCTTCATTCCAAATTTATTTTTGGGAAGAAATAATGTGCTATTTAATTTTTCATCACAAAAGAAAAATGTATTTCCAATTTTTTAAAGTTAAAAAATGTGTATGGAATAGTCCCTTCTAGTAGGTGATGATTATCTGTATGTCCAGAAGCCAATTATATAATTTTTTTCAAAATCACATATTGGTTTTGAATTGAAACAAGAACACATTTATGAAAAATGGCTTTTTCAAAAGAGAATTGACAATGCACAGTGTACAGGTGCATAGGAGTAAATTGGACCCTATGTATATTATTTAAAGTCTTCAATCAGCTGTCCCAGAGTTGGTAAGGAATTGCTATTCACTTGAGTATATTATGCTCTCAGGACCTCCTTTTGCATTAACACGCCAATGAGTCAGTTGCATCAAATTCATCCAAGGTGCATGAGAAATTCTAATCCCCATGACATTTAGGTAATTTAGTGTGTTAAAAGAAGAACTCAAGCCTTTATAAGAAAGATGATTACTTTGTATTGTGTTGGTAAGAGATCATAGATTGTTCTTCTATGCCAAATTAATTTTTTTATATTGTTGCTTTCTTGAAGAAAAATTCCAAGCATATTTTTGTAGTAAATGAGGAGCAAGCCATTTAAGCCTCCCATGCTTGCAACTCAAATAGCAATCTGGATTGCTATAATGGAGAGAGACTCAATATAATTTAAAAGCAGAGAGGGTGTTATGGAGAAAGGGTCAGGCCTTTTGAATTGCAGAAAATAACAAGTATGCTTATGGGAAAATTGTTCATTGCAAATCCTTCCTTAAAATAATTTTAAAGTAAGAATTGTACATTTTTATTTTCACTTTTAAACTGGCCAGATTTACTTCCTTTATGTGTTCGATTTCACTACATGAAGAGATTTAAATTTAATAATTAACTCTCATCACTTTCTAGCTTTTAACCAAAACTAATAATATATATTTTGTTTCCACAAGGGAGAGAAAATATGTTGTTCTAAACTAAAGATACATCATTTAACTGATTCCCCATATTTTTCTTTCTTTTCTTACTTTGCCAGAAGTTACATGAGACATGTTATTATTTGTTCTGATTGCAAAAAGCATGTTTTGTTATAACCTAATAGTTTTACTCAGCATTATTGCAATAAGACTTATACAATACTTTGTCCATTTTATCCTTTTCATTAAAGTAGGTACATACACTGTGTAGCTTATTTCTTTAAACATTTAGGGGATGCAGAATACTTGCTTTCTAATAAAACAAAATTATATAGTTTCATAGTGACATAAAATAGAATTTGAAGAATTCTAAAGTGATAGAATATTTTTAAATTTTATACTTATGTTACCCAAAGAGTGTAAATACCATAGTTTTAACTCAAGGGTGGCTTGATTTGTTTTGACACCAATACCTCAGGTCTACTTATTTTCATTTAAATACCGAAGATAGATTTTAGTTAAATAACTATGATATTAAACAAAATAAACAGGTAAATTTTTTCTAGTTGTGGTTGGAATTGGGACTCAAATGTCTTGAAATTTGACATTATTGGCCAGGTGCGGTGGCTCACACCTGTAATCCTAACACTTTGGGAGGCCGAGTTGGGTGGATTGCCTGAGCTCAGGAGTTTGAGACTAGCCTGTGCAACACGGTGAAACCCTGTCTCTACTAAAATACAAAAAAAAAAAAAAATAGCCGGGTATGGTGGCATGCGCCTGTACTGTAGTCCCAGCTACTCGGAAAGCTGAGGCAGCAGAATTGCTTGAATGCAGGAGGTGGAGGTTGCAGTGAGCTGAGATGGTGCTACTGCACTCCAGCCTGGCAACAGAGTGAGACTCCATTTCAAAAAACAAACGAACAAACAAAATGAATTTGACCTTACCAAGTTTATTATATTGTTGCTCAATACTTTACTAGAAATAGATTATCATCAGGTTGTTTTGAAGAAAGAACACTGTTTGCAAAAACAATATGAGATTGTATTTGAGAAATGAGTGGAAACCAAAGATCCTAATTATTATTGTGACACATGATAAAACTGTTTCTCTGTGAACGTTGGAGACCATCTGTACAAACATTCCATTTTCCAGATACTCAGCAAAAAAATAAAATTAGGAATTCTCAATTTATTGGGAAAAAATTTGATCATGGCCATGGATTTACTTTTCACATATATGGCTCAATGTGGCTTCATCCTCACTTTAAAGCATCATCTGCTACAATGCTTTCTTTCTCAATATTCTTCTCTCTATTCTGCACCCACATGCTCCTCCTTTGTTCCAGTGCATACCAAAACTTTATATATGCCATTTATTTGGCTTGGGGTAGTCTCCCCCACTTTTCTTTCCCAAACAAAATTCCCTTTCGGTCACTTTCTCTGAGATCACTTAACACTTGGTAGATGTCTATAAATACTTCATAATTCTTATTCAGGCTGTGTTGAATATATATGCCTTTTCTTCATTTTCATTCTTCTCCCTATCTTGTTCCTCTTCATTTATGGTCATCCAGCAGAATTTTAGATAGCTATTATGTTCAATAGCGTTAATATAAGTAAACTAAAAATGACTAGTCCTAGTCTCTTTAATAATAAACCAATGTGCTTAACCATACCACTTTGGAATTCTGAAGCTTCTTTCAAGTCTTTAGCTCCTATAGAATCTGCTCTGATTATTATTTATATATGATATGGAAATCATGACTTTGATCAAATGCAAAATTATTTGAACTCACACAGAAATTCCAGATCAAATAAAGAAAATTGCTCTGCATATGATCCAAGGATTCTTTTTTTGATTTAACATGAAAATATATATAGATGCACAGAGAAACTATGAGCTAACCAACCCTCAAGTGCCTTAATAACTAGGTCCATGGATGATATACTGGGTTGAATGTTGCCCCTGCAAAATTTCATGTGGATGTGAAACCTGCGAATGTGACTTATTTGAAATAGGTTATTTGCATATATAATCAAATAAGAATAAGGTCATACTGGATTTGTGTGATCTTTAAATCCTTTATGACTAGTGTTTTTATAATAGAAAAAGAGACATTTGGAAACAGGGATATAGACCCACAGCAGATCTGTCCATGTGAAGATAGATGAATGGATTGGAGTGATACATCTGAAAGCTAGGTAATGCCAAATGTTGCTAGCAGTCATCAGAAGCTATAAGATGCAAGAAAGGATTCTACCTTGAAGCCTTTAGAGGGTGCATGGCTTTGCTGACACATTGATTTCAGACTTCCAGCCTTCAGAATAATGAAACAATAGATTTCTGGGGTTCTGTTTCTTGAGACAGGGTCTTGCTCTGTTCAGGCTGGAATAAAGTAATAGGATCATGGCTCACTGCAACCTCCATCTCCCAGGGTCAAATGATCCTCTCACCTCAATCTCCTGAGTAGTTGCAACTACAAGTACACACCATCACACCTGGCTAATTTCTCTCTCTCTCTCTCTCTCTCTCTCTCTCTCTCTCTCTCTCTTCTCTCCCTCTCTCTCTCTCTCTATACATACATATATATAGAGAGAGAGAGATATATATATAGATATATAGATAGATATAGATATAAATATATAGATATATATCTCTTTTATATATATATATATATATATATAAGAGATAGGGTTTCCCCATGTTGCCCAGGCTGGTTTCGAACTCCTGGCATCAAGCAATCCCCACTCCTTGCCTCCCAAAATGCTGGGATTACAGACATGAGCTACCACCCTTGGCCAAATTTCAGTTGTTTTAAGTCACCCAGTTTGTGGTACTTTGTTATGAGAGCCCTAGGAAACTAATAGATATCACCAGCACTTCCAGTAAGGCAGTGTTGTTTTACATCTGTTTGATTAACATTTATTGAACACATAGGATATAATAGTTAGAGGCATGAGAAATATGTCTTTAAGAGTTTCAAAAAGAGTGAGAAAGATTGACACATCAACAGAAATTTCAATGCTATGTGTGGCAGGCACTACTGCTCACCCATACGTCAGCCACTTACTCTTCCATTTTGCCTTTGGGTATGGTTGGAGGAGCATATTAGGTTTGGAAGCCACCTCATACTAAGAATAAGAGAATTACAGAAAAGCAGATCCAGATTCCTAACATTTCTAAATCCCCAACCAAACTGAAACATCCTCCTGCCAATAAACTTGTGGGAGATAATTAACCCTATTGTAGGAGCCATATTTAGTTGGATTCTATAATTACAGCTCAAATATTCTAATGACTTCATTGACTATATTCAAAGTTTATGGGAGCAAAACAGAAACAGAAACTGATCACTGGAAAGATGGTGAGGAGGAAGTAAGTTAGCTAAGTCTGAAGATTTAAGAGATGACTAATGCGGCTTGATAAAGCAGTATGGGGTGATGAGAACTGAACACACAGAGTTAGTCATGACACATATCATACAGACCTTGTAGGCTGCCATAAAGAGATAAATATTATTCCAATTGCAATTAAAAAGCATCAAACTGCTGTAAGCATGGAAATAACATAATTACTTTTATACTTTAAAAAGATAAGCCTGGTTGCCTTGTGGAGAATGTAATGTAGAGAAGTAACAGTGGGAAGAAAGAGACCAGTCAGGAAGGGATTGCATTAGTCTAGGGATAAGAAATTATATTAGTCTAGCAATGAGAAGGACAAGATGTGTTAAGTATAAATTTTGGAGGCAAAACTGACAGAAACTGGTGATAAAAGCATAAGTTTTCACTTTCAATTTTTCTACTACTTCTCTGTGGATTATTACATTAAGATTATCAGATGGTTGGAACTATCTAAAATGGATACTGAATGATAGTTTGAGGGATTCCTTTTAAGTAGGGTTTGAACTTCAGTGTATTAATTTTCTGATGCTTTTTTGGTTTCTCAGAAGTGCTCCAGTAAGTTTTGGTTGCTAGAGAGTAACTTTTATAAAAATATTATACCGGTATATTATAGATTAATTTCAAGCTTCTTACTTTAGGCACATAACATCATTTTGAAAGAGCTTGCCTGTGGCTCTCAGAACACTGGGGTACAGCAATAAACTTTTACCAAGGAATTATGTCTTTTGGCAGGTAGACCAAAACTTGGAACCTCTGAGATATTCTCATTTTCAGTCTCTGACCTTGCTCGATACCTTTAATGGCTTGGTGTTAGAGTTTCTCCACCTTTGAACAGTAACAACGACCTCTTCCATCTAAGTTGAGACATATTTGTAAAGTACATGAAACTTGCCAACAGGAAATCACTACATACACGACAATTTATTGTTAGTTTTATGGCCAATTCAAATCTCAAAGGAATTGAAGTCATTGCCATTTGAAGGTTGTCCAGTTCATTTCTTAGACAGATGACTGACCCAATACAACAGTCACACAGTCCCTGAACAATTACACTCAAACTCTGCCTTGGCTATCACTGAAGAAAAACATGATTGTTCAGTCAATGTGGCTATAAAATTGACCTACCTTTCTTCCCTAAGCACTTAGGAACTGTGAGAACATGATGAAGAAAAGTTAGCAGTGTTCTTTTAAATATGTATTTTTTCTATTTTGAGGTGAGAGGGTTAAAAATTGCTTAAGTTTCTTCTTAAGTGTTCATAAGAAATATTACCATTTAATTCAAAATTTACGGAGTATCTCATGATAATAAAGTCAGAATCTGCTGAGTGTAATGAGTGGTACTAAGTGTTTATAATAGTGTGGATTTGAAAACAATTATGTTTGGTGAAATGAAAAAAGCTACATTGAGAAGATGACACTTCAACTAGGTCTTGAAAATAGAATTTCAACAGAAAAGATAAGAAGGAAAGAAACCCTTCCTCATGAGAAAACATGGTGAATCAATGCACTCAAACGGAAATATAGTGGGTACATTTGAGAAAAACTGAGTAATTTGATTTCACTGGAGCACATAAGGGGAGAAAGAAACCAGCTATATAAGAGAGTGACCATGGTGAGATGCCTTTATTATTATAATTTGAATGTTATGTCATAGATGGGGAGCCTGGACTTGAGACAATCTGATTTTCCTGAAGTAAAAGAAATAATCTTTCAATGGTGTCTGCATAGAGACATCATGACCTAATATCCCCCCCAAAGTAATAAAATTAGACAAAAATAGGGTCAGTTTAAATAAAGGACTAGAAAAAATTATTTTTAATTGAGACATACATTTGATCCTTGAACAACGTGGGTTTGAACTGTGCAGGTCCACTTATGTGTGAATTTTCTCTCACCTCTGCCACCCCTAAGACAGTAAGACTGACTCCTCCTCTTCAGTCTACTCAATGTAGGATGAGGAGGACGGTCTTTATGAAAATCTACTTCCATCTAATGAATAGTAAACACATTTTTCTTCTTATATAATTATCTTAATAACATTTTCTTTTCTCTAGCTTATTTTATTGTAAGAATAAAGTATATAGTACATACATAAAACATGAGTTAATTGATTATTTATATCATTGATAAGGCTTCTGGTCAACAGTAGACCATTAGTAATTAATTTTGGGGAAGTCAAAAGTTATACAAGGATTTTCAAAATGTGTAGCGGTTCAGTGCCCCTAACCCTAATAATATGTTATTCAAATGTCACCTGTAATTCACATATGTTGAAATCATCATTTTAAAGTGTACAGTTCAGTTATGTTTAATATTCACAGAAGTGTACTAGCATCATCACTACCTAATTTTAGAAAAGTTTTATCATCCCCAAAGATTCCCCACACTAATTAGCAGTCACTTCCCATTCTTCCTTTCCTGTAGTACTGTTAGGACATAGTACCATTATCACTAATACTAATTAGTGCTAGAAATCACTAATCTGTTTTCCGTCTGTATATATTTGCATATTATGGACATATTGAAAGGACACAAAGATAGATGTGTACCCGCCCCCCACCCGCTACACCCTTGTTCTGCTCTCTAATCTTTGCACATACCAGAGATTTCGTAAGTTCTGTGAGTACCTGGTTTTCTGCACGTACCAGAGATTTTGTTTTGCACATACCAGAGATTTTGTAAGTTCTGAGGCAAGGTCACAAGACGTGTTTAAGTAAGATAAACTCTTGCTGCCATAAACCTGCTCTCCCGCCTCAAAGTTTGAACCAAAATATCAGAAATGGCAGGAACCAATCATAGTTTGCCAAATCGCTTTGTTCAAACTCCAGCCAATCATACCTCTAATTTGTATAATGATTCTATGCCTACTTTCCTTAGACTATATAACATTGTTCGGAGCTCAGTGGGGGAGCTCTCCTGCCCGTCTCGTTTCACGAGCAAGTGAGAGCTCCAGGTTCGAACCTGTAATAAAGATCCTTGCTGCTTAGCTTTGACTCTGGACTCTGGTGGTCTTCTTCGGGGAATAAACGGTCTGGGCATAACAATATCATACTCTTGGAATCATAAAATATGTGGTCTTTTGTTACTGTTTTATTTCACTTAGTATAATGTTTATATTTCATATATCAGTACTTCATTTTCTTTTTTCTCAGATAATATTCCATTGTATCGGTAGACCACACATTGTTTATCCATTTATCAGATAATAGAATTTGGGTTCCTTCACTTTTTGGCTACTATGAACATTACGAATAATGTTGTTATGAATATTTATAAGTTTTTGTGTGGACATATGTTTTCAGTTGTGATATGGTTTGGCTCTGTGTCTCTACCCAAATCTCATGTTGAATTGTAATCCTTAGTGATGAAGGAGGAGCCTCGTGGGAGGTAATTGGATCACAGATGCAAACTTTCTTCCTGCTGTTCTCATGATAGTGAGTGAGTTCTCACGAGATCTGGTTGTTTAAAAGTTTGTAGCACATCCGTCTTTCATCTCCATTTCCTATTCCCACCATTTAGAACAGGCTGGATTCTCCTTCACCTTCTGTCATGGTTGTAAGTTTCCAGACCTCCTCAGCCATGTTGCCTGTACAGCCTACAGAACTGTGAGTAAATTAAACTTCTTTTCTTCATAAATTACCCAGTCTCACGTATATCTTTGTAGCAGTGTGACAATGAACTAATACAAAAAGTTGGTACCAGAGAAATGGGACGTTGCTATAAAGATACCTGAAAATATGAAAGCAACTTGGGAGCATGGTAATGGGCAGAGGTTGGAACAATTTGGAAGGCTCAGAAAAAGCCAAGAAGATGAGGAAAAGTATGAAACTTCCTAGACACTTATTGAATGGTTGTAACCAAAATGCTGATAGTGATATGGGCAAGAAAGTCCAGACTGAGGTGGTCTCAGATGGAGATGAGGAATGTACTGGGAGCTGGAGCAAAGGTCACTCTGACTATGCTTTAGCAAAGAGACTGGCGGCATTTTGCCCCTACCCAAGAGATCTGTGGAACTTTGAACTTCAGAGTGATGATTTAAGGTACTGGCAGAAGACATTTCTAAGTAGCCAAACATTTAAGATTTTACCTGGCTGCTTCTAAAAATCTATGCTCATCTGCATAAACAAAGAAATGACCTAAAACTGGAACTTACATTTAAAAGGGAAGCAGAGCATAAAAGTTTAGAAAATTTCCAGCCTTATCATGTGGTAGAAAAGAAAAGTCCATTTTTCTCTGGAGGAATTCAAGCCAACTACAGTAATGTACATAAGTAAAGAGAAGCTGAATGTGAATAACCAAGACAATGGGAAAGTGCCTCCAAGGCATTGCAGAGACCTTTGCAGCAGGCCCTCCCACCTTAGACCTGGAAGCCCAGGAGGAAAAACTGGTTTCATGGGCCAGGTCCAGGGCCCTACTGCTCTGTACTGCCTCAGGACATGGTGTCCTGCATTCCAGCCATTCCAGCTTTAACTGTGACAAAAAGGGCCTCAAATATATCTGAGGCCACTGCTCCAGAGAGTGCAAGCCACAGGCCTCGGCAGCTTCCATATAGTGTTAAGCCTGCAGGTGGGCAAAGGGTCAGAGTTGAGACTTGGGAGCCTCTGCCAAGATTTCGGAGGATGTATGGAAATACCTGGCTGTCCAGGAGGAAAACTGCTACAGGGGTGGAGCCTTCATGGAGAACCTCTGCTAGGGAAGTGCAGAAAAGAAATGTTGGATTGGATCCCCCACACAGAGTTCCCCACTGTGGCACTACCTAGTGGAACTATGAGAAGATGGCCACCATCTTCCAGATCGTGGTATGGTAGATCCACTGACAGCTTGCACCATGCACTGGGAAAAGCCACAGGTACTCAATGTCAGCCCAGTAAAGCAGCCAAGGGGACTGTACCCTACAAAGTCACAGGGGCAGAGCCTTGAGAGACCACCTCTTGCATCAGCATGTCCTGGATGTGAGACATGGAGTCAAAGGAGATTATTTTGGAGCTTTAAGACTTAATGATCACCCTGCTAGGTTTTGGATTGCATGGGGCCTGTAGCCCCTTTGTTTTGGCCAATTTTCCTCTTTTGGAATGGGAGCATTTACCAAATGTCTGTACCACCACTACATCTTGGAAGTCACTAACTTGATTTCGATATTATAAGTTCATAGGCAGAAGGATCTGGCCTTGTCTCAGATGAGATTTTGGACTTGGAATTTTGAGTTAATGCTAGAATGAATTAAGACTTTGAGATACTGTTGGAAAGACATGACTGTGTTTTGAAATATGAGAATGACATGAGATTTGGGAGGCCCTTGGGTGGAATGATATGGTTTGGATCTGTGTGCCCACCCAGATCTCATGTTGAATCGTAGTCCTCAGTGTCAGAGAAGGAGTCTGGTGGGAGGTGATTGGCTGATGGGGATGGACTTCTCCCTTGCTGTTCTCTTGACAGTGACTGAGTTCTAATGAGATCTGGTTGTTTAAAAATGTGCAACACTTCCTCATTTGCTCTATTCCTCCTGCTCTCACCATGTAAGATGTGCTGGCTTCCCCTTTACCTTTCTCCATGGTTGTAAGTTTCCTGAGGCTCCCCTGGTGGTGACTCCTTGGACAGCCTACATAACTGTGAGTTTATTAAACCTCTGTTCTTTATAAATTACCCAACCTGAGATAGTTCTTTATAGCATTGTGAGAATGGGATAATATAAATTTTCTTCAGTGAAAACCTTTGAGTGCAATTACAGGGTAATATGACAACTTTATTATTAACATTTTGAGGAGCTACTGAACTACTTTCCAAAGTGGTTGCACTATTTGACAATTTTGCCAGTGATATATGAAGGTTCCAATTTCTCCACATCCTCTCCAACACTTGTCTTTTTTATTTTAGCCATTTGAGTGAGTGTGGGGTTATACCTTACTGGGGTTTTCATTTTTAGTGTTTCTATAATGAGTGATGTTGGTTGAACATTTTTAATATTTGTTAGCCATCCATATATCTTCTCTGAAGACACTTCTACTCAGATTTTTTTGCCTATTATTAAATTGTGTCATTGTCTCTTCTATTATTGGGTTATATATTTTGGATATAAGTTCTTACCATATATTCAGTATTACATGAAATCATATATTTTCTCCCCACTCTAGGTTGTCTTTTTTCTTTATGGTTTTCTTTGAAGCACAATTTAAAAATTTTAATGAAATCAAATCTATATATTTTTTCTTTCATTGATGTGTTTTTTAGTGTGATATCTAAGAACTCAACGACAAATCCAAGGTTATGAAGATTTTCCCCAATGCTTTTGTGGAAGAGTTTTATATTATAGTTTTAGCTCTTCCTTTTAGATCTTTGATCAATTTTGATTTTATATATGATATGAAGTAGCATTCCAAGTTAATTTTTTGCTTGTGGACATCCCCTTGACCCAGCACAATGTATTGAAAGACTACTCTTTTTCCATTGAATTGTCTTTTTACCCTTGTCAAAAGTCAGCTGAACAGAAATGTAAGAAAATACTTCTTGACTGTCAGTTCTATTTCTTTGATCTCTATGTCTGTCCTTAGGCTAGTAGCACAATACCTTGATCATTGTCATTTTTAAGTAGGTTTTGAAATCAGAAAGTGTGGATCCTCTTACTTTGCTCTCCTTGAACATTGTTTTGGCTTTTTCTGGGTCCCCTACAATTACATATGAATTTTAGGAGCAGGTTGGAACTTTCTGCAAAAAGGCCAGCTAGGATTTTGTAATGGATCCTATTTTATCGATATGTCAATTTTAGGAGTGTTGCTATCTTAATATTTAGTGTTACAATCTATAAAAATGAGACATCTTTCCATTTATTTACATCTTTCTTTAATTTTAATTCTTCAACAGTGCTTTGTAGTTTTCTGGATGCACACTTTGTGCTTCTTTTGCTAAACTTCTGTCTAAATATTTTGTTCTCTTTGTTGTGATTATAAATTGATTTTTTTCTTCTGTATTTCATTTTTGGGTTGTCCATTATTGCTATATTGACATACAATTGCTTTTGTATGTTAATTATTTTTTCTTTTCTTTTTTTATTTTTTTTCTTGAGACAGAGTCTCACTCTGTTGCACAGGCTGGAATGCAGTGACACAAACATAGCTCACTGCAGCCTTGACCTGCTGGAGTCAAGCAAACTTCCTACCTCAGCCTCCTGAGTAGCTGGGACCACAGGTATGTGCCACCCTGCCCAGCTCATTCTTAGTTTATTGTAGAGATAGGAATTTCCCTGTGTTGCCTAGGCTGGTCTCAAATTCCTGGGCTCAGGCTATCCTCCCACCTCAGTCTTCTAAAGTGCTGGGATTACAGGTGTGAGACACTGCACCCAGCTATATGTTAATTTTATATTTCACAACTTTGATAAACTTATTATTCATTTTAGCAGTTTTTCTTTTGTATATTCCTTATGATTTTTATATATACAAGATCATGTTATCTGAAAATGGAGGTAGTTTTACGTATTTCTTTCCCATCTGGATGTGTTTTCTGTCTTTTTCTTGTCTAATTGCCCTGGCTATAACCTTCAATATTGTTGAATAGAAGTGATGAGTATAGACGTTATTATCTTATTTCTAATATGAGGGTAAAGTTTTTAGATTTTCACTATTAATTTTAATGTTAATTGTAGTTGTTTGAGGATGTCCTTTATCAGGTAGAGGAAGCTTCATTGTGTTCCTATTGTATATTTTATCATGAAGCAATGTTAGGTTTTGTCAAATATTTTTTCTGCATCTGCTGAGAAAAAAAATTATGAGTTTTTATCTTTTATTCTATGAATATGGTATATTACATTGATTTATTTTTTTAAATATTAAATCGACCTTGCATTCCTATCCTTGATCCATTGTATAATGATTCTTTATGTTGCTGGATTCAGTTTGTTAGCTTTTGTTGAGGATTTTTGTATCCATATTCACAAGATATTTTCATCTGCATAGCTTTCTTGTAATTCCTTTGCTGGCTTTGGTGTCCCGGTAACACTGGTCTCATAATATAATGAGCTGAGGAAAGTATTTCCTCTTCCCTCTTTTGGAAGGCTTTGTGAAGGATAATTTATTCTACTTTAAAAACATGATGGCCAGGTGTGGTGGCTTACGCCTGTAATCCCAGCACTTTGGGAGGCTGAGGAGGGTAGATCACCTGAGGTCGGGAGTTTGAGACCAGCCTGACCAACATGGAGAAACCCATCTCTACTAAAAAGTACAAAATTAGCTGGGCATGGTGGTGCACACCTGTAATCCCAGCTACTCGGGAGGCTGAGGCAGGAAAATCTCTTGAACTTGGGAGGCTGAGGTTGCGATGAGCTGAGGTCACATCATTACATTCCAGCCTGGGCAACAAGAGCTAAACTCCCTCTAAAAAAAAAAAAAAAAAAAAGAAAGAAAAGAAAAGAAAGGGAAAAAACACTCTGAGGGCAATATAATTTATGGTAGCTTTTCAATTTAAACAGACTTAAACACTAAATACGTAAAATCTGAGGTCTGCACCATCCCTTCCTACAGAAAGATTTTATGCAAATATCCATGTATCACTTGTGGTATACGTTTTCTCTAAGTTCTTTAAATTTAATTTTTAAAAGATCAAATTCTTAATATAGATTTTAATTATTCTAGGCACTTTTTATTTAGAACAACGTTATTGAGAAATGAATCAAATATTGTCACTTAAAAAAAGTCACTCTCCTAGATCTTGACTAAAGATACAACTTACACGAAGATGTTAACTCTCACTCTTTTTGGGCACACTGAGAAACTCCAGTATTCATCTAAAAGTAACATTTTATAATTTATCATCAGTATATGTTTGTTTTTACTTTTGCATACAAGAAAGTGAAAGAAGTAGAACAAAAAAGGGAGAGAGACAGACACAAAAACAGAGACAGACAGACATAGACATTCAATACTATTTTATTTGTGAGAGACCACCGTAGAAAATTATCGCAAACTACATTCAAAGGGCAGAGTTCCTTTTACTTTCCTTTAATTTGATGCTTTTTGTCTTATGTGGATGATTTGAAAGGTAAGAGAGGCAGAGTGTGTGTGTTAGATTATAGTGAGCCAACATTATATTGTAATCATTGGGAGTATAATTATTTTAAAAGAAATGGGCTAAAGTTTCCCCTCCCACTTTCTGCACATTGCAGGCAGCTGTTAATAAACCCTCAAGTTGATCATATTGGTGAAAAAAACAAGGAAATTTATTTATATTTGCAGCTAACAATATTTTACTAATAGACTTGCAATTCATAAAAAGTCAGTAATTGGTCACCGTGCTTTGTAGCACTTGTATTTCCTTATCCTAATCTGTAGTTCATGTTCATACATGTCCTAATTATCCTATTCTGCAGTGAGTGATTTTAAATAGCTTTTACCACCTACTTACCAGAAAGGAATAATAAGATGATTAATGAGAACATGTATAAAACATTTTGAATGCAGAAAAGGAGCAATATTTAAAAGTAAAATAATGGACTATTATAGGGAACATTCTTATTTCTATGTCTATAGAAATGCATTTATTTTGGCATAATACATGAATCTACACTTTCAAGACACTTTATTGTACAAATACATATCCTCTATATGAATGAAAAAAGCATCATTCTTTGATTAATTTCTTTTGAAATATAATTTTATTTTTTATTATATAATAGTTGCATTTATAGAAGAACAGGATAAATTTAAAAAGTGAAGATAAAATTGTCTATATTCATATGATCAATGTTAGTCAATAAACATTATTTCTAATTGACTGATAAATAAATCATATATACCTAGTAGTCTATTATTCAATAATTAGTAAATAAATTGATAATACATGTATAATTTTATTTTTTTACATTGTAGTATTATTATATCACATATATTTCTTTCCTATTTTTTCTCTTTTAATTATGTGCTAAAGCTTTCTATAGTTTCTACATTTCTACCCCATTACTTAATGGCTACATAGTGTTCCACGGCTAACATAACCAATTTCTACTGTTAAGTACATACATAGATTGCCTTTCTGTATTCTATTTGCAACCCATGATGAGTATTCTGACAATTGTATTCATTGTATAACTTCAGGAAACATTATCAGAACCAAAATCACCAAGTCCTTGATTCTGACAACACACTTTTTTTAGAAAATAATACATACTGGCAATATCCTTTTCAAAAAGATGTTACCAACTTACACCCTCACTATAAGTGTATTAATGTTCCCATCTCCTGTGACCTAGGTGGGATTTCTGTATGCTTTTTTATTATTGATAATTTATGTGAGAGACAAGATATCTCATTACTTCCTTTTATTCAGATTAAATCATGGGTGAAGTAATAATATTTATTTTCCATTTTATGTTTCTCTAAAATGTTTGTTTAAGGTTGGGTTCAATGTCAATAATTTGAAAAATGAATAAGTTCTGCATTTTTTCCAAAAGTTGAGGGATAAAAGAAAATATCTCCACAACAAAATTAAATAATTTTTTTTTTTTTTTACCTATTCAAGAACCTCATGAGTTTTTTTTTCCCCTGAGTTGCATTTGCTTGTAACTGAGAGGAAAGGGAGATGTTACTCTTACTCTTTTCAAATTAATTCAGTTTTTAAGCTTTATGATATTTAGTTACTACATAGACCACATTATTTATTATTTCCTAAGTTATGACTATTTCAGCAATAGTTAATCTAAAAGGTAGATGAATTGAAGAATTGTTTATAAGCAGCATTTTTTTTGAAAATATCTTTCTAGAATGGATATAATATAAACTTCCAAAAATATTGGTATAGATTGTGGATATCCAAAAGTAGCATAAAGTAGGTACATTATTGGTGACCAGATATTTTGAACTGATATGTAATTCATTTGATAAAATGTATGGATGTGTAGATTTTACTTTGTGAGCTCAATGGGAAAGCTATTTCTTCCAAAATATGACCTAAGATAATGCCTATGTTGTATTAATCAATTTCAGGTTATGAGAGAATCTAACTGCTTGTAAGAATTTGCTCTATCACTGCATTTTGTAGACTCTCTCATTTATTTTTTTAGGCCTTGACTACATCACACAGGAAATTGCTCACAATATATTATACAATTTGAAAGATGTTGGGCATATCACCTCATTTGTGCCTGTTTATAATATTTGTTTGTCTTTAATCAAAGGCCAAAGTACCAGGTGTCTTTTTATAGAATGTGAATTTTTACAATGAATCTCCATTTCGTAGCATTCACTGTTATGTCTGGCTTCTTTCATTCAACATTATTTCAATGACACTCTTCCATATAAAATGTGGCATTAGTTTGATTATTTTCATTACTTTATAGCATTTCATTATATAAATATACTACAATGTGTTGTTTTTTTTCTATTATTATTCACCTTTAGATTGTTCTGGTATCACATTACTATTAACAATACCACTATGAACATTTTTGTACATGTTTATTGGTGCACATATTTATACATCTTTATTTGGTTTAGTATTTCCTACACTCGAAGTCGCTAGCTTATTGCTTATGATATGTTAAGATATACTACATATTTTCAAAAAATCCTCAGAAAAGACCACCAAACTACATTCCTGGATAATTGGAGTCACTTGCTTTTGGTAGTTTTAAAGCTTTTATTTTTAAAATCTATCCTAGTGAATTTGTATTGATTACTTAAAATTTAACCTCTTGTGAGAACTTGGTTGTACATTATTCAGTAACTCGTTTGTATCAATTGATTTCAAAGGTGAGCCATTAAAAAATATCTGTTCTCAAACATTCACATTTACAAAATATTTGGTAATTTGAAAAGTTTTGGTGTGCATTAGAATTTGATTATTTAAGTAACTTTAAAGTAACTATAGGATAATGCTTCCCTTAGTCTGGTATTTAGGCATCTCTACAATCTGGTCACTTTATTTTCCATATATGCTATACAGCTCACAGTGTCTCAACAGCTTGTGATTCCAAAATAAGGTCATACTGACAGAGCTGAAGTTTTTCAGATCAAGTGTTCCCTCCTATACTTATCAAAAAAAAAAAAAAAAAAAAAAGTGTCCTCAACTTTCATCTGAGATTCCTTTCCTCATCTAGAAGAGCTCAGGGTTTTCTCTGGGTAGGAGATGGTATCACCTAAAATAACTTTTAATATTGGTAAAAGGCTGAATTTGGAATGATAAATTTTAGTAGAATTATTCAGCTGTACTACCTTCTTCACTTTACCAGCTTACTTGCAATGTGACTTATGCAGGCCTATTTTTATATTCTTTCTCTTATGGGGTCATTGCTATAATTAAATAATATAACATGGGTGACACCTAATTATGTTTTTGATATATAGAAAGTACACAGTATGTACTAGTTATATTTTCCAATACTTCAAGGTTGAGTTTAAGCTATTTATTTTCCATTAATTATTTTCTGTATACTCTTTAATTATTTATTTGATAAATTACCTCCTTAAGATTTATTTGCTTACTTTTAATTTTATCATATATAGTTTTCAAGAACACCTTTTCTTTTTTGCCTGCTACATTTTACAGCATTATAATATCCTATTCTTGATGCCGAATGTGTAATAGACTCTCTGAGGCTATTACTTGTAGATTTTCAATAAAAATGTGATGAAAATTTTGCAGAAAAGTAATTACCAATTCTCTTTTTTGAATGCACAATGCTTTATTCCAGGTTGTTTTAGAGATGAGAGAAAAAGGCAAGCAGTACAAGATATAGTTTTTTTTTCATTGCAATAAAATTTATAGTTAAGAAAATACATAGATTTTAAGCAGTCAAGTTAGTTTTGAAAAACCCAAACATTTATATAACCATTACTGTAAAATATAGAATATATTCATACTCTAGAAAGTTCTTTCATCCCTTGCTTGTCAATCAGCTCTGCACAGGGGTAACTACTATGCTGATTTTCACCTTCATACCTGAATCCTGTGAACTTAGCTTTGTTTTCCCTCCAGTTCATCAAGTCAGTTGCTGCTTTTGCCTTGTGCTTTATAGGTTTCAAACTTTTACTGATGTCACATCCTAGCTTGTTCTTTTTTCTTTTAATTTGCCTCTTTAAATAATCATTCTAGTGTCATTTTGTGAGATTTTAGAAGGAAGCAGAAGTAACTATGTGGTTAATCTTACATTTTTAATGTGCTTTTAAATATAATGTCATATTTTTAGATTATTATATTTATTTAATTCTTGAGCCATTAATCTTATACTTCATTAAATGAATGAATTTAACCTCTTCCTGTTCCAACATCATGTTTCTTTTGAGTAACTGAATGAATATTTTAGGCTTCTTTACAGGCATTACTTTTATACTCTAATCCTTTTGTGTCAGCCACAAATAATTAGCCTTGACATTGTTCTTTTGCCTATAACCTTTTTTAAAATGCTGAATATTATTCAACATCCATACTTATTAATATTTGATAATATTTTTCCTCATGGATATTTATTTATTGATATAAGTAAAACAAACAAAACCCCTCTGCATATAGCTGTTGGCTGACCTTGAATATATTACTGCAAGATAAAATGGGTTGTAACATATCAACACATTTATTTTCCTAAGCATGGCCATATTTTCTCAATCCTTATAAACCAAACCAGTAAATAGATTAAAATTTTATAGTCATGGATAAATATGTCCACTAAAATAACCTGATTGTAATTTCTTAAATCAGAAGAACTGTGTGACTCTTTTATCACTTTTAATATACAGATATTTTACAAATGCTTAAATTATTATGTTTTTCGATTCGATTTTTACAAGTACTTAGTCTTGTTTTGTAGATTAAACAAACTTTGGCTTATGGGTATTACAAATGCTCCAAGTTTAGATGGCTATTTACTGGCAGCCTCAATTGTATTCTAGATCCCTTAGAATTGATCCAGTGATATTTTTTAGTTTTTATTTCCTACTTTACCACATTGTTCACTTACAAGAGCAGAGAACAGAGTGAGTTAAAAAAAAAAAAAAGAGATGGTCACCTGGCAGAACACGACCCATATTTCCTGAGCATACCACAGGGAAGCCTTACATTTTTATCTCTCCCAGTGACTCTGAGACTGAATTTCAAAATATAATACAGAGCGTTTTTAAGTATAGAGGAATATTGCTATTTGGTGATAATTAGAAAGCTTTACTGAAAGTGCCTGGAGAACAGAGGTTTCCTGCTTCAGAGACAAGTCCTTGAGGCTTACAGATTTTACTTTTTATTTCTCGTGCATTTCCCAGTATCTGTCTCCCTCCCCCATCTGATGAACACATCTGATGAAATGTTGTACACTGAGTCAGGTATTTCAAAAGTAGAGACTATTTTAATGAAGTATAAGAAAATCTTGGAGGGTCAAATTTTCACAGACCAAGACATGCAGTGAAGAATTCACAGCCAACTTAAGAGCACCTGGAGGGAACACCACAGAAAGACTTGAAACAAAACATATTAGCCCTCAGAGAACAACCCTATCACGAATTTTTCTTCCCTTCCCCTTCCCCGTCCCTTTGTTTCCTTCACTTCCCTTCCCTTCCCTCCCCCCTCCCCTCTTCTTTTCTTTTCTTTTCCTTAGACACAAGATCTCACTCTGTCACCCAGACTGGAGTGTAGTGGGCATGATCATAGCTCAGTTCAGCCCGGAATTTCTAGGCTCAATTGATCCTCTCATCTCAGCTTCCTGAGTAACAGAAACCAGAGGCACACACCACAATGCGTGATTAATTTTTAAATTTTTTATAGAGACGGGGTCTAATATGCTGCCCAGGTTGGTGGACTTTCTTAACCTAGATGCAGTTGTTCAAAATAAGTTAACAGTGAGGAATATCAGAGCAGCCAATGTAGTACCATCTGCCAATGCTTGACACCAATAAACTAAAAATCAAATTAAGCCTCTGAAGCTCTGCTTGATTTAAACTTTGCTTTCTTTTATTATTATTATTATTATTATTATTATTATTATTATTATTATTATTATTCTGTAAGTTCTACGGTACATGTGCTAGGGTACATGTCCACAATGTGCAAGTTTGATACATCGATGTACATGTGCCATGTTGATTTGCTGCACCCATCAACTCAATTCATCATTTACATTAGGCGTATCTCCTAATGCTATCCCTCCCCTAGCCCCCTAACCCCCCCGACAGGCCCTGTTGTGTGATGTTCCCAGTCCTGTGTCCAAGTGATCTTGTTGTTCAGCTCTCACCTGTGAGTGAGAATATGCGGTGTTTGATTTTCTGTCCTTGTGATAGTTTTCTGAGAATGATGGTTTCCAGCTTCATCCATGTCCCTGCAAAGGACACGAACTCATCCTTTTTAATGACTGCATAGTGTTCCATGGTGTATATGTGCCACATTTTCTTAATCCAGTCTATCATTGATGGATGTTTGTGTTGGCTCCAAGTCTTTGCTGTTGTGAATAGTGCAACAATAAACATATGTGTGCATGTGTCTTTATAGTAGAATGATTTATAATCCTTTGGGTACATACCCAGTAATGGGGTTGCTGGATCAAATGGTAATTCTAGTTGTAGATCCTTGAGAAATCGCCACACTGTCTTCCACAATGATTGAACTAATTTACACTCCCATGGACAGTGTAAAAGCATTCCTATTTCTCCACATCCTCTCCAGCATCTGTTGGTTCCTGACTGTTTAATGATTGCCATTCTAACTGAATGATATGTTATCTCATTGTGGTTTTGATTTGCATTTCTCTGATGATCAGTGATGATGAGCATTTTTTCATGTGTCTGTTGGCCGCATAGATGTCTTCTTTTGAGAAGTGCCTGTTCATATCCTTTGCCCACATTTTGATGGGGTTGTTTTGTTTTTTTCTTGTAAATTTGTTTGAGTTCTCTGTAGATTCTGGATATTAGCCTTTTGTCAGATGGGTAGATTGCAAAAATTTTCTCCCATTCTGTAGGCTTTGCCTTCTTGCTATTTGAATCTTCCTTGTGCCCTCATCCCCAAACACAGCCTTATTTTAGCCAATGAGAGCTTGTTCCCATAGACTGTAAATGGGGTTCACTGGGCCTGTCATTTGTTAACAGAAACTCTAGATATTTCTCCCAATGTTGGAAATTGGCTTTCCACTCGGGATTTTGTCTTTGAATGCTTCCTGTGCATTATTCTTGCTTAATTTGCTGAAATACTGTTACATAACAAAAAGATGACTTTAAGATGTTATTGAAATATACACCTACTATGTACCTATAAAAAGTAAAAAAAAATTTTAAAGATTCTATTGAGTAAAGGTCTAAGAAATACCTCAATTTTGTTGCCAGTTCATTCAGCAAGGTAGTAGAGCTGAAAAAAAAAAAAAAAAAAAAAAAAACCAGATGTACAGAGGACAATGGCTTGGTTCCAAACGATTATGTGGAACCCAAGGAGAGAGGCCTAATCTCAGGCAAAAAATCTTTTAAATTGCTAGAAACAGCCGTAACCCTAATACAAATATAGGCCAAATGGCTTATTCTGTCCTTTTCTATGTGGAAAGCTCACAGAAAAGCCTAAGATCTTATCATACCACCCAACTAGAAAAACAGAAAAAAAGAAGCTTGTTCAAATATCTAGGTCAGAACTAATGTAGGCTTTCCACTCCATATTTGTCAAGAATGTGTAAAAGTTCTTAAGAAAAGCATCTCCATGCTCATCCTGCCTTGTTGCATAGTAAAAAGTATTCAAAGTGAGGAAAAAAATAGAAATTTTAGAAGTTTGGGTCTTGAAAGATTAAGAGAAATAGCTAAGTTTGACAGGTCCCAGAACACCTGATCTCATCACCACAGGGTGGTGTAGAAGGGGTGCTGGGGGAAGAAGGGTGGGACCTCAAAAAGCTGAGAGTGGATCCTCCGCTGTTTCAGCTCTCCAGAACGGTGGATGGGAATGTAACTTAAGAGAGAAAATGACAATTCTATTGCAGGCAATGATCATTAACTTTCTAATAAATGTAGTGAAAGTCTTTACTTTCTAGTAGAGTAATAAACAAAAGCTCCTCACCATATACACAGCCCTTTCAAAAAAAAAAAAAAAAAAGAATTGAACCATGGCAAGGTTTCACCACGTTTGGAATAGAACCAGGGACAGGAATTAGAGCTCTCTTCTCTTCTTTTCTCTTCTCTTCCCTTCTCTCCCCTCCTCTCCTCTCCTCTCCTCTCCTCTCCTCTCCTCTCCTCTCCTCTCCTCTCCTCTCCTCTCCTCTCCTCTCCTATCCTCTTCTCTATTAGGTTCAAGGGTACATGTGCAGATTTGCTACATAGGTAAAATTGTGTCATGGGGATTTGCTGTACACATTATTTTATCACCCAAGCACTAAGCCTGTTAACCAACAGTTATTTTTTTCTGATCCTCTCCCTTCTCCCACCCTCCACGTTCTGCTAAGTCCCAGTGTTTGTTGTTTCCCTCATTGTGTGTATGTGTTCTCATCATTTAGCTCCCACTTGTAAGTGAGAACATGTCCTATTTAGTTTTTGTTCCTGCATCAGTTTGCTAATGAAGATGGCCTTCAGCTCCATCCATGTTCCTGCAAAGGACATGATCTTGTTCTTTTTTATGACTGCATAGTATTCCATTGTGTATAAGTACTACATTTTCTTTATCTAGTCTACTGATGATGGGCATTTAGGTTGATATCACATCTTTCCTATTGTGAATAGTTCTGCAGTGAATATAGGTGTGCATGTTTCTTTATAGTAGAATGATTTATGTTATTTTGGATATATACTCAGTAATGGGAATGCTGGGTGGAATGGTAGTTTCGTTTTTAGCTTTTGGAGGAATTGTCATTGTTTTTCACAATGGTTGAACAAATTTACACTCCCATGAACAGGGAATGTTTGTAAGGGTTCTCTGTTCTCCACAACTTCAACAGTATGTTATTTTTTGACTTTTTAATAGTAGCCACTCTGACTGGTGTGAGATGGTGTCTCATTGTGGTTTTGATTTGCATTTCTCTAGTGATCAGTGATATTGAGCTTTTTAAATATCGTTGTCAGCCACATATATGTTTTCTTTTGAAAAGTGTCTGTTTATGTCTAAATCTTTCTTTAATATTTACAGTGATTTACTCTTTTTGACTTCCCTTTAGTCCTATCACTATTAAAATGTTAGAATAATTTTTCATTCTGTAAATTTTTTTCTTCTGGAAATAATACATCTGGTCTCTGATTGATACTGCTTTCCGTTGTTTCTCATGTGTTTCATTTCCAATTATCATATTATTTTGTTTTGTCTCCATTTGTTCATATCTCTTTGGTGATGTAAAGTTCATAGGATGATCACATTTACAATTTATGGTAATTTTTATTAGTATAGTCTCAGACAGCATGAATTATGCTAATTCACATTTAAATTTGGTGAAAAGTTCCCCCCTACAAAGATGGATGTAAAAACACACACAGAACAACTTGCAGCTTGTGTAATTTTGATGACCCATTACCTTGAGGACAAACATCACGATTCCTGGAGAGGTCGGCAATGGGAATGAAACTGTCTAATTACCTTCTCTCTGATACCACCTAAAAGGATCATTACAATGTAAAAATATCGTATCAGTCATATTAGTGTTGATAACTAAGGATTAGTGCTAAAATTGTAATTTCTAGCATTATGGGAGTTATAGACTTTATTAAATACAAAAGATGATTTACATGCTGGCATTCTTCTTGGAGGCCAAGTGAAACCAATCCTCAGTTCAGTGCAATGAAGTTCAGTTCCAGGCCAGCTAAGAATCAATATATAAGGAGGAAAGATACTTTGAGAAAGACTTACGTAAATCCTTTAAACAAATTTGGTATTGGCACTATTCACATTCTAAAAACAATAAATCCTGACTAAACCCAAACAAGATTATTTAAATCAAATATCCTGGATACCCAATAATGGTAAACCCCCAAAATTTGGATTTTGTTTGCCACTGCAGGTGCACACGAAGATACTCAGTTATACTTTGCTTTGGCTTTCTGGATTTGTTGTTATGAGCTGCGGCCTCTAGGATCCAAAACTACAACAGGTACACCTAATTGTAATTCAAAAGTCTAAATCAAAGACAATTAGATCACCAGTTTTTTTCATTGCTCTGCAAAGAACCTCTGAATTTCTCAGTTCTATTGTGCACAGAATCCTCTCTGACACCCACTGAGGAAAACACAATTAAATTACAAAGTTACTGTATTTCACCAACACTAAGACTTAGTTGTTTTTTTTTTTTTCTTTTTTTTCTAGATTTGTTTTCTCACATAGTTTTATTTTACTTTCCTTTTAGTATAGTCTTTTAACATTAATTAGAACTTGCAATGTGGTGGTATACCGTCTGAAAACAAAAGTCTTTTCTGGAAGAATTTCTTATTTCCAATAGTATTCTTTGTATTGGTGGGAAATACAGGTTACAATGAAAATCGATTTTTGACAAATACATATGAAGGTTCTAATCTATGCCAGGCTTTCTGCCAGACCTTGAGGAAGTAACAGTGAACTCGAGAGACATGGTGCCTGCTTTGATGACACTGCATCCTGATGAAATTTATTTGCTCTTAGAATTGAACAGGCCATTATTTTGAAACGAGCACATTTCAAGGTACAAAGACTGTATACCCTATCTCTGCTATTTACTAATGAGAGAACACGGAAACTTACTTACCTATACTTTGCTTTGCTTTCATCATCTATGAAATATGGATAATAATAGTGTTTGCTTCAAAGAGTTGTTCAGCGAATGAAATGAGATCATAAATGTCAAGTGCTTAGAACAGTCTAACACAGGCCAAAAGTTTATTGAAGTTTATTGAAACTTCATTAGTATTATTTAGAAAAACAGGAAAGGTTTAGAAATGTTCCTTCTGTGAATAAGGTAGAAGAACTACTTGTTGAAAGCTTCAAGGGACAGTATTGCGGTTCTTTATACCACAAAGTCCTTCAAGTACTGTATTAAAAGATGTGTTTTCTGAACTTTTGACTATTTGGACATGTCCTGCGATCTTTAAATGTAAGAGACAATTTCAGTGACTCTAAAATTCTTGACTTTGCATTAGCTGCTGTTGATGCCCACCCATATCCCTTCAGCAATTACATTTCTGGCACATCAACCAGGATTGTAGCTGTCAGCATCTGCAGCTCTTTGCATGAGGAACTTCTCTGGTTGTGAGAGCTCACCGTGCTCACTATGCCAGTGTATGTAACAAGTGGGAAGTTCTTTGAAAGTAACACTGCACAGAAGCAACCCTCCACCAATGAGTGCTAGGAGTTGGTTTTATCTACCTCAGTCTCCTTTTCTCTTAGGCAGGTGATATGGTTTGGCTGTGTGCCCCCACCCAAAGCTCATGTTGAATTGTGATCCCAAGTGTTGGAAGTGGAGCCTGTTGGAAGGTGATTGGATTATGGGGTGGTTTCTAATGGCTTAGGCACCATCCCTGTAGTGCTGTCTCATGACAGAATTCTCACAAGATCTGGTTGTTTGAAATTTGTAGCACTTTCCCCTTCATTCTCTCTCTCTCTCTCTCTCTCTCTCTCTCTCTCTCTGTCTGTCTGTCTCCTGCTGGCCAGGTGAAGATGTGCCTTGTTTCCCCTTCAACTGCTGCCATTATTGTAAATTTCCCGATGCCTCCCTAGCCATGTCTCCTGTATAGTCTATAGAACTGTGAGTCAATTAAACCTCTTCTCTTCTTAAATTACCCAGTCACAGTTATGCCTTTATAGCAGTGTGACAATGAACTAATACAGAAAATTATTGGTACCAGATAAGTGAAGCATTGCTATAAAGATACCTGAAAAATGTGGAAGCAACCTTGAAACTGGGTAAAGGGCAGAGGTTGGAGTAGTTTGGAGGGCTCAGAAGACAGGAGGATGAGGGAAATTTCGAAACTTCCTAAAGACTTCTTAAATGGTTGTCACCGAAATGCTGATAGTGATATGGACAATGAAGTCCAGGCTGAGGTGTTCTCAGATGGAGATGAGAAACTTATTGGAAACTGAAGTAAGGGTCACTCTGAGAGACTAACCACATTGTGCCCTTGCCCAAGAGATCTGTGGAACTTTGAACTCGAGCATGATGATTTAAGGTATCTGGCAGAAGAAATTTCTAAGCAGCAAAGCATTCAAAATGTGGCCTGGCTGCCTATGCTCACCTACATAGACAAAGAAATGACATGAAACTAGAACTTATATTTAACAGGGAAATGTAGCATAAAAATTTAGAAAATTTGCAGACTAGAGATGTGGTAGAATAGAAAAAGCCATTTTCTAGGAAGCAATTCGAGCTGTCTATGGAAATATGCATAAGTAAGGAGGAGCTGACTGTTAACAGCCAAGTTAATGGGGAAAATCTGCCCAAGGCATTTCAGAGATCTTTGTAACAGCCTCTCCCATCATAGGCCTGAAGGTCTAGGAGGGAAAATTGGTTCTGTGGGCTGACCTAAGGCCCTGCTCCTCTATGTAGCCTGAGGACATGGTGCCCTGTATCCCAGCCACTCCAGGTCTAGTCATGGCTAAAAGGGCCCCGGATACATCTCAGGCCACTGTTCCAGAGGGTGCAAGCCATAAGCCTTGGCCATTTCCATGTGGTGTTCAGCCTATGGGTATGTAGAAGGCAAGAGTTTAGGTTTGGAAGCCTCCACCTAGATTTGAGAGAATATATGGAAACGCCTGGATATCCAGGCAGGAAATGCCAAGGATATCCCCTCTGCTGCAGGGGCAGAGCCCTAATAGAAAACATCTACTAGAGAAATGCAGAGGGGAAATGTGGGGTTTGAGCCCTCACACGAGTCCCCACTGGAGCACTGCCTAGTGGAGTTGTGAGAAGAGGGCCACTGTCTTCCAGAACCCAAAATGGTGGATCCACTGACAGCTTGCACTATGTGCCCATAAGAGTCACAGGCACTCAACACCAGCCCATGAAAGAAGCTGGGAAGGGGCTGTACCCTGCAGAGACACAGGGGTAGAGCTGCCCAAGGCCTTGGGAGCCCACCCTTTGTATCAATGTGACCTGGATGCAAGACAGAGTCAAAGGAGATTATTTTGGAGCTTTACAATTTAATGACTGCCCTGCTGGGATTTTGGACTTGCATGGGGCCTGTAACCCCTTTACTAACACTTCCCCCTTTGCTCTCTCTCTCTCTCTTTCTCTCTCTCTCTCCTGCTGGCCATGTAAATTTGTGCCTTGCTTCCCCTTCACCTTCTACCATGATTATAAGTTTCCAGAGACCTCCCCAGCTGTTCCTCCTGTTCAACTTGCAGAACTGTGAGTCAATTATACCACTTTTCTTCATAAGTTCCCCAGACTCAAGTAGTTCTTTATAGCAGTGTGAGAATGGACTAATAAAGTGGTACACCTGTGAAGTGCATGTTTTACACCACTTCAGTATACCCTGGAACGACTGGCCTATAATAACCTGCGGAGAAAGTTTGCTTGATAAGGCAAACACCACCTTTCCATCTCAATTCTCTACTACTTATTGTTGTTGTTTTTGGGATTGTCTCCCAAATAAACTACTTACACTCAATTCTTTTTCTCAGTGTTGCTATTTTGAAGTATCCAATCTAATTTCATCCTTTTACTTTAAACACTGTAAATCTGGTACCATTTTTGTATAAAATCTAGAGTTGCAGAGAAGTCTGTGAAAAACTTCAATATTATTTTGTTGGAAATTACCTTTTTTATTTATTCTTATATTTTAAAAATTGTCAAGATGTATATTGATATGCATGCTTTTCCTTTGATATTTTCTGAAACTTTATGAATTATTTGAATCTGTATATTTAGATCTCTAATTATCACTAAGAGTTTTCTCTATTAAACATCTTATTGTTTCTATTCCATTGTTCCAGTCTCATTTTCAGAAATACCTATAATTTTGGCATAAATTATCTAGCCCATATTTCTATTATTTCAATCTAATCATTTGATAGTCAATAATTTTCTCCTTACCTTTAAAGAGAGCTTGCTTGTCTTTCATGTATTTGATTCAATCTCCTACAATCTGTTTTGTTTCCATGACTTTCAATGCAGCATTTTGCTTTTAATTTCCCTGTAATTTTTTCCAGTATCACTGTTTTCATCTTAAAAGAAAGTCTTTTATCTCTACCTATGCATTAGGCATATCTGCTCATGTTACCTAGAGATTATAACATTTAGCATCGTATTAAGATAAAAGTTGTTTTTCCAAAACTTTTTAGATCTTTTTAGAGATCATTTTTTTCTGAGTTTAATTAGAAACTTCCTTGAACTGTACTGTTTTCCAGTATCTCAAAAAGCATTCAAGTGAAATCTATCCTGAATTTACAGATTGTCACATGCTAGTTTGCACATTGCCTTTTTCCCTCTCTGCCCACCTAGGTGCTGGTAAAATCTCTCCACAGTTCTATAGATGAATGGTGTGTAAGTGGGTATGTCTTCCATACCCATTCCAAGTGGGTATGACTCTTAGTTTTGTTTCAGAGGTCAGCCTTTATCCTCTATGGCTCATCTCACCTGAGATGGAAATGCAATAGAACTCCATTGTTTGGCTCTCTGATATTCAGAACATCTGAAATACATGGCCATAATCCTTATATGTATGCATATGTATGCATTTATCTATTTCTTGTCTTACTTGAAGAAAATGATTTAAAACAATCCAATCTCAATTATGCATTCTAACAGGTCTCTTTCTTTGCCCAATTCTACTTAAAGTACTTTAATTTGATACCACACATTTAGTTTAAAATATCCTCCTTGGGCTTCCTTCTTCTTTCTGTGTAGTTTTTATTTTACTTTTCTTTCTTTCTTTTTTTTTTTTTTTTTGGAAGTGCAATTTCTGATTTGATGCAGATACAGGTGAACACATGAGTTCATGGTATATGCAAAGGCAGTCATACAGTAAAAAGATCCCTGTTCAATATTCTGATTGGTGGAAATTTCAAATTCCTGAAACAGAGCCAACAAACGTGTATACTAACTATTCTTTTTTGGCTTAATAAAATGATGAGCAGCCAATTATAATTTTTATTTCAGTATGTCACCGTTTATAATAGAGATTGTATGCATATTTTTGAATTATTGATTGTGACATTATCATATTATGCTTTATTTTGTCTTCCTCCTTGTCATTATAGTACTTCAATTAGGAGAAATTTTAGGATACCACATTAGATGATGCCAACCACCTTTAAGCTGGAAGTTGGAACATTGAGCTTTCTAAAGGGAAAACTTACAGTGAGAATAATGATGGCCTGGGTCCAGAAAGAAATGGATTGAAATCCTGACTCAAATATTTAACATCTCTGTGAATGTCAACAAGTTGTTTCATTCCCTGAGCCTCAATTTCCTCATGAGAAAGGGCAGTAATAATATTTATCACAAAAAGCTGTTGAGAAGGCTACATGAGACAGTGTTGTGCAAAGTGCTTAGTACAGTGTCTGACATAAAAGCACCCATTGAACATGGCTACCATTTAGCCATGAGTTGATCTGCTTCTGAGATGCCTTCTCCTGGATGGCATACAAATAACTCAAATCACCTATCCCAAATCAAATGTATCATCAACTCCCTTATCCCTGCCCTATTTCTCTTCCAGATTTTCCTTCAATGTGCATATTAGATAAAAATTCAGAAAACTAGAGAAGTTATCTGTCACACCTTGTCTATAGTTTCCCATCAATGTTATGTCAAACTACACAGGGATGTAACATTTCATTCTAATCATGGAATCTCACTGAAGTTTAATTTTCCTATCTGCAAAAAAAAGGCAAGAACAGATGATTCCTGAGGTCCTTTTCGTCTCAAAAATTGTGGGATTTTAAATTAAAATGAGGTGCTTTTAAAGATTATTGCTTGATGTTTTGTGTGGAGAGGTAAAGGAAAGGGAATAAATCTAGCAGATCTTTGACACTCTTAGAAATGTCCTAGATAATCACTTTTTATTCTTTGCCATTTTGTTTTTTTGGGATCATTTATTTGATACTGGATGACATGCTGCTTTATATTAATATTTTCATATATGTAAACCTCTTCTTGTTAATTAGATTGTGAGCTCCATGATCTGCAAGACCATGATTTACATTTCTTTATCTGTTGCCAGCAAAGTAATTTGACCATAGGAGATTCTCAGTAAATATTTGTGGAATAAATGAAAGAATAAATATATAGAGTTAATAGTACTTGCAGGCAGAGGTACATAAATTATTTTATTGTATAGCCCTTTATATGGACAGATGTTTTCTTTTTTCTTAGTAAAATTCCTGGGAACAGAATTGCTAGGTCACAAGATGGATTCACTATAATCAATTGCCAAAGTCTTTTCCAAAGGCACTGTATCATTTATGCTTCCACCAAATGTGTGAGAGTTCCAGTTGCACCATATTCTCATCTACATTCGATTTTGTCAGATTTTTAAATTTATGACAGTAGTGTGTGTTTGTGTGTGTGTGTTATCTCATTGTCATTTGTTAAAATCTTTTACCTATTTTTGTTGAATTGTCTTTTTATTAATTTATAGTAACAAAACATATTTTATTACTACATGTTATGCCATAAAGTATATCTAGCATGATTACTATATAGATACAATATAGAGAGCTCCTTATATATTCTGACTATAAATCCTTTGTGAGGTGTATTTCTTAATACTTTATCCCAATTTGTAGCATACCTATTAATTTTATTAATGGTTGTTTAATAAGCAGTAAAGTTTTAAATTTTGACTAAGCATAATTTATTATTAATGTATTCTTTTATGATTCTTCTTTTTGTGTTCTATGTCTGCCTACTCCTGGGTAAGGAACGTTTTCTTCTAGAAGCTTTATAGATTTAGCTTTTATGCTGAAGTCTATGATTCAACTCAAATTGATTTTTGTATTTGGTGTGAGGTATGGGTTAAGGATTTTTCTCCCCCATATGGATATCCAGTTGTTTCAGTGTCATTCATTAAAATAATATTCCTTTACCCCATTGAATTACCTCATTAAAAATTAATTTTAAGTATGGATTAACTTGTTTAAGCATTTTCTTTCTTAATAGATTATTTTAACAGAAGAGTATTAATTGCTGAGTCAAATTCACAATACAGAAGGACTATTTTTATAATAAATTTTAAAGTTATCATTTGTAGCTAAAATCATCTTAATAAAAATATTTACATTGAAGGCCTGCTTATATTTGAGTGAGGCCACATGAGAGATAATTGAATGAACAAATACAATGGAAAGAAACAGCAAGAAGTATAAATGAGCCATAAGATGCCATGGTCAAAGTAGGTAGGGAGATAAGGAAATAGAGAAGGGGGAAGGAAATGTACACTACACACATCTGATATTGAAGAACATGGAAGAAAATTTAAAATTTTTGGTTAAGAAAAATAAATTTTAAGATTTTTGAAATCTGCTACCTATTCCTAAAGATTCAGTTTTATACCCTGTAGTTCTTTAATTGAACTCAGTTTGACAGAGGAACAAATGAACACAAATTGTTGTCATCAAAGGTGGCGTAAGCCCCAATTTATTGTCACACTTTTCCAGTTCATTGCTTCTGCTGACAAAAATATAAAATTTTTCCCCAGGGATGAACAGATGGAGATCACTGTTTCACCTTGAAAGAAGTTTTCCACTTACCTATACACAGTCTCTTATTTGAGAAAAAACTATCTGCTGGGTTGGGTTTGCTGGAAAATTTAAGGCTGCAGTAGTTGTATAGGAGAGTACTTATTGTAAATCATGATGGACTACCAGCTAATCAGCTATATAAATGACTCACTGTCTTCTTGCCTGGAGGTTTCTCGTCCCATTCCACCTTCTACATGTATTCTAAGATTCTGCCCAATGCTATGGATTGCAGTTAAGCAAGCATGCAGTGCTCTCAGTCAGCAGGGTCATTTCCCATCTATTTGATCCTCACACTCTCTAGATGTGCTCTAAATGAATGACAAACTGATAATCAGAAAATGCTTAAATGCAGCATATACTGCATTGATCTTTTCAGAGAAAAGGTTGCCTCCTTAAAAAACATCCATTGTTGGCAGTTAGAGTTTATGTAAAAAATATATTGTGCATCTCTTGGAATGGCTTGTCAATTTAGATCCTCTTTCACAGTGACAGTCTTTTTATATTTAACTTTTTATCAAAACTAATATTTTTATTTGAAAATAAAAGCCTTAATATGACATGTAGAATTCCCACTGAGCTTGCCTTTTTTGAGGCAACAAAATAGACTTCATATTATCAATAGAAGATAAATGTAAGCATATGCCAGACAGTTTATAAGCAAAAAAAACACCTTAATTTTGCTTATATTATCATTGTTAAATGTATCACCTTGGGAATAAATTTCTTCTTCTTAAAGTGGTGCTTGATTACACTCATTTTCAATGACTTTTTTTGTACATGCAGCTGTATGAGTTAAATGCTGCATATATATAGTAGTAGCATGCTACTATAAAGTAGCGGAAAAAATTTTAGCCTGAATTTTATTTTAGAACAAAATGAAAGTAAAATAATGGATTTCTGTTTTCTCCTATAGGATAGAATTCAGCATATTTAAGTACTTTATGATACTAATTTTTCACCTCATCTCAGGAGAAGGAATTGACTTTATGATCTATAAAATACAAAACAAGGACCTTAGATGTGTGTGTGTGTGTGTGTGTGTGTGTGTGTGTGTGTGTGTGTGTGTTTTAATAGCCATATTATTAACCAATGTATTTTATGGTTTTATTTACAGATATTTTTATTTATATAGGATGCTGTTTTGTAAATGGACTGAGGGGAGAGTTAACAATTCTTGGCTTTGATAATTACTAGTGCTCCTGGGAATTATTAAAGTTACTAGCTAACTAAGAGGACTATTTTCTACCTTTTCTAACCATAGCTGCAGGTCTCTTCATTTAAAAATAAGTCTTGGTTTGTTTTTGGTTTTGTTTTTAATTCCAAAACCAACATCTGCATATCAAATAAGGCAAAGTGATCATCTGTGGGTGGGCCTTCAACACGATTTAACAAAGGCTTTGACACCAGCATTAGGGGTCTCCTGCCTTGAGTATCTTTACCCAGCTTCAGCTTAAGCCAATGGGGGGCACACACAGATGTAGAATTAACTTCCTCCCCTTTCTTCTCTACTTCCCCTGCTTTGTGCAATAAATTAGATTTTGTGGTAATTTTGTGCCATTGGAAACTAGTAGATTTTTATGATTCATGCAACAATCTCAAGGTAATTTTTCAATGGAATTGATCTTGTTCTCTTTCTCTTAGTTTATATCTTTCTTTCCTTTTCCAGTAAAGTATTGAAAAGTATGTAGTAAGCTGGTATTGTGTGTTTATTGTCATGCGTGTCCCTGTGAAGAGACCACCAAACAGGCTTTGTGTGAGCAATAAAGCTTTTTAGTCACCTGGGTGCAGGGAGGCTGAGCGAAGGGAGATAAGGGTGGGGCCGTTTTATAGGATTTGGATAGGTAAAGGAAAATTACAGTCAAAGGGGATTTGTTCTCTGGTGGGCAGGAGTGGGGTTCTCAAGGTGCTCAGTGGGGGAGCTTTTTGAGCCAGGATGAGCCAGGAAAAGGACTTTCACAAGGTAATGTCATCACTTAAGGCAAGGACTGGCCATTTTCACTTCTTTTGTGGTGGAATGTCATCAGTTAAGGTTGGGCAGGGCATTTTCAGTTCTTTTGTGATTCTTCAGTTACTTCAGGCCATCTGGGCATATAGGTGCAAGTCACAGGGGATGTGATGGCTTGGCTTGGGCTCAGAGGCCTGACATTTACTATTCAGCAAGATGTAAAAAATATAAAAATATTATTTTAGAGATTTTAAAATTTTTCTTAGAACTACTCTGCAATGTAAAGGATTAAACCTCTGATTGTTCGTATTACTTTTTCAGGGACACAAAGGATACAGCCAGGATTAGGAATCAAGTAGCTCAGTTTCTATCTAGTCTGCAGCTTTAGGCATGGTATGTACCTTTGCCTTGAAATCAGTTGATAAAGTTTTCTTTAGAGACAGGAAATATATTCAACAAATAGATACTATGATATGCAGTTTACTGTCAGAAAGAGTGATATAGACTTCAACTCTATAAATAAGCCCTCCCAAAATTTTATAATGTGGACTAACAACTTCACAAAGAGTTGCCAGTAGTTATTCTAATTTTGGTCATTGGAAAATCTAGGTTAGATTTAAAACAGTTCCTTTATTGCTACACTTTACAAAACTCTGTACTAATCTGCATTCCCAGGAGCAATATAAGAGAATTTAATACATTGTATTGTCTGTCTATTTTTTTTTTTTTTTAGCCATTCTAATGGCTACATGTTGGTGTCTCCTTAAGGTTTTTAATTTTCATTTTCTTGATAACTAGTAATATTGAACATTTGCATGTTCTTATCATTTATTCATTTATCTTCTTTGATGAAATGTCTGCTGAAATAATTTTCTAAGTTTGAACTGAGTTTTAAAAATTATTATTAAATTATTCTTTGTATATTTTAAACACGACTCATTTGTCAGATGTCTACATTTTCTTCCAGTCTGTGGTTTACCATTTTATTTATTTTTAAAATTTTATTTATTTATTTATTTATTTATTTATTTATTTATTTATTATTTTTGAGATAGAGTTTCGCTTTGTTTCCCAAGCTGTAGTGCAATGGCACAATCTTGGCTCACTACAACCTCTGCTTCCCAGGTTCAAGCGATTCTCCTGCCTCAGCCTCCTGAGTAGCTGGGATTACAGCCGCGCCACCAAGCCCAGCTAAATTTTTGTATTTTTAGTACAAATGGGGTTTCTCCATGTTAGCCAGACTGGTCTTGAACTCCTGACCTCAGGTGATCCACCCATATCGGCCTCCCAAAGTGCTGCGTTTACAGGTGTGAGCCACTGTGCCTGGCTACTGTTTTATTTTTTTAATCGTATCTTTACAAGAGCAAAACATTCAAATTTTAATTAAATCTAGCATTTATTTGTGGTCTTCATTTTTTGGTGTGTTCTATATAAAAACAATATATCTTTCCCAAGGCCACAAAGACTTTTCTTCTGTTTACTTCTAGAAGTTTTATATTATTTGCTTTGCTGCCTAGTCAATGATCTAGCTCAAGTTAGTTTTTGCTTATAAGGTAGTGGTCTATGCTCATTTCGTTTTCCCCATATAGATGTTTAGCTTTTTCAGTATCATTTAGTGTAAAAACTATAAATAATCTTTTAATTACTTTGTCACCTTTGTTAAAAATCAATTTACTATAATCTGATTTTATTGCTATTGCATACATTATGTCTATCTGTAAAACAACATTACACTATCTTTATTATGGTCATTTTCTAGTATGTTGCTATAGACTGAAGTTTTGTGTCCCCCCAAAATTCATATGTTGAAACCTAATTCCCAATATGATGGTACTAGAAGGTGAGCCTTTGGGAGGTGATGAGGTCATGAAGGCAGAACTCTCATGGATGGGATTACTGCCCTTACAGGAGAGGCTTCAAAGTCCCTTTGACCATGTGAGGACACAAGGAGAAGACAGTTGTCTGTACTAGGAAGCAGGTCCTCAAAAGACACAGAATTTGCTGGTCTTGGGCTGCCCAGCTTCCAAAACTGAGAGAAATAAGTTTCTGTTGTTTATAAGCCATCCAGTCTATGGTCTTTTTGTTATAGCATCCTGAATGCATGAAGGTATATGTCTTGAACTTAAGTAGGATATGTCTTCTAACTGTTTCCAAATTATTTTGACTATCTTAGGTCTCTTGCATTTCCATATAAATTCTGGAATCAGTTTGTCAGTTCCTACAAAGAGCTTACTGGTTTTTAATTTTTATTGCTTAGAATCTATAGATGGATTTGTCCAAAAACTGATGGCTTTACATAACTGTGTAGATTCATGAACATGGTACATCTTTCTACTTAGGTCTTCTTTAATTTCTCTTATTAATAGTTTAGTGTTTTTGATGCAAAAATTTTAAAAATATATAGTGTTTAATTTAGATCATTTCTATTACATGTTTTGAGGTTCTCTGGTAAATATATTTAATATTCATATTTTATATTTTAACTGCTAGTAAATGGAAATATACTTAATATTGACTTTAAATCCTGTGACCTTGCTAAGCACAGTTATAAGTTCTAGTAGTTTCTTCTCTATAATCCCTATGATTCTCTGCATACATATTCATGTCATCTGAGAATAATCTTTTTTTTTTAAATACATATAATTTTTTTATTTCCAGCCTTATTGCACTAACCAAGATACCCATAAAATTTTAAATCTAAGTAGTGAGCATAGTCATCCTTGTCTAGTTTCTGATCTTAAGGAGAAAGCATTCAGTAGTAAAAGCATTCACTACTTTTGTAGTAAAACAAAAGTAAATGTATTATCTGTAGGTTTCATAGATATTATCAAGTTAAGGATGTTGACTCTCTCGCTATAATACTATTACGGACCTTGTCTAGATCACCATATTTATCTATAGAAATTAGTTTAGTAAGTACTGTCTTTGAGGACACTCATTTTGTGAGTTACAGAACAATCTTTCGATAAATATTGTACTGCCTTTTCAGTAAAACTCTTATGTTGCATTTTTAATATATATTTTATACAAGTATTTCTTTTAAGTTCTTTCTCCCTCATCCTATACTTATGTAGGTGATTTCCATTTGCATTCTCGTGCACGTACTGTTGATTTCATTTCTTTATTTAATTTTTGGCTAAATGTTTTCTCTAATGGTAGACATAAGTAATACAAGAGGTCATAATCTTATCAATTGTATTTTTATGTGAAAACTTATTTATTTACATGAGTATAAAGTCTTTTAAACTTGAATGCTGTTGTGTAATTATAAAACATTATTAAAAATTCACTTAAAATATACAAAATTGAAAGAAAATCAATAACTTTTGACTAGCTTTATTGTCTTCACATTCAGATTAAAATTTCTCTTATTGTGTGGTAACACATTTTAATTGGTTTTTGATAAGTTATTATTCCAAATACTACAAAAGTTTAGTCTATTAGGTTGACTATAATACATGCCAAAGTAATTTTGTCTTGAATGTTAAGTCCCTTTTAGCATTTTCTCTTTATTTTCTATATTTATTATATCATTTATAGTAAAGCATCTTTATGCCAAAGCTCAGATATCACTAAATAGTGATCCTCTTTTTTGTTTTAAAGACAGGGTCTCACACTGTTGCTTAGGCTGGTCTTAAACTCCTGGCCTCAAGCAATCCTCCAACTGGTCTCCCAAATTACTGAAATTACAATGTGAGCCACCCTGCCTGGTCCCCCACCCACCTTTTTTAAACAGCATAGCTAATTTTAGGAAGGCTTTAAAACTTTTGTAATTCATATGACTGGTATTTTTTCTTAACATAATCAGATAAGGAAATAAAAAGAAAAATGTCAAACTTTTTCACTTCCTCAGTTCACAATTCTTTTTTCTACAATGATTTATTTTTAAAAAATGATAAAATCTATTAGCTTAGCTGTTAATTTAATAAACCCATTAAATAAGAACCAAAAATAATGTACTTATATAACCTTATGTTTTCTCAGGAATAAGTCAATATTGAAAAACTTATCTACAGAATTTTGAAGTTTTACCCCTTGGTCCCAATATTCATCATTTCATGTGGTACCTTAAATATGCTTTTGAGCACATGAATTCATCCATAAAAGAATGTTCAGTTTTCAACGTTTATTCCACCTTTTTTTATTTCATCACCTAAGAAATAACCGTTTATTTCAATCCACAGGGGATAGTACAGTACTAAGCATGCAGGCACCAAGCATGCAGACTATCTGATTCAAACCTCTGCTTCTTCACAAATTACCTACACATTCTTGGCATACATATTTAATTCATTTATACATATACTTTATAATTGTATCTCATCCAATTTATAATATAGTTGCTGAAATCAATAATTTTTTTTTATAAAATGAATACCATAGTGCCTTGTACAAAGAGCACAGTAATTATTGCCTTAACCTTATATCTCATATACGAAGAACAGATCAACATAAAACTAAACCAACATTAAAAATACCTTTTTTAACATTTTATTGTATACTGTACATATGTTTCATATGCAAATATATATTAACAGAAACTGTCATATAACGATCTTTGTCCATTACAAGTTATTGTGAACAACTGGTCAGGTAACGAGCCTTATTTTTAATGACATCTGCATTCCAATATTTTTAAAAATTTATTTTTGAACATTGAGATTGTTTCAGTGTACAATTAAATACTTCTAAATATAACCTAACTTTTAAAAATGTATGATAAACACAATATCATCCATTTGTGGACGTAAGTTGAATATATATTTTGAAACAATGGTCTTATAGAAAAACAGAAAGTCCTGTTTATTCTTATTCATATTACTCACCAAAAAGACTTTTGTTTTGCCTTCAGTGTTTCCTATTACAAACGCTAGGATGAATGTTGATGAAGGCAGTCAATTCTTCATCCATTCTAGGACCTGATATTTGAGTAATTACATTAAAGAAAAGCATCAGGAATACTAAATAACCTTGATTACAGTGAAAGCGAGACGAATGATTAAAAGCCTGGATGAGGCATTAATTTTCTACCTAATTGTTGCATAATTTCAAATGACTATTCTATTTATTTCCCCCTCTGGGTAAAGTTATTTTGGATGAAATAAAAATTACCTTGGAATAATTGGCAAAGATCATGGATAGAAGCACTGCTACTCAGCAAGGGACCTAGCTGAATAGCCTTGTCATAGTAGGTTAGGAAATTTCTGATGACTATAGCCAGCGTTGCGACATTTTAAAGATAGCAATCCATTATCACTTCTCTTCTGCCATGTGAAAAAATAAGTCAGCCCTCAGAATCTGATTTTCTCCTGGAGTGACATGGCACTGCTCAGAAAGCAATGAAACATCTCTCTCCTAAAATATAAACTACCAGATGACAAACTCTAAACCCAAATCTTGCTGTTTTGTTCCTCGTCTATTGTGTATTACTAAGGATATAGAAAACTTAAATACCTTTTATTCTCCCATATTTGGATTTAATTTTATTTTGACTATGTCAGTAGTAAAAACAAAATCAGCTGCAATTATATTCTAAATGATGTAATATGCCCGACGGATGCCAAAAAGGGGTGTATGGTATATATATCATAGTTTTATATGTATATAGTGTTTTATATAATAGTATTGGTATATTATGTATATGCTTTATATATATATATATATATAGAGTTTCTTATAGGTATGTAGTTATGTAGAGAGAAGATATAACACTTTTTTGTTGGTATGCGAAGAGCCTACGAGTATAAGAACAGTTGTAAAAAAGACTCTTTGGTAACAGGAAATTGGTGAGTCTCAGTTTGGCAATAGTTATCATTTATTTAAATAAGTAAAAATATTAAAATTCACTGTGGTAAAATTACTTAATGGACTAAACTCAGAAAAGATTTTGCTTTCTTAGTGTAGAAATTCACTCAAAGATGACTAGTTTTCTTTTAGTTCTAGAAACACTCTTAAAAATGAATTCATGGGATGACTCTCAATTCCTAAAATTGTACTTTTGCAGAAAAAAAGTCTTATAAAAAGCCTTTATTTTGAAAAAATCTTAGAATATTTTCTGTTTATCAAATAAATTTAATGATTATGGCAGAGACAGTCACTACTCATTGGCCATCCATATGCAATCCACATTTCCTGCATCCTTGGAACTAATATTGACCAATGGGTTGTGAGTGGAAGTAACAAGTATGACTTCGAAGATGAAACAATTAAGAACCAGTGGCCGGGCGCGGTGGCTCCAGCCTGCAATCCCAGTACTTTGGGAGGCCGAGACGGGCGGATCACAAGGTCAGGAGATCGAGACCATCCTGGCTAACACGGTGAAACCCCGTCTCTACTAAAAAATACAAAAACCTAGCCGGGCAAGTGGCAGGCGCCTGTAGTCCCAGCTACTCGGGAGGCTGAGGCAGGAGAATGGCGTGAACCCGGGAGGCGGAGCTTGCAGTGAGCTGAGATCCGGCCACTGCACTCCAGCCTGGGCGACAGAACGAGCCTCCGTCTCAAAAAAAAAAAAAAAAAAAAAAAGAACCAGTGTGTGACTCTCCAACTTCCCTCTGCTTTGTCATTGAAACCAGTGAGTCAACGGAGCAGCTACAAGATACTGTAGTTTCTGACAAGTTGGTTCACTAAGTAGTTGTGTAGAAGAGAGATTTTTCCCTGTAATTCACATGGAATGTGTCCTTTAAGCAAGAAGGAAACTACTTGCTGTTACAAGTCACTGAGATTTCAGGATTTTTCTATTACTGCAGCATAAATTGGGCTATCCAAATTAATCCAGTGAATTGAACTTAAAAAACATGATACGCAAATCAAGTTTCCTTGGTAGCAAATATGGTTTTAAAAATGGAAAAACAAAACAAATGACCAAGAGCATCTTAATTCTTGGCAAAATGTGAACTCTATTAAAGAAATTGATAGAATTGTCATCCCATTTCCAATAAGTGAGCTGATGCATTTTTTAGAGCCCCTATGAAATCAGTTTTCTCTATGTGAGGGGCTTTGCTGCCCTCAGAGCAATTGACGCAGACAACCTATGAGGCACAGCAGACAAAAATATCTATGAGTACAGGGTAAAGGTTTACAAATAGCTCTGTATGACTATTCTGCTTTTCTACTCTCTTTCTCAAGTGGAAAGTGTTAATGCTTATCTCATATATGTTCATACGTTGTTAGGATTTCTTAAATAAAATGTTTTAGTTATGACTTATGACCACCCCACAGAGGGAAAAATAAACAGCCTAAAAATGCACTATGTGTATGTAAGAAATTATATTTTTTCATTGCCTGTACATACAGCCACTGACACATGGATATACATACATACAGGACACTAGTATATGGTGAATATTTAAGAAACTAAGACTTAGCATTTACAGAATTCTCATGTTAGTATTTGGGAAAATTGGTCTTATCCTACTGTAATGCAGTATATCTTGTTTAATTTTGAATATAGAAATTAAAATGTGTTTACAATGGCATCTGGCTCAAATTCATACTTATAAAATAAACATTTCTGATCTTAGGTGTCTTGATATGAAAACTAACATTCTATATGTGAAGAATAATTTTTCTGATAACTTTAGAAGCAATTTCCTACTTATTTGCAAATATAATGATGAATCTTTGACAAATTTTATGCGAGAAATTACACATATACACATAATACCTTTCTCCTGTTCCCCTACCCACCTTTATAAAATCTTTAAAACAAATCAAAAACAACCAAAGACAAAACCAACTTAACAACAGTGACTTTCAGGTACAATAAAGAATTAAATAACAATTTATAATTTCTCTAGTTTAGATATTGTATTAAACTCGGGGCCCTTTTTACATCCCAAGCAGAAACTTAAACATTCTGTGAACTCATTAGCATAATTTTATCTGGAATATCCATCCCATTCTTTGAATCTCCTACTGCCTTCAAGTTCTTCTTTTCTCTCTTTTGAATTTTGAATAGTTATAATGAAAATAATAGTAATTCTTCACTTTTTCCTTCTTATTTGATTGGATATCTCTGCCGTTGCATAGTTAAAATAAAAATTTAAAAAGGTTTAAAAACTACTAATAATTATTGAATATAAGGATAATTTATGACAATGAGAAGTCTCTCATGGATGTATGTGTGTACATGCACACAAATACACACGTACAACCTTAGACCACATCTGTTAAAACATCTGTTGTGTTTTTACCAACTGAATGGAAATGGGCAGGTAATATCATTTTCTTGACAACGAGCCTCCTTGTATGTCACCTAAGAATCACCAAATAGCAATGAAATCTAGGGATTATTTCTATAGTTGTTGATATAGTGGACCCTCTACCCCTCCTCTCACTTCTTCAACTCTTTCGCCCTCTGCCTCCACCTCTTCATCCCAGTACAGAGAAGGGGAGGCTTAGATTTTCATTTCTGTATGTTGTGGCTTTGAGCAACCAAAACTTTTCAAAGGAATTTACCCTGGCTCTTCTTCATCCGTGTGGACCTATCTGCTAAGCTTCTAGTTCAAGTTCCTGTAGCAACTGTACTGTGAGGAACTAGGAAAGCTGTATTACATAGGAACACACTATTTAGAAACTTTGGAGAATTGCTATTTTTATTTCCCTGCTCTTATTGTTGTATAATTGGAATGGACCTACTCTTACTCACTTTGGTCTCTCTCTCTCTCTCTCTTAATCTTCAAGTTTCTCCAGAGTACATTCAGATCTGTTTCTGAACAAGAGAGGCAGTAAGAAAAGGGTAAGAGAAAGAACTCTACGTGAGGATTTTGATTTTGGCAGAAGCCACAGTGCTCAGGGAATCAGATGCTTTTATTTGAAACTGTTGGTGATACTCTGATTCTGCAGCTTTCACATGCGTCTCTGTTGAGTGTATACCAAATTAGGTAATAGAGTATAAAAAGAGCAGTTGGCGAGCACAACATATGGAATTAAGGAGATGAGTACTTTACAGACTGTGGTTTTTACGCCTAAACAGCAATCCAAGGTGGTAGAATGCAGATGACACTACCCTTTAAAAAATCTTTATTAATTTTTGTTACTGAATAATATTCCATTTTTTGGATATAGCACATTTTGTTTGTCCATTAATCAGTTTACGGGCATTTCAGTTGTTTTCTGTATTTGGCTGTTAGGAATAATGCTCCTAGGAACTGTAAAAAAATTTGTGAACCTCTTTTTTCAGTTGTCTTGGATATATACCTAAGAACGAAATTACAGGGCTGTAAGGTAACTACATATATAATTTTGAGGAACTCCCAAATTGTTTTCCAAGGTGGCTTCACCATTATGCTATCTAATCTGCAAAGTACAAAAGGTTCAATTTCTCCATACCTTCACCAACACTTGTTATTGTCTGTTTTCATTTTAATTTTAACCATTCTAGTGGGTGTAGAGTGGTATCTTACTGTCATTTCGATTTGCATTTCTCTAACCAATAATGATTTAGAAAAATTTTTTTATGCACTTGCTGGCCATTTGACTATTTTCTTTGGTGAAGTACCTATTCAAATTCTTTGTCCATTTTTTAATTCAATTATCTGTGTTTTATTTTGAGGTTGTAAGAATTCTTTATATATTCTGGATACAAGTCCTTTATCAGATATATGACTGCAGATATTTTTTCCCCTTCTATGATTTTTTCTTGATGGTGCTTTTTAAGGAACAAAATTTTGATGAAGTTCAATTTATTCATTTATTTTCTTTTGGACCTTATGCTTTTGGTGATATATATATATAAAAAATATATATTTACCTATATATTTCATATATAAATATGTATTTACATATACTTATATATTATATATAATTTCATATATATATGAAATTGCTAATCCAAGTTTATAAAATTTATTCCCATATGTTTCTCTAGAGTTTAATAGTTTTAGCTCTTAAATTCAGGCTTTTAGATGAATTTCGAGTTAGTTTTTGTATATATTGTGTGGCATGGATGCATCTTTATTTTTTTGCATGGGGCTGTCAATTGTTTCAACATTATTTCTTAAAAAGACATTTCTTTTGTCATTGTATTATCTTGACATCCTTGTTAAAAACTAACTAATCGCAATTTTTTTTTTTTTTTTTTTTTGAGACGGAGTCTCGCTCTGTTGCCCAGGCTGGAGTGCAGTGGGCGGATCCTGGCTCACTGCAAGCTCCGCCTCCCAAGTTCACGCCATTCTCCTGCCTCAGCCTCCCAAGTAGTCCACAGGCGACCACTGCCATGCCCGGCTTATTTTTTGCCTTTTTAGTAGAGACGGGGTTTCACCGTGTTAGCCAGGATAGTCTCCATCTCCTGACCTCGTGATCCACCCGCCTCAGCCTCCCAAAGTGCTGGGATTACAGGTGTGAGCCACCGCGCCCGGCCCTAATCGTAAATGTTGAAGTTTAGTCTGAACTTTCAACTCAATCCATGGATCTATGGGTATATCTTGTCTTGATTACCATGGTTTTATAGTAAATTTTGAAGATAAGAAGTGTGTGTCCTCATACTTTGGCATTCTTCTTCCAGATTGGGTTGTCTCTCCTGGATCCCCTGATATTTCATGTGAATTTTAGAATTAGCTTTCCAATTTCTGCATTCAAATTGGGATTTTGATAGGAATCATATTCAGTCTATATTCTGCAAACTTAATTCATTTCTTAATTTGTGTGCGTGTGCCTGTGTGTGTGCTCATCTTTTAAAACCGCATGACTGTGAGAACTGTAAATGTATTCTACTATTAGCTTTGTAGTAGCATCATCAATTGTAAGTTGATATGGCTCATGGGATCAGACTTTTAACCTTCATGCCAAAAGACTTTGCTATAGTCAATATTATTACAAAATCTTAGCATTTGACACAAACTTAGAGGTTGTCTATTGCAACCTTTTAGTCAAAAACAAGGTACTCTGTTTCTGGTTTACTGACAGAGAACAACCCAATCAATATCCTTCCTATATTCTGATTTGTAGATGCCATAGCAATTTTTAAATGTCATGAACTGGGCACTATGCTAAATGTATTTTATCTACTATAACAATTAATCTTCATTACAACCTCAGTTCATTATTTTCCTCCAAATTTATAAAGATAATAGAAGCTGAAATACACTTATCAAGTATCCAAGATTCTGTGACCAGACAGTAAGAGAGACAAGATTCAAATTTGGGTCTGCCTAACTTTAAATATTTAGTTGTTAGTATTTAGAAAGATCTTTCTTACGTGAACTGAAATTTATCTTTGTGAATTTTCCATCTATTTGTCTTAATTCTGCATTCTAAAGAATCACAGAATAAGCTTACTTCTTTTAGCTTTATGTAAGTTTTGCTCATTTTCCCTGTAGACTAATTATCAAGACTCTCTAGATCTTTTGCAAGTTTGCAACAGTAGAGAGTACACATTTTCATTAATCATTGCCTTTAGAAGTTAATGCTCCCAACACTAAAATAATGTGTGGTGTACTCAAACATGATAATCTAGATGTGGAGTGGTTATTATTACACTGATAGATGAGGCATGTTCAGATAAATAGGATAAAATAGAATGTATGCAATGGTAAGTCAAGAATTTTTGATACTTTTGGCACTGATTATGTAAAGTAAACAGAAGTAATGTCTTTATTCGAAAATTATGTTAAAGTTAAGTAGACCCCTTTTCAAATATGATTTTGTAAAGACTTTGTTTGTAAGTTATTTTATTTAGAAGTCTTTAATACAAATTATTAAATACCTTGATAAAGCAAAAAATATTTCCATAACCCACTTATTAAGCTAGCATATAAAAGGTTATGAATGATTAGGAAAGAAGATAAATTAAAAACTGAACCTTTTATCCGTAATTCCCCTCCCACTCTTTCCCCAGAGTCCCAAAAGTCCATTGTATCATTCTTATGCCTTTGCATCCTTATAGATTACCTCACACTTATGAGTGAGAACATACAATGTTTGGTTTTTCATTCCTGAGTTACCTCACTTAGAATGATGGTCTCCGATTCCATTCAGGTTGCTGCAAATGCCATTATTTTGTTTCTTTTTATGGCTGAGTAGTATTCCAATACACACACATTGGAATATATATTGGTGTATGTATATGTGTATACACACACACACACACACACCCCACACACACATTTTCTTTATCCACTCGTTGATTGATGGACATTTGGGCTGGTTTCATCTTTTTGCAACTGTGAATTGTGCTGCTATAAACATGCTTGTGCTAGTATCTCTTTCGTATGATGACTTCTCTGGGTAATTACCCAAGAGTGTGATTGTTGTATCAAATGGTAGATCTACTTTTAGTTCTTTGAGGAATCTCCACACTGTTTTCCATAGTGGTTGTATTAGTTTACATTCACACCAACAGTGTAAAAGTGTTCCCTTATCACCACATCCATACCAACATCATTTAAAAAAAATTTTTTTTATTATGGCCATTTTTGCAGGTAACCAAACGCCACCTATTCCCCAAAAACCTATTGAAATAAAAATAAAAAATAAAAAATAAAATAAAACAAAAGAGAGCATGTTAGAGATGACTGGATAGGCCCAGAGAAAGGGAGACAGATACAGAAGCTGCCTTGTTTCTTTGCACTTCCCAGATACATTTCCTATGGGGCCCAGCTATTCTTTATTTATTATATTTGAATTGTGGCTGTCCTCTCTGTATTCCTACATCTTTTTCTTGCACCAAATTCTGTGGGTCTCCATTCCCTCCAACCAAAAATGTCCCTAACAGAAACATTATTGCTACCCACTATCTATCAAGAGCTAAGCTGAGAGAGCATGTAAAGCCTAAGTACATCTATTTCTTTAGATACTATAAAAATCTGTCTCTGTATTAAGTCAAGACAGCGGAAAGCTGCAAATTGGATGTATTTTTTTTTTGATCATCAATCTCTTTCCAACTGCCATAGAATAGCTTCTTCTAAATTGTATCTAGGGTAATACCAATAGCCCACCTTTTTTTTAAGGGACTCTTTAATAAGCAGTGAAATGCATTGTCTCAAATATATGAATGTTATTGAGGAATATGTTCATGATATTGTGGTGTCCTTCTTATAAAAACTCTCAGAAGGAATATATTTCTTGTCTAAGAAATAAACCTATTTCTTGCAGTGAAAAACATTTTTTCAAGAATGTAGAAATAATTTCAGAATTTATATAACTGAATGCTATAAAGCTTAGAATATAGGAATCTATTTTTTTGTATTAGGTTTATTAGGTTTATTTCTTTTTTTTGAGACGGAGTCTCGCTCTGTCGCCCAGGCTGGAGTGCAGTGGCTAGATCTCGGCTCACTGCAAGCTCCGCCTCCCGGGTTCACGCCATTCTCCTACCTCAGCCTCCTGAGTAGCTGGGACTACAGGCGCCCGCCACCTCGCCCGGCTAATTTGTGTGTGTGTGTGTGTGTGTGTGTGTGTGTGTGTGTGTGTGCATGTGTGTATTTTTAGTAGACATGGGGTTTCACTGTGTTAGCCAGGATGGTCTCGATCTCCTGACCTCGTGATCCACCCCCCTCGGCCTCCCAAAGTGCTGGGATTACAGGCGTAAGCCACTGTGCCCGGCCTGTGTTAGGTTTATTTCTAATTCTAATTATGTCCTAATTGTTTAACTTTTAAAAAATTTGCTTCTAATTTATATTATCTTGTTGTATGACATATATCATTGAATCCATCTTAAATCCTTTTGGGAGTAGTGAAGATGAAAAATAAAATATCCCATACTAATGTTTTTTAAAACTGGCCTTTATATTTAAATCATGTGGGAAACATATTTTGAGATGTCTTGATTATTTGAGCCATGGTTTATTCTGTAAAAATAGCAAGGAAAAAATAATTATGACCAACCTTACTGCTGTATATACCTCAAAAATATATATAAATTCATTTTGAAGCAGTCATTGGACCATTTACTTTGAGAAAATTCGTCCAAAATTCTCTCTAGCTAAAATTAAATTCAGGGCCTTAGAAATTTTCATCTGAGATATTATTTTAATTATATTTTTTTAATTTTTACTTGTCTCCTCCATCAATTCTTTCTGATTTTTCCATCCATGAAACATGCATATCTGCCTGTTTGTAAGTTAAGCACCAGTCTTTCCATTTCGTACTCAGAAATCACCTGTGCACCGATGGTGGATGAGTGTTACATCATGGACTCAGCATGATTGATACCGTAGGCTGCCTAGGTCCCTCTGTCAAGAGTGATTCCATGACTACACTCTGACACATTGGGGAAGAGCACTGGAATTCTGCTTCTGTCTATCACAGAGATACAAGGAAGAATGGAGACATACCTGTAAGATATTTATCATCCCAATTCTAACAGCTCATTGAATGCTAATTGGTAGAAACAAATGATTTTTCTAGTCTCATTATGAAATGTGATCTAAATTTAGTTTTCCAAACTTATTCACTATTTTTACTTTTCATAATTCATTCTTCACTCAATCTGAAATAGATAGATATAGATGATTAGATAGATAGATAGATAGATAGATAGATAGATAGATCCTATCTATCCTCTGTAGATCATATTCCTTAATCTCTCACTCAGCCATAAGAGATCTCTCTTTATTCCTCCATTGATTATTTCTTTTCCTGCTTTCAAGTTTGAGTGTTTTTATTTGTTTTTAAATGTATAACCAAAATGTCCACATGTTGGGGGTGTGTGTGTGTGTGTGTGTAAAGGGAAATTTCTGCATCTGATTTGCCTACCATCATGATTAAAAGTCACTGCCATTTCAGACTTTTTTTTTTTTTTTTTTTTAAGACAAGAGTCTTGCTCTGTCGCCCAAGTTGGAGTGCAATGGTGGGATCTTGGCTCACTGCAACCTCTGCCTCCCAGATTCAAGCAATTCTCCTGCCTCAGCCTCCTGAGTAGCTGGGATTACAGGTGTGTGCCACCAAGCCTGGCTAAATTTTTTTATATTTTTGATAGAGACAGGGTTTCACCATGTTGACCAGGCTGGTCTCGAACTCCTGACCTCAAGTGATCTGCCCATCTTGGTCTTCCAAAGTGCTGGGATTACAGGTGTGAACCACCACGCCCAGCCCACAATTTTTTTTTTAATTGGACTTTGCTTAGGGCACTTATTAATTATCTCTCACCTTATTACATGGGTAGTTAACACTAGGTGTAGCCTCTAATTTTTCCTACTTGAATACACTTCTTGAGGTCAAGGGCTTTACCTTATCCATAATTATACCCTATGTAGTACTAAGTGCAATGCCTTATGTCTAATGCCTAATAAATAATTGTTTAATTGGATTTTTCTAGGCTTTACAATATAGTCTCCAACAGTGGTCTGGTATATATTTATTTTATTAGAAATAATTAAAAAGAAAGTTAAATATAGCACCAATTTTTTTAAGAAAAGAAATGGATTCAATGTAAAAGAAATTCTACACTAAAGGTGATTTTAAAAAGGTTTGAACAATAAAGGCTAAAAAAAAATTCCATTTAGCTTTTATTTGTTGGTTGGTAACTTTATTGTTATAGAACAAGAAAGTTGATTATGGCTCTGGAACTTTAATACGCCAGGAGAGATATAAGTCTGAGTGTTAAGAATAGAAAATATCCTGTGGTCTGACATTAAAATAATTTACAATTTTAAGAGAGTGTAATTGCTACCTTTTTAAACTTCTTTTTAAAATTTTGAGTAGTGAAATCTTTTAAGAAAATAAAACCATATGCAGAAGATTAATAAACACCATAGATACAAGCAGAATTTCCCTGGTCAAGACAAAAGCACTCGCCTCTTGACTTCCCCCTTGTGTCCCTCGACAACACCCTAAGGATCTCTTCTGAACCCTAGGGCTCAAACCACTGTTCTTTACAGTGATTATGATCAGCATACGCCCTAAGTACCCTAAGTAGCATAATGTTTATGGTGTAATGTGGTGGGCTGAATAATCATCTTCCAAAACTGCATATGTCCTAATTCCTGGAACCTGTGAATATTTTTACTTCACATGGCAAGGGGGACTTTCCAGGTGTGATTAAGTTAAGGATCTTCAGATAAATTATCCTGAATCATCCAAGTGAGAGTCCTATTTAGTGGAGTGATCCAGGAAGGAGATGTGCTCATGGAACCAGACGTTGAGGTAATAATACAGTTGCTGGCTTTGAAGGTTGAAAGGGGCCATGAATAAAGTTGTGACAAAGCCTTTAGAAGCTAGAAAAGGCAGGGAGCCCTTTAGAGTGTCTAGAAGAAACACTGCCCTGCTGACACCTTGATTTTTAGCCTTACAAAATTGATTTTAGAGCTTTGATCTCTAGAACTGAAAGGAATGCATTTTATTGTTTTATGCCACTAAATTCATGGCCATTCATTACAGTAGCAGTAGAAAATTAATACAAATAATAAGCTAACAACAGCTGAATGGGCATGTCCTGGATTATGGTTATTTGAATAAATCAATAAGGTTTCCCATATTAGTCACATGCCAATTGGTTATTTCCCTTATAGCGTAAAAATCATTTATAATTTCTATGTTTGCACCAGAATTTTAAACTATGAATAGCATGAGGCAAATTTTTAAAGAATTTAATAATTGTATGTCCTCTCACTGCTTCCAACGTATTTTCACTTTGATTGTTTCATCTAATACACACACACACACACACACACACACACACACGCGCGCTCTCAGGGACCATTTGCCCATTTTACCTATATCAAAAGTTTAATATTAAACATAGTAACAAATAATTTATTTCAACAAATTTATAATACTTCAGGTTCCTCTATGATGTTACTATCAGGCAATAATAAAATTTTCAATAGAAAATCATCAATGCAGAGAGCACACTATCTGTTAACTCATCTCAATTTTGAAAAGCTCCAATACGTTCAGAAATTCTTCTTTCTTAAAACTTGAACACAGGCCGGGCGCGGTGGCTCACGCCTGTAATCCCAGCACTTTGGGAGGCCGAGGCGGGCGGATCATGAGGTCAGGAGACTCAAGACCATCTTGGATAACATGGTGAAACCCCATCCCTACTGAAAATACAAAAAAGTAGTCGGGCGTGGTGGCGGGCGCCTGTAGTCTCAGCTACTCGGGAGGCTGAGGCAAGAGAATAGCATGAACCCCGGGGGCAGAGCTTGCAGTGAGCTGAGATCAGGCCTCTGTACTCCAGCCCAGGCGATAAGGTCATCTAAGGACAACAAGCCTGCTGTCTCTTTCTTTCATTGCCCTCTTATTTCCAGCTTACATCCTAATGATAACTACAGTTTTTGGGACTTCTCCCCTTTTTGTCATTCCAAGTAATAACCGTAATCATGATCAAAGTCTGATCATCATATTGATTCTGCCACGTTTTGGCATCATTATCATCATGTGGGCATAATTCATAAACTTCAGGAGACACCCTGAGAAGAACTGGTTGGTTTCAGAATTTCTTTATTTATATTAGATGGTAGCTTCCTCTCATTGCTTTCTTTTTGCTCCTTTTCATCTAAAATTTATTTTTGACAGAAATGATAGCAGCAGAATATGATCCAATGAATTATGGTCCCTTTTTTCACACATCATTTTATAATTGACTCTTGTATCTTCTTTGGTCTTATTATTGGATTTTAAATAATTTAAAATCATAGCAAGTAAACAAGCAAAAAAAAAATATTTGGGTCAAATGAAACTAAAACAAACAAACAGAAACACCACCAATAATAGCACCAAGACATTTTCTGGTCCTCTTTGCTTTTATTTTATGATCATGAACCAATTCTGAATTCTAAGAAATGTGATGGTAACCTTTTGAGCCCCTCATGTGGATTCATCCTTATGAGATGAGAAAAGTAGACGGTGTTTCTTTCACTTTATAAAGTCACGAGTCTGCAAATTGATAGAGATGGGTGTCATTCTTTAAGTCCAAATCTAGTGCTCCTTCTTCCCTGATATTTTGCTTGGTGGCAAACCAAAGTATGGGGCCTAAAATTTCAGCATGGGATTACACAGGAGGCCATCTTGGGTAAAATAGTCATATTATACAAAAAGTACGTTTCTGATGATAAATTTCAACTATTATGAATCACTACTAAATTTAACCAATTCGCTCATTATTCTGACTAATTTAGCCTCAAACTTGGAGAAGTAATGCATGATTGAGTGCATGCTTCAGTCTGGTAGGGTTTCTTTAGGAAACTTGAAAATGATCAGAGATGTTAATTGCTTTGCTGCTGGCTTTACTCCCTCTTTCAGAGAATCTTGTCTGTAATGTATTCTGCTAATCTCATTCTATGCACAAGCAAGAGCTGCTTCCTTTCCATTTGGTTTTTAAACATGCCAGTGTTCATTTAATTTATTTTCCTGTGTTGTTCAGCTTGGGTTTTCTACTTCTTTTCCATGACAAATAGGAACATTAAAAAATACAGAGAGAAAGAAAATTCAAGTTTGTTATATTTCTTTATATATGTTTTCTTTTCTATTAGGAAAACACTACTCTAGTACTTACGTGTCTATTACATTCCAACAGATTTTTTGATCAATAAATTATGCAGATGGAATGAGTGTTCTTTTATAATTTAGTTTAAGAGCTCCCTGTTTCTTTAAGGGTAAATGCCTTTTCCCTTCATATTTGAAAGCACTTAAATTGAAAGAAACTATTACTGGTTATGTTATTTATATTCATTTATGTCATTATATTTATATATCATATACTTTAACATACTATTACTATTTTTCTGTAGCCTCCACAGACAAAATAATATAGAGGCATTTATTCTTACAGGAAACAGGCAAATTGCATAAACCTTCTGGGCTTCAGTTCCTTCATTTTTATATTAATTCAACAGTGATTGGTTAAGCCCCTTTCCTATGTGCTGTTAGAGATTGGGGAATTGAGGGTAAATAATCACAGCCACCATGAGATGCTTACATTCTAATGGGAGATGGGGTGAGAAAGGAGTGAGAGCAGGTAGGTAAAACAGATATGTACATGTAAGCTAAGTTCTAAAGGATGAGTAAGAATTAAGCAAGTGAAAAGGGCATGGAGATGGGACCAGACAGGGAAGTCCAGGCAAAGCCGATAGTTTAACTAAAATCATGAAGGAAAGCAAGAGTCCTTCATCAAGGGCAACTCAAGTAAGGAGGAATTACCAGATCAAAAAATATAAGGCAGAGAATGGATGGAGATGACATTAGAGTGTGATGGAAATAAGATAACAGAGAGTCAGCCACCTTGTAAAGTAGTTTGTAATTCATATGTGGGTGATATAGGGGAACTGTCGAAATGTTTAAAGTATAGAAATAATGAGATTATTTTTGTGATTAACATAGATTACTCTAAAATTTATTCAGTGAATGGATTTGAGAAGTCTAACAACATTGATACTCAATTTCAAATATTCCATTGTCCCCATGAATTCTTTTTGTTCATGAGACAACATGAACTATTTCTTGTGATTTAGTAAATATGGTATTGCTTTTCTCTGTAAAATGAAGACAATAATATTTGTATGACATCACTGAAGGTAGAGAGACTGTACCTTGCCACTTTAAAGTTCTAACGCAGTATATGAATTTAATGGAGAGTCACTAACTTTCTAACATCTTGAATAAATACTTATTTTTGGTATCTATGACATGCTAGATATTGTGTTAAGTGCTTACATCTGGGTACTAATTTAATTTGGATAATAACCCAACATGAAGATGTGGTATAATTACAGATCACTATAATTATACGTGCTGACTATGTGCTATGTGTGCTATAATACCTTATTTTAGTCTCATAGTAGCCCTGATAAGGACTATAATAATGGTTATTCCCCATTATAAAAATGCTAAAACGGGTTCAGAGAGCTTTATTTAAAGTTTTATAAGTAGTAATGATGGGCATAAAATTAAATCTAGCACTGTGTGCCTTTACGTTGTGCCTTTACTGAGTGCCTAGCACTTTGGTCTAGCATGTGCCTTTAAAGCCTATTGATATAGAATGGGTCCATAGCACAGTGTGTGGTACTGTCCTTTTGGAGGAAAATGAAAATTAGAGTCCAATAATTTAACCAGGGATTCCCAGCAGTGGCAGAGCCAATCCAACCCACTTGTCTGATTTCAGGTATGGTGTCCCTTCCATTGCACTAGAGCTGTCTTCCTACTTTATTCAGAGGCTGCACTCAGAAAACCAATGCTCCCCATGACCAACCTCAGACTTTGTGACTCTGATTGTCTTCTGGACTGTGAAGCAGTGCTTAGGCCTGAATGTGTATGCACGGGCACACACACACACACATCACATGATCAACAAATGATCACCTGTTTCCTGGGTTGTGTTTCAAAATATCTTGATTGTATTTTATTGATATCTATTTTTAAAAAATGGTAGTGGAATTTGACTTACCAGGCTACATAACTAACCAGAGTGCATCACTCCTCAATCATTTATTACATGTTTATCTCAAACTACATGAGAGGTTTATTTTCTTTTTAAAAAAGAACACTTTAGATCACTAATTTTCAGTCTTATTTTCTACAAAGGATCTAAATTTTTTCAAATTTGGGGGAAAGAAGTTACAGTTTATATCACCCAATTATTTTTTTTTTCAGTATGTCAGCTCTATAGATGTTAAAAAGTAAATAACAGCCATTTCAATTCCAATCATGAAAAATATCTCTTCATCTATTTATTTACTCATTATATGTACAAATCACTCAATTGTCTGTCATCGAATCAATTCCACTGGAATCTTGTCTCTCTCTCTCTCTCTCTCTCTCGGCTTTCATTGCTGATCTTTGAGTTTCAAATTGGAATTATTGCACAGATGATGGGAAGAACAAGCTTTCTTGAGAGATAAAAGGGTTTCTAAATCCTCAAATCCTTAGGAGTTTCCAACCTCCAACATAAAATAAAATGCTTCCACTTTTTCCTCTTTAAATTTTACGTATTTTTTTTGTTTTATTTTTAATAGCTTATACCTTCATTTGGTTCAAAAACTAAAATAATACAACAAGGCAAACATTGAGAAGTCTTGTTTCTATTCCTTTCTCCTGTAGGTAGCTATTTTTACTTTTTTGGTATAATTTTAGGCATATTTGAGCAAACATAAATACACGCTTTTCTGCCCTCATCTGTTCTTTCATAAAAGAAAGCACAGTATATAAAATTTACTTTTTTTTCTTTTAACAATGGTATTCATTTCCTATTATTGTTGTAACAAGTGTCCATAAACTTAGTGGCTTGAAAACATACTTTACACTTCTGGAGGTCAGAAGTCAAAAATCAGCATTATAAGGCTAAAATCAAGGTTTGCAGAGATGGTTCTTTCTGGAGGCTCCAAGGAAGAATATATTTATTGCCTTTGCAAATTCTAGAGGCTCCTTTGGCATTCCTTGGCCAGTAGCCAAACCACTCCAATATTTGTTTCCATCTTCTCATTGTTTTCTCTTCTGTCCTCGAAACTCCCTTCAGCTCCTTGTTATGGAAACAATTTGAGATTACATTTAGGGCTCACCTAGATAATCCAGGATAACCTCCTCATCTCAAAAGTTTGAATTTAATCACATTGACAAAGTCCCTTTTGTCACTTATGGTAAGACTCAGGTTCTGAAGATTAGGATGTGGGTATCCTGTTGGGAGGTGTTATTGTTCATCGTGACACGGCAACACATCCTAAATATCAATTCATGTCAGTCATTAGGTAGGCAGCTCTTTTACTTTCTTTTTATAGTTTTATAGTATTTCATGTATAGCTTTACCAGGGCTTATTTAACTAATTTCCTAATCACGGATAGCTTTTGCTTTTACAGACAATGCTGCAATGAACAACCTTATGAAAATAACATTTTGGACATGCACAGATATACAATATATTATATATAAATATAAAACCATTAATATATGAAGGATGTATTATGAAATATGAAGGATTAATATATGAAGGGTATCTTATTAAATATTAACTTTAATATTTGTTAAACATTAACAGTAAAATTCTATTAAATGCATATATGTTTATGAATGGACTTTTATAATTAGTTTATATTTCTGAGGATAAATCATATTACTTGTTAGAATGATACTCAACATTAATTCTGGTTTTCTTTTTACTGGTGTGAATTTTAAGAAATCTTGTTCACACAAGTAAGAATTAAAGGGGTTATAGCAATAACTCTCAATTCTTTAAATTATTTTGTAAACATGTATACAAAGCAACATAGTGATCTATCACTAAAAACTAATGACTTATTAACTGACATCTTAATTATGTGCTCCTGTAACTTTTGTTATATGCAAATAGTTGGAAAACTGAATCACCAAATATTTATCCTTTTTTTCACATTCATCAGAATCATTCACCTTTTCAAAATCAAAAGTAGTATTTGAAAATCATTGCTACATTTTGGCTGTTCTGGGGTTCTTACCTCCTAGAATAAAGAAAGATGGTAACATCTAGGAGGCATGAAATAAGATGTAAGTTGGAGAAGAAAACTTAAGAAAAGTTAGGAAAACAGGCAGAACTCAACTACATGTTCCTTCTTCAGCAGATCAATTTTGCTTCTGTGCACTTAAGAGACTTGAAGATCTGAAATTCGATTCCTTTAAAATGTCACTTTTTGTGTACTCTTGGGGAAGAATGAACCCCTCAGGGAATTCATACCTTACCAATATAAAGAATGAAGACATTCACTATTTCAGATGATATTCTCAGATACCAAAGGTTATACTTTTACTCTCTTCCTAATGGCATGCATAAATTTTGGAAGCACTGCATTACAGTAAAGGATCTCTGAAATAGTCTTTCTTCAAGAGCAAAGGTTGTCTCGTCTACTTAATTAAATTCTCCAGAATAACTCCTGGTGCTTTCCAAATATATGTAAGTAATAAAAGCTTGCGGAATGGGTGAGCGAAAGTTATGGAGAATAAATGTGATGCATAAACATCAAATTTGGTCAGTTTTCTGTTCATCTGCCAGTTTCTTCCGGGAGTCAGAACCTTGGCCGTAATAGGCAGTTCAGCCGCCACTTTAGAACTGTAGCAGGGAAGTAAGTGAGATTGTTCCTGCTGGTTTTGATGTCTGGCTGGGGCTCCAAAGCAGAGCACAGTTGGTGTTAAATGCCCACACATTCTAGAAAGGTGCTAGACCATCTAGGCAGAATTTGTTGGAAGGAGGCCCAAATTGGTTCCATAACATCTAACCTATCACCACCTCCAGCCTCTACATATCAGCAGGCTAGTAAATTAGTGGGTGAGAACTGATGAATGAAGATTTCCTTAAGAAAAATCTTGGAGTGCTATTTTTTCTCCTCTCCCATTTCTTGGTGGGGAGAATATGCTCTTCTTCAACTTAAGCCAAATAAATAGGACTCCAAGAGAACCATCCAGAGGGTGGGGAGGTATAAACACTCATGCCTGACTCTCACTGTAAAAGAAATAGCTCAAAGCTGTCTGGTGTTAGCTGAGAAGCAGAACAGGGAGAGAGGGCGCCATAGGGGATGCCTTTTATTTCCAGTGTTTGCTGGAAAAAGATATGAGTTTTTCCTTAGATTAAGAGGTTGTTGAGTAATGTAGGCAAGGTGGATCTCAGATGGCGTGACTCTGAGATCTGTGTGGGACATTTGCAAGAAGAGAGCAGCTGGAGAGGAGAATGTGGGAGATATTTGAAGAACTTTCAAGAGAGAATATTGCTATTTAGGCACCAGCCTTCCAGAGTGCTACAATTTCCACTGTAAAACAGTACCAGTCAAGTAAGAACTTTCTCTCCTTTTACCTCCTCTTCTGCTCACTAACCTCCTTCCACCCTTGAAAATGTAGGAATGATGACCTAGAAGCACCAGAGCAAATGTAGGAGGGCTGGAACATGACGAGTAAAAAGGTTTCCACTTCCCACTTTTCCTTACAGGTTTTCTAGCCATGGAATCTGAGGTGTGAGAGAAGCTTTGATTGGTTATAAGACTGGAATTATAGTATTAGATTTGACTGGACATTTAATACTTGAGAATAAGACTTTCTTAACAATGAAGGTGGCCAAAAAACATTCAGATCTGATATGATTTTCTGTTGGTGATGGGAGATCTAATAGCAAGAAACTGAGAAACTATAGCCATTTCCTGTTGATGTCCATGTTTAACTCAATAAACTGGTTACATAACAATACCCAATATGTTCTTTTTTTAACCCAAGATTTCAAAATGATTTATTGAGAGCTCATTCATATCCTCTAATGTGAACTTCTTTATAACCAATTTTAATGAACTATGCAGTATAATCTGATGTGAGTATCAAAAGGAACAGAGAAGTTATACTTCAGTGTAGGAAGAGAGAATGTCAGCCCACTGCCTTAACTCGCTTGGCATTTTGAAGAAAATTGACAGAGACCACCTCCAGGTTTTACTGGGGTGGGGGAAAGAAGGGAGAATGGAAGATGTGTTTTAAACCACTTTTGGCAGGAAAAGTCATTTCCCTATTTAGAGTCTGGAATGAAAATGCAGTTCCCATTAAGTAATTTTTACTTACTTCTGTATAACCCAATTAAACACTCCTCATATTCCCACTCTCCTGCAGTAACTCAGATACTACTTAATACAGTGTCATGTGGGCATTGTGCTTCTGTGTTTTTGTCTTTCTAAATTCCCAAGTTCTTCATCTCACTAGCTTCAGGTGAATTTTTCAGTTGGAAAGTACTCAGAATAATATCCAATATTTCTTGTGTGTTGCCTTTGTCACAACTTGTTCTAAGCATGTTATGTGTATTACTTATGCAGTTATTACCATAACTTCTATTATTGGTACCATTGTTATTCTCATTTAAAGACGTTTCAGTAGAGGCACAGAAAAGCTGAATAACTTTTATTGCTGGTAAGTGTAGGGCTTGAATTTGAACCCAGGCATCTTGCTCCAGAGCCCCAACATTTTCCAATCTCATTATAAACTGCCTATAAAAGAAACTTGCTTTTCCATTCCAGGTTGACAGGCAGGGTGGCAACACATATAAAAAGCATCTTAGGTAGCACTAGTCAGGCGCTTTTTGGAGTAGCTTCCACTGGAATTCTGTAGGTGTTGGTTCATTTTTACATAACCAATATCTGTAAACCTGAAGATCAAATGCTTATGGTAGGAAATAAGACAGTTTTAAAGATCAAATTTCCAAGTTCAGGGAACATGAAATGACAGTTGAAAACCAGCAGTAATGAGTTATAAAGATAAATCAATATACGGACAGACAGGATGAGTATTTTAAGCAGCTGAAATAACTTGTACTTACACAAGAAGGAAGAAAATATCTGACCACATCAGATTGTATTTTCCTGAGATCACTACAAAAATATCTCTCCTTCCACCAGCTCTACTACCATAAATTTGGAAAATATAATCTGCCACATTGACCTCAATATTCAAAAATAAGCAATAATTACCAAATTCCTTACATTTCCTTTCATAGCAAAAACTCAGAGTTTACAAATTTCGGAAACTTAACACCCGTATTGTAAAATTTCCCTTCCACATGACTGATATTGCCAGCACCCTCTTAATGCTCTTTCTTTTGCTGTGTCAATTATTCTTCAAACACAGTGGCATAAGAAGTAATGTGCCACCTGCGTGGCCTTTTACTGCATTATGTTCTCCTAGGAATAGTCTCCTAGGGCCTTTGTGAATCCTGCTTCCTGGGAGCCATTCTAGACTCTTCTCTGAGTGCCATGCTTCTTCCCCAGCACCCTACTTCTCCAGCCCCACTACCATTCTAGCTGTATGGGCTGCCCCATCCTGCTAACTGGAAGACCGACTTCTTTTATCAAACATAATTTATTTCAAGGAAGATAGGGTGCCATTTACAAACCTATCTTTTTTGTTCCACTGCAAATCTCAATTTGGTGTCTACTAAGTGCCGGGAGTATACTCATCTCTCTGAAAGGTTATTATTGGGGAAAGGGGTCTTTCCCCTTGAGGTCCACACAGCAGCAGCTCTCTGATGACATTTTGAAATATGAGCTGTGGAGGAGCTAGAGGCAGTGATGGTGCTTTACCTGCCAGCAGCTGTTAGTTTCTCAGTGGTCTAAAGGGAAATGTCAGAAAACCAACCTGACTTATGGAGGACTGTGAGAAAAATAGTCTTAACGCTTTAAGGTGGCAATGCCAACATTCAATGGCCTCTCCTTCCCCTTTGAAGAAGTCTCCTGGCGCCAGGGTGACAGAATGAGATGTATGAGGTCTGGTTTAGATGTCTTCCAAGCTGGCCTTTTGTCTGCTATCCCAGCATCAAAAAAAAATAACTTAGGGTGAGAAATTTACAGGCCAGCATGTAAAATCCCTCATTACTTTATTAAATAGTTTGAAATGAACATGATTAAGAAATTCAATCTAATGTTACTGTAACTGGTTTTTCATGATAAGCATTTTTCTTAATGTTAACAGAAGGCTGATCCTTTGTGTGGATTGAATTGTGCCACTTATAAGACATGTCCAATTGCTAACCCCCAGCACCAGTGAATGTGACCTTATTTGAAAATTAGGCCTTTGCAGAAATACTCAAGTTACCATGAGGTCATACTGGATTCAAATAGGTCCTAAATCCAGTGGTTATCCAGATAACCTACCTTCCTTCCCTCCTACCTTCTTCCTTCTTTCCTTCCTTCCTCCTTTCCTCCATCCCACCCTTATTCTCTCACTCCCTTCTTTCCTCTTTCTGTTTAAATAAAAAGGTCTCATGATTTTTTGTGTGTGATTTTTGTTTTGTTCTCTTTAAAATTCTCTAATTTGTAATCCCATCAAAAAGTGGGCAAAGGACTTTCTCAAAAGAAGATAGACAACAAACCAAAACACATGAAAAAATGTTCAACATCACTAATGATCAGGGAAATGCAAACTAAAATCACAACGAGATACCACCTTACTCCTGCAAGAATGGCCATAATTAAAACGTCAAAAGGCAGTAGATGTTGGCATCAATGTAGTAAAAGGGGAACACTTTTATACTGCTGGTGGGAATGTAAATTAATACAACCACTGTGGAAAACAGTATGGAGATTACTTAAAGAACTAAAAGTAGAACTACCATTTGATCTGGCAATCTCACCACATGGTATCTACTTAAAAGAAAGAACGTCATTATATATATGCAAAAGACACATGTAAATGCATGTTTATAGCAGCACAATTCGCAGTTGCAAAGATATGGATCCAACTTAAGTGCCCGTCCACCAACAAGTGGATAAATTAAATGGTATATACACACCATGGAATGCTACTCAGCCATAAAAATGAATGAAACAATATCTTTTGCAGCAACTTGGATGGAAACGGAGGCCATTATTCTAAGTGAAATAACTGAAGAATGGAAAACCAAATATTGTATGTTTTCAGTTACAAGTGGGAGCTAAGCCATGAGGATGCAAATGCATAAGGATGATTTAATAGACTTTGGATATTTGGCAGGGAAGTTTCTGAGGCAGGTGAGGGATAAAAGACAACTTACTGGGCATGGCATAGATGCTCAGGTGATCGGTGCACTAAAATCTCAGAAATCACTGCCAAATAATTTATTCATATAACCAAAAACCACCTGTACCCCAATGACTTTTGAGATTTTAAAAAAATTCTCTTTTTGTGGATACATTCTTGAACTTTCCAAGGAAAATACATTTGCTTCCTGTATGACAAAATGTGTCAATTTTAAATGTAATTGAATATTTGTTAAGCAAAAGTCTCTTGCAATTTTTGTCCATGGAAAGCACTGCTTCCATATTTCAGATGAGATCGGGTGCATTCGGGGTGGTATGGCTGTAGGCTGCTTCCATACTTCAAACTGGAGATTGTTAAAAGTTATAGTTTATGACATTGTTATCGCTGATACCATCTGGATAATGCCTGGCAGTATAAAAAGCCTGAGCACATATATCAGTTAAGGCTATTTTCTCATTCCAGTAGGTCTTAGTGGAACTCCATGTGGAAATGAGTCTATACAAGGAAAGAACATTGTTTAAATTTGAAGGGGGACAACAGAAGGCAAGTGAAGTATGTAGGAGTTTTATGGAATCTGAGCTGAGGAACAGCTAATAAAATTATGCCTGCATGACTCCGCATGAGAGGAGGGTCAAGGAAGGTGAATGCTAAATTGGCAAAGGAAATATTCCAAGGAAAATCACAGACTTAAATGGACTCACCCTTTCTCATAACTGAGACTCAAAGATTTCTCATAACTGAGACCTAGAAGCTTAGTGTGTTAAACTCAGCTCTGGTGACTTTATTGATGAAAGTCAGTTTTGAGACAGGATAGGATAGGTATTTGGGTCTTTGAACTTGAATTGAATGGCCTTGGAATAATAATTTTTTTAAAGGCCTGAGAATATGAGGGAATGAGATTCTAATCTGTGGTTACTTACCAGCTTCATCATCAACTAATTGCATTTTTATACCATTTCAGATGGTTCTCAGAATGAGACTGTTATCTCCATCTCCTGGTGCTGTAGGACAGCATCTCACAAGCTCTTGGGAATTGTGTGGTTAGGAGAACTAATTCCAGGGTGATTTTCAAGAATCTCTAAGATAACTTCATCACCTCTTCCCTCTGAGGTAACCCCACCCCCAACACACACAATTTTCATTTTTTTCTGACATACATTGTCTTTACATGCAAAATGATTATCAACAGCAAAATGATAAAATAACCTGTTTTAAGTAAGTGGGCATAGTCACTTTTACATTAATCATTGATTCATAACTTTTTAACCACCTAGAACCTCTTCTATTATCTGCTGTCTACTTTATGAACCTTAAGATTTCAATAAAAGAAGTCTTCACAAAAAATTACTCATAATTAGTAACAACTCATTTCCATTAGTTCCTTCCACTAAGTAAGAGCCAGTGGAAGATTCGGTAATCATAAATGTAGCCAAGGGCAAAGAAACTCAAAAGGTTATAAATTGGAAAATAATCGCACCCACAGAATATCATCGTGAGGATTAAGTGTGTTCATGTGTGTAAAGTACTTAGAGTGGTTCCTGGTGCACGGGATCACTATAAAAGTGCTTACGGCTCTTGATATTTTAATTGGTCTGTGAAGACTTACAGCAGACGTATGTCTAACTCCCATAAAGTTAAATTTTATATAATCAGTAGATTTTGAAAATTAAAAAGATTTCTTGAGTGTAAGGGATCTTGCCGTTGACTATAATAGCACATACCCGCCTGAAGGGGAGATGCTGTAATGGCATTGATTTTGATAGTCCTATTCTATGTAATACAGGTTTTTGTACATAGGCGCTCAGTCTGTTGATATGTTTACACTTTCATGATGTATGAGACAGATATTATGTACATGTATCTGCTCTATAAGGTTAATGATAAAAATTGGTTATAAAGTTTTAAAATATTCACTGTATTAGCCATCTAACTTTTATAATTTGAACTGGTTACATTGTGGCAAGTTGTATCACTTACAGTTAATACTGACTTGCCAAATTTCTTAATAGTGACGGCAGGAATAATTGCCCCAAACTAGAAATTAAGCAAAGCTTTCCCTTAATAAACGGTAGAGAAATAACTAAGTACAGAAACGGGGAAGAAATAGGAAGATAAAGGACAGTCTAAGCTAAGCTTATACTGTGAACATACTTAATTAGCCTTCCCTCCTTGATTTATGTTGCATATTTGTAAACCCCTCTGTAAATTGCAAGTGTAACAAAGGTATTTTATTTTATTGATTTTTATTATTATATTTCTGATCACTATCCCCAGCCAGGCTACATCAGTAAGAAAAAGAATCATTGTGCCAGGTCCTAGATTTTAGTTGCATTGGCCAATGTTTACTTTTCCAGGGCTGAAGATAGTAGCCCTATGATGCTGAGATCCAATAGCATTCAGTACACTGAGCCTTTTCTTGCTCAAAAGCAAGTATTCAGGGTTGTGACAAAGGTTGGCAAAGAGCAGTCAGCTAGAATGAATAGTATTATGTGCAGCTGGCTCATTGCATGGTATCTAACAACACATCAACCAGAACTGATTATGTCAAAACAGAATTCTCTAAGTTAGAGTCTTGGAGTCAGCACTTCCTAAAGGATAAACATCTCAGAATATGCCTTTGTAAGAACTCTGAGGCTACTCTTGAATGCTGAAGGGTGGTTTTGAAATGTTCAGTGACTCCATTAGACTGTGTGTTGAACATGTGGACACCTCCTCCATCTCTTTTGTCAGATTTTGACTTCTTTTTAACATTGTATTTCTTAACAGTATGTTTCTTGTGAAATGCTCTGATAGTTTGTCAGTAAGTCTGTAATCTGCTATTACAAAATCACTGATGAATTGCATAAGGTTAAATTTATGTTAAATATAAATGAAGCAGACACTCAAGAAATATGAGGGTAGGATGGCGAAAGTGACTCATTAAGATGGTACAATAATTCTTACTTAAGTGCAATGTCCTTTTTAACCTTTGTAAGAATTACGCACTCTGTCGCTAGCATCTTAATCTTTAATTATGCACACACAAATCTCATGCCATGTTGTTTAGCCTCATCACTTTCTCATTACTACAAAACTTTTTTCAACTTTATTCTTTTCTGGGTGGGGGCCAAGAAAACTACAGAAAAAATCTCCCATTTAAGAAAATATATATAATGTCTTTTACAAAATTAAAGAATCCCCAGAATTTCTTGAAATAAGTTATGCTCATCACATCCTAAAGAGCATTTTTGTTTTACCACTCTTTCTTATGTCAGTACTTATTAAAATCTGCCTAGAGTGTGGTTGATTTCCAGTGCAATTTGAGTCTTCTGGGTTACAAGAGATAAATGAAAAATATTTAAAGAACTGTTTTATATGTGCTATATTGATAATTACTATATCACTATATATCTTAAATTTAAAAACATTCAATTCCACTTCCGTTAATGGTGCCACCAATTTTCCTACTTTTCCAGGTTTGGAACATCAGAGTCATGTGTGTTTCGGTGTCTTCTCTGCTAGATTCTGATTATTCTTGTTTACGTCACACTAATCCAAAGCATTACCATCTCACACCTGAACCACAGCCAGAGCCTCAAAATTGATCTTCCTGCAACTGGTCTTTGCTACTTAGTTCACTTGCACAGTGGTTTTCACTTATCTTTTTACTTTGCTTTCTTGGATCATCTCTTCCCTCAGGCATTTTGATGGTTTTCTATTGCCTTAGAGACAAGATTTAAAATCCCCATTTGTCTTTCAGAAACCTCTACAATTTGACCCTAAAATGCTTTCTCACATGTATCTTCTTCTCTTTATGTATATAAACCTCCTTTTCCAACCAAATGTTTCTGCTTACACACCTTCTGTGGCAAGTGGAAAATGACTCCCAACACCTCTCAGCCCCAACTCCCAACAAAGATGCCTACATCCCAATTGCTAGAACCTGTGAATGTGTTAGGTTACATGGAAACAGAGAATTCAGATTGCGGATGAAATTAAGATTGCTAATCAGCTGACATTAAGAGGAGGACATTATGCTGCATTTTTCAAGTAAGCCCAATATAATCCCAAGTCCCTTGCAAGGGAAGGAAGGAGACAGAGGAGAGAGACAGAGTGATGGAAGTATGAGAAGAACTCAGCCTGATATTGCTGGCTATGAAGATGGAGGAAGCAAGGACATGGACCAAGATAAGCATGTGGTCTCTAGAAACAGAAGAAGAAAAGAAAATGAATTATCCTCCAAAGCCTCCAGAAAGAAACACAACCCTATAGACATCTTGATTTTAGCACAATGAGACATATTTTGGACTTCTGACTTCCAGAACTGTAAGATAATAAGTTTGTGTTGTTTTAAGCCACTGTGTAGTAATATGTTTCAGTAATAATAGAAAAAATAATGACTTTTTTACTGAATTCAACTTATTAATTACATAAAACACATTTCACCTTAGTTATTTGCTACTTACATGTTCTTATGTTCTTATATTTTTTGTTTGTTTTTGGGTTTTTTGTTGTTGTTGTTGTTGTTTTTGAGACGGAGTCTCGCTCTGTCACCCAGGCAGTGGCACGATCTACGCTCACTGCAAGCTCCGCCTCCCAGGTTCACGCCATTCTCCTTCCTCAGCCTCCCGAGTAGCTGGGACTACAGGCGCCCACTACCGGCCCGGGTAATTTTTTTGTGTTTTCAGTAGAGACGGGGTTTCACATATCCTGACCTTGTGATCCGCCCGCCTCGGCCTCCCAAAGAGCTGAGATTACAGGCATAAGCCACCATGTCCGGCCATGTTCTTATCTTTTTAGTTATATTATAAATTAGTGAGAGCAGGGAGTTAGTATAGCATATTGCTTATGAGTATGGTTATATATGCTATACAGCGTTGGATATGGCAGATCCTTGAGTTTTTTAACTGATAATCTAAGTTGGGCATTTTTTAATACTTTTGATAAATCTTCATCATAGAGGTCAATTCTTCGAGAGAAAAGATACAATGACAGTTCCACTACAGAATATTCATTTATTAATTTGTAGTCATGAGATTCTGTCTTCTTAATTGGGTAATATGAAGAGCATCTCTGAGGGGTTGCTACATCAATTTACTAAATTAGGAGAGTAGACCTAGTGATGCAAAAGGATTTGCACCTAAGTAAGTAGTTACACAGAGGAAGAACACAAGCTTATATTGATCACGTATGTCTGACTCTAATTTGCTATCTTGATTTCCAAAGTGCTTGCTTACAAGATGAAATGAGCTACTCAGTACTGGGCTCAGCTGTGTAGATCTGAGTCACATATCAGTTTCAAGGATTCTTAACAGATCCTTGGAAAGCTATAATAGACGACTGATGCTACATAAAGAATATGTAAACAGTATGAGAATCACTAAATCAAAATCCCGCATGGGGGAGGTAAGAAGAGAAGAGAAGATAAACTGCTTTATTTACTATAAAAAAGCTATCTTGTTTGCAGATTACAAGGACCAATAGGCACAAATAAGTGCTAAAATTGGATTTTGTATTGAACTTGAAATTATTTTCTCCTTATTTAAAATTAAAAAAACCTTTCTGTGACATAATTAATTTAGTCAAACTTATTGATAGTAGGCACATCTGTACTTTCTAAAATTACAATATTTCAATGTTTCCATTTTATGAAGATAACTACAGATGTTGTAATGCCTACAAAGATGCGAGAGATGAGTTGGTACTCCTGAAATCACCTGGAAAACCATTACAAACACCCATGCCAGAATTCAATGTTATAGCAGAATTTCTGCAAGTGCAGCTGTGCTTGAGTGCTGCTTAATAGTTCCCAAAGGATTCTAATGTGCAGGTTAGAGAGTCACTGAGCTTTCAGATAGAAGACATACTTTTTATATAACCAATCAGCTCCCCTTCCCTCGGATGAAGTACAAAAAAATTCAAAAATTTTAAAAAGAGTTCATCGGCTGCTGAAATTAAAGATAAACATTTTATATTTTTTCTGTGAAGCTGCAAATATAGTTGGTGCTACGGTGAATATTGAACGTATCATGTATGTGTAAAGGGAATCGTTTTGTGAGTCTTGGAAAAAAAACGTGATATTTTGATAGGGTTCAATATAAAATATCAATCATTACAAAACAGAATGTGTTCATTATTTTAATTCTATTCAATACTAGAGAAATACTGACCTTCATTATACATCTGAAATGAATATTTTTAAAAGTTATCTAACTGTTTTCTTTCTGTATAGTCTTAGTTTGGCATTTGTGGTGAATTTTGGCATTTGTGGCAAACTCAACAATTCCCTGTACAAATATTAAGACCAGGCAAAAAAATTGTAGCCATCTACCTCATGGATCAACTACTCATTTATTTAAAATAAAATCATTGTAACATTTCTATACCAGATGTTTCATTTTCTTCTCTATTTTAAAATAAATACTTTGTTAGAAATAGGAGAATGGTAAATATAATACGATTTTTAAATTAACAACATGTAGGGCATTAATGTGCTTTATCTTTATATAGACCCATTTTAGCATTCGAATTTACTAATCTAAGGTGATTCCAACCAAGAGAACAATAAGCATAGTCAAGATGATGGCAAATCAGTACTATAAATCTATAGCTGAAAATATATTTTGAAAAGCTTTGGAAAAGGTAATTCCAGGTTTCAACTAGTAGGAAAGCTTTGGATGCTATATAAAGAAGATACTATTCCAAGAACTACTTAACATTGAAGGCCAAAAAGTACTAATTATAAGTCACAGAGTGAATTATAAGCAATAGCCAGACTGACCATGTAAAGCCCATGATAATCAGAGACATGCGAAAAGATTAGAAAGCAAAAAAAAAAAAAAAAAAAAAAAAAGTTTCCATAATCTCTGTATACAAATATCACTTGGCCATTGAGAATACTGTGTGTAGATTAAACACTGGCTTATATAAAAACAGAGTTGACCAAGTGTTTCTTAAAAGTAAATCAGTTGGGCCGGGCGTGGTAGCTTATGCCTGTAATCCCAGCACTTTGGGAGGCTGAGGTGGGCGGATCACGAGGTCAGGAGTTTGAGACCAGCCTGACCAACATGGTGAAACCCCATCTCTACTAAAAATACAAAAATTAGCCGGGCGTGGTGGTGGGCGCCTATATTCTGAACTACTCAGGAGGATGAGGCAGGAGAATCGCTTAATTGCTTTAACTCGGGAGGCGCTTTAACTCGGGAGACAGAAGTTTCAGTGAGCCGAGGTCATGTCACTGAACTCCAGCCTGGGTGACAGAGTGAGACTCTTGTCTTAAAAAAAAAAAAAAAAGTAAATAAGCTGGTTTCACCATGATGGAGTAGCCTTATTTTTCCTGGGTACTCACACCTACAATGAAAAATGCCTGGATATAACATAACAAGCATGGTAAAACACCGAAAAGCAGAAGACTTGAAGATCCCAAGATAATGAATTATCTGGGTTTCCTTTTTGCCTCTCATATACCCTGGACAAGGTGCTGAAAAAGCCTACAACTTGGATCTACCAATAGGCCCAGGCAGGGAAAGCTCTAAGAAAAGCCTGTCTTCAGTAGCCAAGGGCTGGAAAAAGAATGGCCTAACGACAGAAAACCTTTTTTGTCAATACCTGCCCTATTGCAGCTAAACACAAACCTAAAAAATACATACAAACAAACACAAACTTCATGGTTTCAGTGGGGATGAGTGTGGAGTTAATCTACTTTCACTCTACCTCATGGAAGAAGGTGGTGGTCCTCTAATCCCCTAGCTAGTAGGACATGGCTGGGAACTGACCTTTTATTCTCCACTTACCAGTAACACTTACCAATTCTCCCATTTGAGTAGTTTCAGTGAGATCCAGCTGCAATCCGAGCATCCATGAAAACCCAGCAATAATGAGACTTGATGGCGGGGTGAGACATGAGACTATTCACTATTAAAATTCATGCATCTCCCCTCCAAGGTGCAAATGGGGCTAAGTGTGGGGCTGAGCCTCCACCTTATCTAACATCACTGAGACTGAACAAGGTGGTACAAGTTGGGGTTAATAATGCCTTCCACTATTTCTCTAACTGTGGTGCCAGGGAAGCCCACTGGGGAGCTGTACTCCTGCATCACCCTGGCAGTAACAAGACAGAAAAAGATGGCCTGAACAAAGTTCATAGGCTCTCTTATTTTTCATCCACTCTGGTGTCAGTAGGCCCCACTGGGGATCTGAGCCTTTACCTCCAGGCGGTATCAATGAGACAGAATGGAATAGTGTGAGGAAGGATAGTAGATACATTTTCTCCTTCTTTGTTTTAACAGGGCCTAGTGGAGAACTGAGCCTCAACCCCTACCAAATATCAAGAAGCCAAATGGGGTAACAGGCAGCAGGGCTAATGAGCACACCACTCCTTCCCCACTTTTCCCTGGTATTAGAAGGGCAAGTGAGAGCTGAGTTTCCATCATAATTCTGCTAGAACAAAGTAGTATGAGTCAGGCCTCCACATCTACCAAAATACATCAAGCTATGTGGGAGGTACCTAAAGTGTACTGAGAGGGAAATTTATAGGACTATTGCTTAAACCAGAAGAAAGGAAATAATCTAAGTTCCTATTTCAAGCAGTTAGGAAAAGAATATAAAAGTCAACTCAAGGCAAACAGAAGAAAGGAAATAAAAAAGATAAGAACAGAAAGCAATAAAATTGAAAATAGAAAAAAACGGAAATTGAAAAACAAAAGTTGGTTCTTCAAAAATATCAATGAAATTGATAAACTTTTCATAAGACTGTGAAATATAAACAGAAGACACAAATTATTAACATTAGGAATTAAACAGGGGACATTACAACAGACTCTGAAGCCATTAAAAAGTTAAGGACATACTACAAACAACTTTATGCTCATCAATTTGACCATCTAGAAGAAATGGACCAATTTCTCAAAACCTACAAATTACAAAAACTCAGTGAAGATGAAATAGACAACCTCAGTAATACCATAACCATTAAACAAAAAATTTGGTGACTAAAAGTCTCCCAAAAAAGAAGCCTCCAAGCTCAGGTTGTTTAATGGAGAATTCTACCAAACATTTCAAGAAGATTAATTCCAATTTTGCATAATCTTGTCCAGAAAACTGAAGTGAAGGGGACCCTCTACAACTTGTTTTGTGAGAATACTAATACCATGATAAGAAAACCAGACAAAGACATTACAAAAAAATGAAAACTAGAGACCAATATCTGTCATAAACTTAGACGCAAAACTTATCACCAAAATATTAGCAAATTGAATCCAGTAATGCATAGATTTAGTATAGGTATATAAGGCTGTTTCAGCATTAACAAATTGATCAGTATAATTGACCATATAAAAAGGTTAAGAAAAAAACTCAAATGATTATACCAACTAATGCAGAAAAGTTATTTGTCAAAATTTAAAACTTACTCATAATAAAAAGCCTCTGCAAACTATGAATAGAGTGAAATTTAGTCAAACTGATAAAGAACATCTACAAAAAACCCACAACTAACATTATATTTAACAGCAAAAGACTAAAAACGCTTCACTCTGTGAGCAAAAGACAAGAATGTACACTCTCAATACTTTTATTGAACATAGTACTGGAAGTTCTGCTTCTGCTGTAAAACAAGAAAAAAAAATAAAAAGCATGCAGATTTAAAAAGAATAAATAAAACTATCTCTATTTGTGGATGAATAATTGTCTATGTACAAAATTCCATGAAAACTGCAAAAACCTTCCTAGAATTGAAAAGTTCAGCAAAGTCATATGATAAAAGATCAATATAGAAGAATCAATTTCATTTCTATATACTAATAATACACATGTGGAATCCAAAATCGAAATCACAGTTATTTATAATTTATAATTGCCCCAAAGAAATGTATACTTTATATAATCCAAATATAAATTTTAAAACAATATAACTCAGTATGCTGAAAATTACAAAATGCTGATGAAAAAATTCAAAGACCTAGCTATTAGAGAGATATTCAATATTCATGAGTTGAAAGACTAAACATAGTAAAGAAGTCAATTCTTCTGAAATTTTGATGTATAGGGGTAATGGTATTTCTATCAAAATTCAGCAAGATGATTTTGTAGACATTGACGAGTTTATCCTAAAATTTATATGGAATGATGTAGGCCCTAAGAAAGGTAAAACAATCTTGAAACAGAAAAGTTACATAGCAGGAATTACAACATCCTATATTAAGGCCTGCCGTATAGCTACAATAAACAAGACAGTGCCATATTAGTGGATAAATAGACACATAGATCAATAAAACAGAATAGAGTATCCTGAAATAGTCCCACATAAGTGTGGCAGACTGATTTTTGACAAAGGTGCAAAAACAACTCAATGAAGTAATGACAGTCTTTTCAACAACTAGTGCTTGAGCAATTGGATATTTGTAGGAAAGAAAAAAAAACCTTGACCTGTCTACATCTCATATAAAAATTAAATCAAAATAAAACATGGACTTAAATATGAAGCATATAACTATACAACTTTTAGAAAAAAATGAAGAATACCACTTCCACGAGTCCACTTATAAAACATTTTTTAAATGACAAATTAGAGAAACAGCAAAGAGAATAGTGGTTGCCAGTGGTCAGCAATGGCAGGGGACATGGTGTACAGGGGAGGTGGACATGGCTATAAAAGAGGAAAATCAAGGATCCTTGTGGTGATGAAACTTTTGTATTTTGAATATGTCATTGTCAATATACCCACAGTTACACTGTACTTTAGTTTTGAAAGATGTTACTTTTGGGAGAAATGGAATAAAGAGTATGTGAGGTTTCTTTGCCTTATTTCTTAGTTTGTAAATCCACAATTCCTTCTAAATAAAAGCTTAATTTAAAAAAAAGTTAATCAGCTGTCTCTGTCTCTCAGAAGGATAACATATAATGTTTACTTTTTGGCATAAATCCTTTCATCACCATGAAGAAATTTGCATTTACCTAAGGATAAATGCCAAATGTATATAGCTCATTAATTTGCAAAGAAACTTCACAAATGTCTGATTTAATTCTTCCAACAACCCCATGAGTTTTCATCTCTATTTAATAGATGATAAAATTGAGATTGAGAATATGTGATATGAGGCCGGGCGCGGTGGCTCAAGCCTGTAATCCCAGCACTTTGGGAGGCCGAGACGGGCGGATCACGAGGTCAGGAGATCGAGACCATCCTGGCTGACACGGTGAAACCCCGTCTCTACTAAAAATACAAAAAACTAGCCGGGCGCGGTGGCGGGCGCCTGTAGTCCCAACTACTCGGGAGGCTGAGGCAGGAGAATGGCGCAAACCCGGGAGGCGGAGCTTGCAGTGAGCTGAGATCCGGCCACTGCACTCCAGCCCAGGCTACAGAGCAAGACTCCGTCTCAAAAAAAAAAAAAAAAAAAAAAAAGGAGAATATGTGATATGTCCATGTTATCTACCTGGTAAGTACCAGTAAGAACTCAGTCTCTATGTGTAGAAACCTTTTGCTTCCCTACGACTGCTACTCCCTTTGACTTTCTTCCTCTATTCAGATATCTGATTTCTATCAGGACATAGGCATGGGAAAAGACTTCATGACGAAAACACCAAAAGCAATGACAACAAAAGCCAAAATAGACAAATTGGATCTAATTTAACTAAAGAGCTTCTGTAGAGCAAGAGAAACTGTCATCAGAGTGAACAGGCAACCTGCAGAATGGGAGAAAATTTTTGCAATCTATCCATCTGACGAAGGGCTAACATCCAGAATCTACAAAGAACTTAAACAAATTTTCAAGAAAAAAAACAAACAACCCCAACTGCGAAGGATATGAACAGACACTTCTCAAAAGAATACATTTATGCAGCCAACAAACATATGAAAAAAAGTCCATCATCACTGGCCATTAGAGAAATGTAAATCAAAACCACATTGAGATACCATCTAACACCAGTTAGAATGGCGATCATTAAAAAGTCAGGAAACAACAGATGCTGAAGAGGGTGTGGATAATAGGAACGCTTTTACACTATTGGTGGGAGTGTGAAGTAGTTCCACCATTGTAGAAGACAGTGTGGTGATTCCTCTGTGATCTAGAACTAGAAATACCATTTGACCCAGCAATCCTATTACTGGGTATATACCCAAAGGGTTATAAATCATGCTACTATAAAGACTCATGCACACGTATGTTTATTGTGGCATTGTTCACAATAGCAAAGACTTGGAACCAACCCAAATGCCCATCAATGATAGACTGGATAAAGAAAATGTGACACATATACACCATGGATTACTATGCAGCCATAAAAAAGGATGAGTTCATGTCCTTTGCAGGGACATGGATGAAGCTGGCAACCATCATTCTCAGCAAACTAACACAAGAACAGAATGCCAAACACTGCATGTTCTCACTCATAATTGGGAGCTGAATAATGAGAATACATGGACATAGGGAGAGGGACATCACACACTGGGGCCTGTCAGGGGGTAGGGGTTTAGGGGAGGGATAGCATTAGGGCAAATACCTAATGTAGATGACGTGTTGGTGGGTGCAGCAAACCACCATGGAATATGTATACCTATGTAACAAACTCACACGTTCTGCACATGTACCCCACAACTTAAAGTATAATAACAATTAAAAAAAAAGAATCGACTTCTGTGTCTATATATATAGTTCATAGATTTTTACCCTCTTTATGTGGCCTGGCCAGCTGCTGCTTCTTAGAAACATTCTTAGTGCCTGCACTTCCCATTTAGGACTTCTCAACTTCAGACCTCCAATAGCTCTTTCCTTGGGCCATGTGCCTTCCTAGTTTCCCAGTGGAACTGGGTCTCAGCCCCTAGTCCTAGCCAGTACCAATACCTTTTGTTTACAGAAGGCCTCTCCTGGGACAGCAAATCTCTTTTACTCATGCCTTGTTCTACTCTTCTTTCCCATCAGGCTATGTGACAAAAAAGTACATATTTCTCCAAATGCTTTATTTGCTTCAGCACGTGGAATATAAAGAATAAGGAGCCTAATGTATAAAAGTGATCGTTGGCTATAACAATTCAACTTCTGCAGTCTTACCCTCACATGGAACTTGAATTTCCATTTGATGTGCCAGGTTTCTAGGAATATGGAAAGTGTTTAAACATTTGTGAATAGCAGTACTAAGAAATGTGTTTGGCCCCAAAGAGACAACTCCTTTACTCGGATTTAAAAGTTGTACAGTCAGTATTACAAAGAATATGTTTAGCATTCATTAGGGGTGTCTGAACCCTAAAAAAGATGCCTTTTGGTTTAGATGACATTTGAATAAAGCATTTTCTTTCATATACATATATATTATATATACACAAGATACATGTATATATGCCACTAAGTGATTATGTACACTTACATGTTATTAATTGTATATATAATTATATATAATTAATAAGTGACACAGAATGAAACAAGAAATGTTGATGTCATTTATTGACCATAAGTTATTCACAGAGAGTCATGGATGGAAGCTTTACCTAATACCTTTCTTTGTATTGATGTTAAATTCAAAACCCATATGAAGACAATCATTGCCAGGTTTCTATTTTATCAATATATTAAACTTCCACTGCATTACTGTATAACAGCACGCATGCTAAGGGATATGGGATCTTTTTGAGTTTAAACCAACAACAAAAAGGTTTGTTTGTTTGTTTGTTTGTTTTGTCTTTTCTTTTCATTCAATATAAGCTACAAACTATGCAAACATCTTAATGGAGATAAAGGGTTGTGATTGGGTCCCGGAACTTGAAAAGTTGTGTCATGCCTTCATGCCTTTCCATCTTTGTTGCTAACATTACTTTATAGCATACAGTCAAATAATCATGTGTGCACCTTGTCCTTTCAACCTCCTTCCTCTCCTCCTAAGCTTTCTCTCACCCCATTACCTTTCTCCTCTCCCTACCATATCCCATCCCCATAGTCATACCTTTGCATCTCCCCCAACCTCTCCCCTTCCCCACTTACCCTTATTTCTTTCCCAGTTCCTCGCTTTCTGTTCCCTCCCCTTCTTATTTATCCCTACTCTACTCTCACCTCTCTCACTTCCAATTATATTTCTCTCACGTCAGCACTTCCCATTGTATTTCTATACCTTACGTCCAAGTCCAAGTTCCTTCACACTCTCAAATACGTGGTTCACAAAGTATCTATCTGTATAAACATATTTTATTCAGTGAGTCAATATCACCAGCTTCCCTAGAGGGATCTCTAGTTCTAATCACCACTAATGCAGAACAAGACCTAACTATGTTGATCCTATCTATAAGAAATGAGCATTTCTTCATTTATGAAAATGGGCATTAAAATTAGAGCTCTCTGTGGCACCCAGGCCTTCCTTGCCATTATCAGGCCTATTTCAGGTTTTGTACTTGATTGCCAGTAATTCATCATTTTGGAATATATGTTCTTACTCTGCTTTGAGTTTTAAATCCCATGATTCTACTAGTACTAAGGTACTAGTAGCAAGACTACTACTACTAATGTATTGTAATAGTCTTGTTGTGGGTTGTATTCGTTGTCATTTTTACTGATTGAAACCTAATTAGTATGAAAAAAGAGCTTTTTCCCCATTACTAGAAAAAAAAATATTAAACAGGGTACAGTTTTCCTGCAAGATAATGTCTTCTTTCCTTAGTTAAGAAAAACAATGTATTGTCTTTTTTCACTTCTCTTCCAAATTTTTAGCTGGAAGTTTTCAAGTGTGAGGCAAGCAGTTTTATAAAATGTGCTGGAGGTATAGCTTTGTTTTAGCGCTTTCTCACCCAGCAAGTGAGAAAATATAAGTTGAGAATAAACCCATCATATTTTAAAATGTCTCTCTTCTTTCATTCCAAAGAAATATTTTAGTACTGCACAAAAACACGAACACACATTTAGTTAGGGATGGCTGAATAAAACTTTTCTACCAAAGAGAAAGAAAAAATGGAATGAAAACTGAAAAACCTTGATTATAGTGTATTTAAGAGAAAAATATAATTTTTCCTTTTAAAACATTCTCAAACAATATGGATAAAGCTACATCATATGACTTAATAAAGTAGATTTACAGACTCGTCAAAAACCTAGGCATAAAGAATCTATTGTCTCTTAAGAAGAAAGCTTTATGAAGAAGAAACTGTACTAAATGAAGAAAAACTAATTGATATAAAGGAGATCTCTACAAATGCATAAACTAATTAACTTACTCCTTTACTGAATTTGAAAGAACCATGTGCTAGGTCAAGTCTTGACCGGTTTAAAGTAGCAGCCTAATTTACTCATATTTAATTTTATTAAATTTTGGGGGAACAACAATAGGGCAGCTTCCTGAATTTTGTTGTTGTTATTTTTCCTGGCTATCGGGGGTGGTTTTAAAAATGCGATTTCCCAATATAATTGGGAAATGTAAGTAGAATAAGAGATGCCATGTATATTAATTTTATAAAGGGAGAAAGGTTTTACAAAGAAAAATAATTTTTAATTGACCAATTTTTTAGGGTCAGAGAGTTCATAGACATTAACAACGTACAAACTGGTACAATTACCTTAGCAAAATGAAATTACAGTCAACACAAAGTTCCCTTGTGTGCATGGTTTTTTTACTGTGGTACCTGGTAACCTAAGTTCCTTAGTCCATACCCTAGCCTGCTTTCCACTAAATAAGATCAGTATTTATACACCTGCTCAGTCTGCAAACTTGGAGCCACTTTTGGTCCCTTTCTCACTTGAATTCTCTACATACCAAATGCTATTTCAGGAAATACACCTCAAAAGTCATAACTTCCCTGTAATTCCACTGCCATCTGCTCTCTCTGAACCATCAGTGCCTCTCATTGAAATTGTGGTAAGATGTTCCCAACTGGGCTCTTTTTGGATCCACTGTAATCATGTCTTCTATAATTCAACAGCAAGGGTCATTTGAAAAACAAAAATTATAATATCACTCCTCTGCTTAAAACCTCTCCATTGCTTTCCACTGCACATACAAGATCCAAATGTGTCTCATGGCCTACCAAGGTCTGCATTTTGTGGCCCCTCCATATATCCATAAACTAACCTTGATCTGTACTCACCACCTTTCAATAAGCTCAAGCTACCAATGGTTCTTTTAGATTTTGAATATGCCACACCCTTTCTGGCCTCAGGGTCCTCACACATACTGTTCCCTCTGCCTGCAGTAGGCTTCACATATATGTCAGATCTCCTTAGAAAGGCTTTTCCTCACTTCTATCTAAATTGCTTGCCACATTTATTCTCTGTTATAATAATTAGTATTCTGCATGACATCGATTATAATTGGAAACTGCTTATTTGTTTGCTTACTTGTGAATTGTCTACCTCTTCCACCAGACTGTTTTCTGAGCACAGGACTTTATGCCTATCTTGTTCCCATATCCTACAGGCTAGCATAGTGTTTGGCACAGTATGCTGTCAACAAACACTTGCAGAATGAATACATGCACCTGTGTAAGGAAGAGAGGAGCAGTGCCCTTTCTCTTCCCTAGGATCAGTGAGGCTCTTTATAATGAGCCAGTCTAAAGGAGGCACATATGGGATGCTTCAGGTTATGCTTAAGTTTATCATTATTCATGAGGGCATGCCTGAGTTGAGACCACTACATAATTTGTGGGGCTCTTGCAAAATAAAAATGTAGTTTCCTTGGCCAAAAAGCAAGAAAAAAGAGTGAAGTTAAAAGTAACAAAATATGGATGAAACCTTTTTCTTTAGAAATGTCTTATGGATAAACCCCTTTGGCTATGAAAATCTCTTATTACTTATGAAATGCAACAGGGGTAATGGTAATACATGCATAACAATATAAAGTTGAAACCTACAAAAACATTTTTAGTGTCAACCTTTTGTATAATATAATAATACTTTGTTAATGATTCATCTTGACTGATCTTAAAATTATTCTGGTTTCCTTTGCTGAAAATTCATTTATCAGTCACCAAAATTTATACTTTTAACAACTTCATTTTTTATTAATATAATTGAGAGCAGCACCAGATTCTCTTGGCAAATGTAAGATCACAAGTAATTTTTATGTTTAAATATCTAGGGGAATTTCTCTGATTATGGCATTTTTACTGGAGCAGCTAGGTGTATTTTACAGACTATGTCACCTTTTAGTACATCTACAGTTGATTAGTCTCATGAGCAATTTTTCTAAAAAGATTTAACTCTTCATGCAAATTGGTTTCATGTAAGTCTGAATTTAATTTTGGATTTAAATTCATATAATAATGTTTTAATGTTTCCTTTGACATCTGTAACTTATGAAAGTTGTGTAAGAAACTCAATGTGGCTTCATGGCCTGCATATAATTCAAAAGGCCTGGTTATGCATTCTATGGTTTATCTTCCAATTACATAAAAATGTTACTTGTATAGTGAATTTTATAATTATATTTTGAAGCATCATATGAATGTAGCATTTTCTTCCCACTGAATATAACAATTTTTATATTTAATTTCTATCTCTTTAGCCTGTGATATTTGCTCCACCATGTTGAAGCAGCTTTCAAAAACAGAATGTGAACACTTTGAATAATTCTAATTCTTACATATGTTCTGTTGTAATGTCCATATCTACCCTTGTATTCTGTAGTAATTTACTTACAAAATCTAGTCCCTAAGGGCCAGCAGTTTTTGTCCTAGACCTCACACTAGCTAGTTCCATTTGAGCAAACACCACAGGTAAGGCTTTGAGAATGAATGGTCAAGTTCCCTCCTATGGAGCACACTGGTGCCCTCCTAGACGACGATCCTATGGTGCTCTTCTGGGCAGTGGCCCTCTTTTGATCCAGGCTGTGGCCATCTCTGGTGGCTGGTGCTGCTATTGTAGGTCCCATTGGAACAACCCCCTTCCCCAGGACTTCCCCAGGCACGGGCAGGCACACAGGCAGCTGGGGCAACTGTTCTGGGTGTCCACTGCCTACTGCCTGCTGTCCTCCATGCCTGTTGGCTTGAGCCTGTGTATGTCTATTGCCTACTGGCATCTCCCCTGCTCATGTTGCATGCTCCATTGTCCCAAAGACTTTACTTAGAAAAAACAAGATCAAAGATAAAATTATTAAGAATTTCAAGCTGGCAGTAGCAGAGCATTCAACCGACAAAGGGTTAACTGCACAGGTCCCTGGCCCATAAAGCTAGCCCTGCTGGGTCTCTTTTGGTATAATAGTGAATCTTGTTCTGGAAAGCGTGGTGACACTGGCAACTGAGAGTGTATCTCCCCTTTGTTAACTAAAGTCCATAGTTTATATTAGGATTTACTCTTTGTGTTATACATTCTGTGGGTTTTGACTACCGCATAATGGATCCGCCATTACAGAATAATTTCACTGCCCTAAAAGTCCCTGTTCTCCGCCTATTTATCCTTCCCCCCCTATAGCCCTTCATTGTTTTTTTCCATTCTCATTGTCATTCTCTAATACAAAGGTATTCTAATCCCAGAACAAAAGACAAGCCATTAAACCAAGTATTTTGAGTAGTGAGGTTAGCAGGGAATGGGGAGGGTGGAGAAGGGCACGTGTTTATGGAGAAATCAGTTCCTGTGTTGGTTTCCAAGTCAGAAAAATTGAGATGTGATACACACTATTTGTGTGGACACCACACATAATTGTAGAGAGCAGCAGGAACTGTGTTTGTACCAGTAATGGCGAAAAAGAATTATAATAATAAAAATAATAGTTTTTTTAAAAAATTTTTTATTTATTTTTATTTTTTGAGATGTAGTTTCACTCTTCTTGTCCAGGCTGGAGTGCAGTGGTGCAATCTTGGCCCACTGCAACTTCTGCCTTCTGAGTTCAAGCCATTCTTCTGCCTCAGTCTCCCGAATAGGTGGGATTACAGGCACCTGCCACCACGACCGGCTAATTTTTGTATTTCTAGTAGAGATGGGGTTTCACCATGTTGGTCAGGCTAGTCTGAAACTCCTGATCTCAGGTGATCCACCTTGGTGGGTGCACCTTGGCCTCCCAAAGTGCTGGAACCACAGGCATGAGCCATCGCACCCTGCCAAAATAAGTTTTTACAACATAAAGACCACATGCACTGTCTTTCAGATTATCTGGCTGGTACAGGTGCTTAATGAATGTTTGTTGAGTTAATAAATTTATGCATAAGATTCTAGATGATTTAACCTCACTATGAAATTGTGTTTAACACATATATAGTCTAAAACAAAATTATTCAAAAAAATAGTAATTCATTAGTTTTATTTCCATGTATAAGCATACTTTAATTTCTTACAAAAAAAATCTGTCTCCATTCTTTACCTTTTGCTCACACATCTATTCACACACAGACACACACAAACACACACGCCTCTGTGCTGAATAAGTAGGCTTTATTTGACTTTGTCTTTTCCTTTTTACTTTAATGATTTTACCTAATTGTTAAAGACTTTATTTCACATTATCTCTTATAATTATTCCTTCAGTTTTATATAAAGAGGGCAAATGAGAACAAAGCCAAAATTAAATCTAGTTTTACTTTGATTGTAGTTCTTTTTCAAGAGTTTAGTGTGCATTATGCTGATGAGGCTTGGTAAACCCAATTCCAATTTAAGCAAACACAATTGTTGAGTGAATACTTTGGCATAAAGTTGCTCCTTTGTAGGCCAAATATCTAGCATGTAATTTTATCTCACTATTGTATCACAATAGAAGTATCATAGCTCTGGAAATAAGCTTAAATCTTTGTGTCTATAAGGAGTCCTCTTCAGGGAAAAAAAAAATATTTCAAAAGTTGGTACTTATTTAATCTCAAAGGGATAAGCTGTTGATCTATTTATTGAAAAATATAAAAGTAAAGTATCTGACCATAAATTACCAAATTGTTTCCATAAAAACATATTGTATTTTTGCATATATTTGTATTTACAAAACAAAGAGTTAAATAACATTTATATAATCCAAAATGAGTAGGTATTCTATGTAGATCTATATAGGTTGAGGTTTTAAAATGTTTAATAGTAATGTTTATTAGAATATTTAATAATAATTGGAGGCTATTTTTATTTTTAAAGTGCTAATTACAACTTATTTTCTTTTTTTTTTTTAACTATAGTATTTTAATTTTTAACTGGAGTTTTACTTTATGATCTCAAGGTACCCAGAGTGGGAAATAGTTCTGAAACAATGCTAACCTGTTTTATTTGTTCTTTTGTCATTAGCAAAACTGAAAGCTTATTTCTCCCAAAGTGTTTAGTAAGACAACCTTCCCTACTTACATTTTGTTATTTCCTGTTTATTGGCCAAAAACAGATTGCTTTTACCACAGAGAGTTATCTACAATGATTCCAAAGAGAAATATTTGATTGGCAGTCTGGGGAAATATTTGCTTTTCTGCTATTTTTTTCTTCTTCTTACGTGTGTGTGTGTGTGTGTGTGTGTGTGTGTGTGTGTTTGCTTCACATAGCTCAGAGTATGCTATCCACGTCACAGACTCTTCATGTGTGAATTGAAATGGGATGAGCTTGAGGAAACACACTAACAAGAAAGCTCATTTTTATTTTATTATTTTAAAAATGCCTTCCAGAGAGGAGATTGGATAGTGCAGAGATTAGGTGAGTAGTCTTTTAATTCCTGAGATCTGTACCTCTGACCCAGCTCACAGAGATAATAATTTTTTTAAAACTGTTTTTGCTCCTGATAAAATTACTGAATTAAGTTTGAAAATAAAGAACCCACAGAGCTTGCTTCTAGTCTAATTGACAATTGCTGTTTCCCAAACCACTGCCTTTGTGCCTATCTTACCCTACCACAGAAAGTGTACTCTTCGGCTCCCCCAATAGGCTGTACTGTGAAGTCTTTCCATTGCAGTTTGAATTCCCTCATCTTCCAAAATACATCTGATTTCTCTTATTTTCTTTTTCAACAAAAAGTATATTCAGGTCTTCAATGATCTGGCCAAGTATTGGTTTCCATTTCTACCTTCCTACTCATTTTACTCAATTTTGCTATCATCATCTGGATTAGGTATACATGTTCCATAGCTCCCAGTTTCATCAAGGATGTGGTTCAATATTTGCATTAAGCAAAATTTGGATGTTTTATACTCAGTTATGAGCTGTTTGAGAGCAATATATATTTCAGCTATCTTTGCACTAACTTGTATTTAGGAGAATTTTAAGAACCTAGTAAATGCTGAATGAATATTTGTTGAAAAAATAAAGATGTGAATTAATGCTCCGTAAGTAATAACTTGGAGATAGTTCAGCAGGGGGAGGGTGGGAGATGTGATTATCTTTCATTAATTTGATTTAAAAGACAATTATTTGGTCCAGTAGGTAGAGTATGGAAGGTAAGTCAATACCCTAAATATCTATGTAGATTTGATTATTTATTTACTCCCAACAGTGTTAACAAAGGATTTGAGGTGTCTTAGATGACCAGATAGATGAGTTGGCTAGGAGAAACTTGCAAATAGATATAGCATTCAGGCTTACGTTCAGTAACAAAGAGATGTTTGAATAATACAACATTCCAAGTACTAAAAGGTGAATACTTGCTTGAAGAGATAATTAAAGAGACTGAAAAACATCTAATGAAGAGAGAAAACTAATATTTGAAGACAAGAAACTTAAAATATGTCAGTAACAAAATGATCAATACTGGTTGAAGGAAATAATAAATTTATATCTAGCCTTTGTGTTAAATTCTTGAGCTATCTATATCATTTTAGATGTGTAAGTAAGATATACATAACTTTCAGTGCTCTTTACATAATCTCTTGCTTGCAAAAATTAACATTATCTATTTATTTATTTTTTTTTTTAGAGACAGGGTCTTATCTGTCACCCAGGCTGAAGTACAGTGGTGTGATCATAGCTTACTGCAGACTTGGAGTCCTGGGCTCAAGTGATCCTCTACCTCAGCCTCCTAAGTAGCTAGGACTACAGGTCCATGCCACCATGCTTGACTAATTTAAATTTTTTTTTTTTTTTTTTAAGAGACAGAGACTTGCTGTGGTGCCCAGACTGCTCTGGAATTCCCAGCGTCAAGCAATCCTCCTGCCTCAGCTTCCCAAAGTTTAGGGATTACAGGTGTGAGCCACTTTGCTTGGCTTGCAGATTTAACGTTTTGAGTGCCATGGATCTAGATATTCCTGTAATATATACTTGAAATAAGTTCATTGCTTTCAGATGGAATTATGACCTTTTAAAGCAACATTCTGTGTTGAGTGAAATTTACCTAGTATTATCTAATCTCAGCATAAAAGTCTTTACTGCAGTAAACTGACGTGGGCCACCCGGTCCACATATCTAGCACAAGCTTAAAAGTATTCTCCCTTTTTTAAATAGAGATTTTATTAAGAAAAATAAGGAGTTAGTTTAGCATGGCACAACCTATATTGTGACGAGATCTGTCCACATTTTAATATTCAGTTGTTATGAGCAGATCTCTCAAAACAACCATGATACAGGCTGTTATGACATCAATCCTGGAGCCTTTCAGAGGAGCCCTGATGTGACCAAGATTCTTTTTCTCTATTTTTATCTGGATTCTTCCTCTCAGGTTGTCATGTGTTCTGTATATTGTTCTTTTCCTGTGCAATTTCTGGCCACTTACAATTTACTTTATTCAAAGTTCATTTTCACTATATCTGTTTTATCAATTTTATTGCTGATGAAAATTGCTTCCTCCAGTGTGTTCTGTAGGATGTCTATTGCCATTTATTTGCTATTTCTGGAATAATTTCTGTGCGTATGTGTTTGTATATCCTGAGTGCCTTATTGTACTGAATTGCTATGCTATAGTGTCAGTAGAACTATAGCATAGCAGGTAGAAAAGGGAGTTATTTTTTACTTTTTATCTTAAACAAAAGTCACAAGAAACTCCAGAATGTTTCTTTAATAAAAATACGGAATTGCTGTTAAACAGAAACGCAGTTGTCACGGCATGTTCCCTGTTAAGCCATGTTAAATACGGTTTGGCAAGGGACCTTGCTATTTAATTATTTCATGTCCTTTGTTGTTTAGGATGTACTGACCCAAAAATCTTAATAGGCATCAGTGATCACCTGAATGGCGGTTACTCCAAGCTATAGGCATGGTGACTTGGAAATATTGATCCTCTCTATAATTCTAATCAACTTCGACTAAAGGAAGTGCTGTGATATAATGTAGGAATGGAGGCACAAGACATTCTGAAAAAGGCGGACTGTGTACCACATGGACTTAAAAATAGTACACAATTATAGCGGAGAACAGAGGAAAAAGAACACAAATGTCAGCTTAAGTATACAGATGGCAGGGAAAGGATAGTTGTAGGAAAAAATATGCAAAAGGAAGGGAAACTAAGTATTAATTAACCCATTGGATAAAATATTCTTTAACCTTGGGAGAGATAAAATGCATATGACAGGAAGCTGTCTTCATGAATACCGAGAATATTGCTGCTTGGGAAGAAGGATATTGCTCTGTGTTCTTTGTTTTCTGAGACGAGACAACCATGAATATGTTTTAAGTGAATAGATTAAATTGTGAGGATATGCTTCTGGATTTTCAATTATCTTAGGAGACACTAGTAATCCAGGAAGAGTATTTCTTTACCACCTGTAGTTAATATAATGAGATCTCATATCTTTCCATGTTGCCTGCAAAAGGGCAGCTTCCTGTTTGACTCAACCTAACTTGGTTTTGCTGAGAGAAAATCATCCAGGTATGTACGTGTGTTTATCTACCTCTGTCTCTGTATCTATCTTCTTCACAAAGAAAAGGGCTACTTAGGTAGTCCTGAGTGTTTTCATAGTTGTTTTTTGGTTTTGAACAATACAGCTATAATTATACACCTTTCAATATAAAAGGTCATGATACCTTCACCACCCCCATTTAAAATACAATATTTTGGTTTGGATGAGAAAGTCTATAAATTATTAGCTTTAAATGTTTTAAATTGATTCTATGCAGTATTTTCTGTGGTTACACCTGAATACAACTACAGGCAGTGATAACATTCTAAGAGTTACCTGAAATTTGTTGGGATAATATGAGAAACAAGGTATTTGAGCGGACTGGAGATATCTGTCTTGCTCTGTGATCTGTGTGGCTCTCTGCTTTCAGTGTGAACTGATTTGATCTGAACTCGCTCAATCGACAGCACTCTTGGAGGGTTAGGCTTCACTGGCAATCATGTGACTTAGGGCTATGAAGGTCCTCAGCTGTTTTCCTAGAGTGTTATGTCCTAACTATACACTTTAGAAAATAGAGCTGCTATTGTATAAAGGACTCAGAGGGGTAACTTTTGACACTTCTAACGCAAGTCTAAACTATGATTTCTACACTTTGTGGCATTTCAATTTATCTAAACTCTAATCAAAACAGCACCCAGTGTTCCTTGCCCAAAGGCAAATCATCTTCTTGACAGTCCCATTTCCATTTACCTGTTATCATCCTTCTGTCTGCTAACCTTATAATTATGTTTGACGCTTCCTCCTCCCTCACCCTGAAAATCAATCAGTTGCCAACTTTTATAGTTTCTCTCTCTATCGTGTCTGTTCCACCCACTTTGTCTGTTTTCTGTGCTAGTACTCAAGAGGAGAACCTTATTATGTTTTGGCCTGGCCTACTCTGGCCCATTTAACTTATCCTTCTGATAATAGCCAAATAAAATTTCCTAAAATCCAGTTCATGCTTTATTACTTCCCAATTCAAAGAACTCAAAGGTTTCGCTTAAGTCTCAGCAATATAATCCCTACCTTATGTTATTGTAGTACTTCTAGTTTTCTACACATTCTACCTCATATTTACTATAGTATTACTAGTTTTCTGTGCTTCAAGCCATTTACAAGTCTGATTATCAAAATATGGTCAGAATCCTATACTTTAAATCTTGTTTCCCTTCTAGATAAAATGGTATTACTCCCTCAAAGTAGCTCTCCTTCCCATCCATGATCTTAACTACAAACAAATTTCTCAACGTATTAAGTATAGCCTAAAATGCTCTATACCTATAGTGCCTTTTCAAGTGCCACCCATGGTCAAGCTTCAGCCCTGGTCTGGGGACCTTTTAATCCTCAGTTCATTTAATTGTATTTCTCTTTGACACTTTCCTCATTCTTTCCTTACTATATTATATTTTATTCTAAATTTGCTAACTCCCAGGCTCTGTCTCTTCTCTGGGCAGAAAGCAAATTCCTCACAGAAATCCCTTAATATCATGCAGTCATTTGACATGTAGTAGGATTTTTCAATACATTTTTGTTCTATTCAATAACTGATGCTTCTATAAACTTATATTTTATGCTTGACAGAAACAGCCAGGGTATCTCCCATAATTTTCTTTTGCTATAAATTATCAGTTTCTTGTCACTCTTATTCAGAGAAAAAGATAAATCACTTAAATTCAGAACCTATTATTTCCCATTGAGTTAATTTGGCTTATACAGAAATTCTATCAGTGCTACAAAATAGTAAACTCTCATATCTGTACTTGTAAAATTGCTTTTAAATAACTTTAAATGAAAAAATCAATGAAAATAATATAGTAGTTCCACAAAAGGGAAATGGTGATAATCTCTCATTTCTAATAGGAAAACAACATTTAGGAATCTCATTTTCTCGTGGTATTTATGGTAGAAATAAGTTGAATGTAAATCATAAATTTTTGGTCAGATACTTTTTTTTTGAAATACTATAATATTACAGTTTTCTTTACATTTTAGGGGGTAAAATTCACCTGTTATTTTAGTGTACAATACTTACAACACCTTGAGGTTTAAATTTTAGAAATTAAAAAATTGGGACCCAGAAATATTAAATGAACAGTCCAAATTACAGAAATAAAAATACTAGAAGTAGGACTTAAAACCCTGATCTCCTGTTTAAACAATGTATGCTTATTCGATGTCACTCTGAGACTTTTCATGAAAACCAAATTATCGAGAAGACATAGGAATTATTAGAGCCTGTCATTTTTCTATTGGGAAGTACTTTTGTTTCAGATAAATCTAGCTGTCCAATAATTATTGTCCAATAATGTATTAGTTAGGGTTCTCTAGAGGGACAGAACTGATAGGATATATATAGAGAGAGTAAAGTTTATTACATATTAACTCACATGATCACAAAGTCCCACGATAGGCTGTCTGCAAGCTGAGGGCCAAAGAGAGCCAGTCTGAGTCCCAAAACTGAAAAACTTAGAATCTGATGTTTGAGGGCAGGAAGCATCCAGCACAGGAGAAAGATGTAGGCTGGGAGACTAGGCCAGTCTAATTTTTTTCACATTTTTCTGCCTGCTTTATATTCTAGCTACACTAGCAGCTGCTTAGATGGTGCCTACTCAGACTAAGAGTTGGTCTGCCTTTCCCAGTCCACTGATTCAAATGTTGATCTCCTTTGGCAACACCCTCACAGACACACCCAAGATCAATACTTCTCATCCTTCAATAACGTTGACACTCAGTATTAACCATCACAAGTCCACCCTTTCTCAACTTGAACCCATACACGTCTCCTGAGATCATACATAATCTTTAAATAAAGAAAATGATAAGGTCATAATTACGCTTAACGTAATACAAATATCCTTCATACAACCGGAAATGCACCAATTCCCAACCCAAATACGGTTACATAAAGTTAAACACTGATGTGAAGTCAATAAATCTTAGATTACCTGATTTTAGGAAAAAGGAAATAAAATGAACTTATTTTCTCATCACAAGGGTATACATGCACAAACATGTTTTTAACAAAAGAGTGAGGAAATACTCATGACAATTACAGTCCTTGTTTCTGCAGCTGGTCATGTGGTCATAGCTGGTATTGATGACTACATTCTTCTACTACCCATTCTGTATTCCTTTTGCCTTCAGCAAGCACTTCAGCAGGTTGTGGTATTTTTCCTGGTGGAGAGACCCAAACCTTCATTCCTGGAGGGTGTACGCCATTTGTAGTCCTGCCTGGATCGGGCTGTTGTAGTTTCCCATTGATATTAACCACAGGGCATGGTAATACTAAGAGACACCAGATGGATCTCTGTATTCCATGTGTAATCTTCCTTACCTCCATTGTGGAGTAGTAGACTGATTTTATCTTGATAGTCCCGTTCAATCGCCCTAGCCAACACTGAATCTCTCTTCTTAGCCTGTTGACTTAAAGGTAGGAGGAGCCCAAAGTGTCCAGGTGGCAATCTTAACATTTAGTTTAATGGAATCATTGTGTTTACTGATAGCAGTATTCCTCCCTCCGGAACTAAGACCTCTAGGCCAGCAGAACATAATTTCATGGGGACAGGAAGCAAAAAATTTGCTAGTGCACCACTAGGGGTGATGCTGAGTGGTGCCACTTCTACTTCTACCCCCTGATTTCTGGACCTGTGAATCCTGGCTCTCAGAGAAACAGTATCATATATTCCATGCTGATTTAGTGCATACATGGTCTTCTGGAGAAGCTTGCCCCAGTCCTGCAAAGTATTGTCACCTAAAACTGTGACTTCAAAAGGCTATTCCAGTGTTCTGTCATTCCAGCTGCTTCAGGATTATAGGGAACATGCTAAGGCCAGTGAATTCCAAGAGCATGAGCCCACTGCTGCACTTTTTTAGCAGTAAAGTGAGTGCCTCGGTCAGAGGCAATGCTGTGTGGAATACCATGACGGTGGATGAGGCATTCTGTGAGTCCACGAATGGTAGTCTTGGCAGAAGCATTATGTGTAGGATAGGCAAACCCATATCCGGAGTAAGTGTCTATTCCAGTGAGGAGAAACCTCTCTCCTTTCCATGATGGAAGAGGTCCAATATAATCTACCTGCCACCAGGTAGCTGGCCAATCACCCCAAGGAATGATGCCATATCAAGGGCCCAGTGTTAGTCCCTGCTGCTGACAAATTGGGCACTCAGCAGTGGCCATAGCCAGGTCAGCCTTGGTGAGTGGAAATCCATGTTACTAAGCCCATGAGTAACCACCATCCCTGACACCATGGCCACTTTGTTCATGGGCCCATTGGGTGATGACAGGGTGACTGGGGAAAGAGACTGAGTGGTGTCCACAGAACAAGTCATCCTCTCCACTTGATTATTAAAATCCTTCTCTGCTGAGGTCACCCATTGGTGAGCACTCACATGGGATACAAATATCTCCACAGTTTTTGAACACTCAGAGAGATCCATCCACATACCACTTCCCCAAATTTCTTTGTCACCAATTTTTCAATCATGCTTCCTCCAAGTCCTTGACTTTCCAGTCAAACCATTGGCTACAGCCCACGAATCAGTATATAATTGTACATCTGACCCATTTTTCCTTCCATGCAACATGCACAACCAGGTGCACTGATTGAATTTCTGCCTACTGGGAAGATTTTCCTTCACAACTGTCCTTCAGGGATGTCCTAGAAAGGGGCCGTAGTGCTGCAGCTGTCCACTTTCGGGTGGTGCCTGCATATAGTGCAGAACCATCTGTGAACCAGGTCCTAGTCTTCTCTTTCTCTGTCAACTTATCATAGGGAATTTCCCATGAGGCCATCAGTGCAGGCTGGGGTAGCAGGGGTGGACTCACTTCCATTTGAGCCACTTCCTCATGTAACTTACTTGGGCATTTGAGCCACTTCCTCGTGTAACTTACTTGTGCCTTCATCACCTGCTTGAGCCCAGTCACATATATACCACTTCAATTTGATCATGGAATGTTGCTGTGCACACCCCAGTTTATGGCCAGATGGATCAGAAAGCACCGGTTCATGATAAGCAGTTCAGGTCACATGGTGACTTGATGACCATAGCTAAACATTCAGTTTCCACCAAAGCTCAGTAACAGACCAAGAGTTGTCTCTCAAAAGGAAAGTAGTTATCCATGGAAGATGGCAGGGCCTTGCTCCAAAATTCTAGAGGCCTCTGCTGTGATTCACTAATGAGGGCCTGCCAAAGGCTCCAAACAGCATCCCAATAGTCAGATAGGGATCTGTCACTGACACCTCCAGCACCATTGGATCTGTTGCGTCTTATGGCCCAAGTGGCAGAGCAGATTTCACAGCAGCCTGGACCTGTTGCAGAGCCTTCTCCTGTTTTGGACTCCACTCAAAACTGCCAGCCTTGTGAGTCATTCAAAAAATGAGCCAGAGTAACACACCCAAATGAGGAATGTGTTGCCTCCAAAATCCAAATAGGCCCACTAGGCATTGTGCTTCTTTCTTGGTTGTAGGAGGGGTCAAATGCAGTGACTTATCCTTCACCTTAGAAGGAATGTCTTAACAAGCCCCACACCACTGGACCCCTAGAAATTTTACTGAAGTAGAATATCCCTGAATTTTAGTCAGATTTATTTCCCATCCTCTGGCACACAAATGTCTCACCAATAAGTCCAGTGCATTTGCTACTTTTTGTTCACTGAATCCAATTAGCATAATGTCATCAATGTAATGGACCAGTGTGATATCTTGCAGAAGTGAAAAGCAATCAAGTTCTCTCCGAATAAGATTATGACACAAAGCCAGAGAGTTCATATACCCCTGAGGTAGGACAGTAAAGGTAATTGCTGGCTTTGTCAGCTGAAGGCAAATTGCTTCTGGTGAGTCTTATGAACAGGAATGGAGAAAAAGACATTTGCCAAGTCAATGACTGCATACCAGGTACCAGGAGATGTGTTAATTTTCTCAAACAATGAAACCACATCTGGTACAGCAGTTGCAACTGAAGTCATCACTTGGTTAAGCTTATGATAATCTGCTGTCATTCTTCAAGGCCAAATGGGAGAGTTGAATGGGATGGCATGGGAATCTTCACCCCTGTGTCTTTCAAGTCCTTGATGGTAGTAGTAATCCCTGCAATCCTTCCAGGGATGTGATATTGTTTTTCATTTACTATTTTTCTAGGTAGAGGCAGCTCTACTGGCTTCCATTTGACTTTTCCCATCATAATAACCCTCACCCAACCAGTCAGGGAGCCAATGTGGGAGCTCTGCCAGCTGCTAAGTATGTCTATGCCAATTACGCATTCTGGCACTGGGGAAATGACCACAGGATGAGTCTGGGGACCCACTGGACCCACTGTAAGTAAAACCTGAGCTAAAACTTCATTAATTTCTTGACCTCCAAAGTTCCTGCTTTAGCTGGAGGACCACTGTGACGTTTTGGGTCCCCTGGAATCAACGTCAGCTCAGAGCCAGTGTCCAGTAATCCCCAAAATGTCTGATCATTTCCCTTTCCCCAATGCACAGTACCTGGTAAAAGGCCAGAGGTCTCCATGGGGTAGGATGGGAAAACGATTAACAGCATAAATTATTGGTAGCACAGTGGGGTCATTCCCAAGGGTACCTGGCCTCCCCTTCATTCAAGGGGTTTTGGGTCTGTAAACTGGCTGAAGTCTGGAAATTGATTGAAGGGCCGTGATTCTCTCCTTTTGTAATTCAAATTAGTATTTTGTCCATTCGACCTAGAAGTGTTCTGCTTACATAAATTACCTGGGAATGCTGTAGGTTTACTATCAATTTCACTTCTAGGAACACCACAATCAATTAGCCAATGCCAGAGTTCTACATAAGTGACTATTCTGATTGCTGTTTTACCTCTACTTTCCATTATAATAGCTGTGCCCACCTTGCCTTTGAGTGTTGAGTGCTGCCACTTGGCCTCTGCTGCTTCAGGGTCCAATTATTCCCACTGTATTTAAATTTTGTAGTTGAGTGACTCTGGTTTCCACTGTGAGATCTGACATATGGAGAAGAGCAATTACAGGGCTATTCAAAGACGCAGGTGCTGCACTCACAAATCTATTTTGCAAGACTTTGGTCAAGGGTATATCTTCTAGACTCTCCCAGCTGGGATATTAGGTCTAAAATGATTAATCCATGCCACCATCCCAATCTCCCTAAGCCTTTGGATCCCTGCCTCTACATTAAACTAAGGGAGATCAGGCATTTCCAGCTTGCTCACAGTGGTCCATCTTTTAATCCATATTTCAGCTAACCAAGAAAATAAACTATCAGAATTATTTTTAACTCCCTGAGCTGCAACATTAAATGTAGAGTCCCTCTCTACTTAGTGGGCCCAGGTCAATAAATTCAGCCTGATCCAATGCTATGCTCCTTCCACCATTATCCCACACACTTAATATCCATTCCTATGCCTGTTCTACAGATTTCTGTTTATATAAATTAGAAAACTCAAGCAGTTCTTTGCAAGTGTAGCACACCTCCTCATGGGTCTCATGCTCAACCTCCCATCTAGGGGCCCACTGGGACTTTAGTCTAGTTATAGGTCTAGAAGCAAACAGGGGTGTTGGGGGTGGCTCCTGAGGAGAATCAACATTATCTTGCCTGGCAACTGCCTCAGGGGAGGCCATCACTGTTGCCTCAGGAAGTGCAGGGTTTATCTCCTCAGAGAAGGGTGGAAAGGCTGATGGCAGCATGGGGTCAGGGAGGGGATGTTGCCACTACTGGGATGGGGAGGTTGTTTCTTCTAGAAAAAAAAGTTTCATCAGAGTTTATAAACTCAGTGTCCCCAGTGTTATCAGGGTCCTCCACGCACACCTATTTCAAGTTGCAGGGTCCCATTCTTTGCCAATCAATGCCCGCACTTTCACAGTAGACAAATGGTGAGGCTGTGCTTGCAACTTTCATTGCAGCTCAGCCACTCGCATGATAAGAGCTTGTGTCTATTTTTCTGCAATTTCAGCTTTTTCTCTACAGGAGATAAGACTCTCGCTCAAGGCAATGTTAGCAGATTTGAGGCTCAGTAGCTGCATCTAAAGCCAGGAGACAGAATCCCTGAGTCCATCATTTTCTTTCATAACTTTGTCCACTGAACTTAGGAGCAACCAACTAACTTCATTATGTTCCTTGGTTCTCCAAATATGCTCAAAGGTATTATGTATAGAATGTATAGAGTCACAAGTTTCTAAACAGTTCATGCCAAAGACTATCGGTGTTCTCCATAGTATTAGAAGTAGAGTCCTTACCATTTTTGGGTCTAATCATATTGAGCAGCCAACTCCAGAAACCCCCAAACCAATAAAAGAACTCCATCCTTAATATTCTGTTCCTATAGAACCACTCCTGGTACCAAAATCCGTATTAGTCAGGGTTCTGTAGAGGGACAGAACTAATGGAATGGATATATGTATATGTATATAAATGGGAATTTATTATTAACTCACATGATCACAAGGTCCCACAATATGCCATCTGCAAGCTGAGGACCAAAGAGAGCGAGTCTGAGTCCCAAAACTGAAGAACTTGGAGTCTGATGTTCGAGAACAGGAAGCATCCGGCACAGGAGAAAGATGTAGGCTGGGAGGCTAGGCCAGTCTGGCCTTTTCACATTTTTCTGCCTGCTTTATATTCTAACCATGCTGGCAGCTGATTAGATGGTGCCCACTCAGACTAAGGGTGGGTCTGCCTTTCCCAGCCCACTGATTGAAATGTAAATCTTTGGCAACACCCTCACAGACACACCCAGGATCAATACTTTGGATCCTTCCATTCAATCAAGTTGACACTCAATAGTAGCCATCACAAATTATTTCAGATTTTATTTTTCCCATGCTACAATTACTCATCCACTGATTTAACGTTTTTCACCAAATGATTATCAATTATTTATAATATGCCAGGAACAGTGTTGTGTGCTATACAGAATAAAAACAATGCAGACATAGATTCTTTCTTGGCAGAGATTACAGTTTAGTAAGAAAGGCAAAAAATTATTAGTTCCATTAGTTCCAATTGGCCCACTGAAAACGTTAAAAATGCCAAATAATTTTTTAAAAATATTTAAAATACAATATTGAATGAAGATAACCATAAACTAAGAAATGTTCAGAAGCCCAAATCAGAGTGAGAGTGGGAAATCAAAACGGCAACTGTTCTCCTAATGGGGCTCCTATTTTGGGCTATCTTCTGGACCCTGGTGACTTTGCTGAGAAGTCAAGATAGTGAGCCTCAGAAGTGACCCAGTTTGCAGCTGTGTCCCCAGAGACTATGTCATCAGACTAAGTGTAAGCTAGGAATGGGACAAACGCGCAGAAGGGAACTTTTTAAAAAGTGTCTATCTCTATTTGGGAAGAGAGAAAGCAAAAGTCTCCCTACCATTTAAAACCAAAAGTTAGTCCTTCCATGGGTTTGTAGCACAAAGCCTCACTACGCAGAAACCAGAGAAATCCAAATGAAAAGGAGATAATATTTACCAGACATTAAATTGGCAAAACTTAAATCTGTTGGCAACAGGCACTGCCATCAACATGATGAAATAGAACTGTTATGGAATGGTGGTAATACTGAAAATTGGGACACCCACTTCAGAGAGCATAAGGTTAGTACTCGCTAAAATTGAAGATGCCCATATTCCATGATGGAAACTCTGTATCCAGAGATGTATCCTTGAAAATAATTTCACATATGTGAATAAGGTAACTTATGTTAGGCTATTTACTGCAGTACTGCTTATATAATAGGAGAAAAATAGAATAATTAAACTATTACCAGAAAGAAAATAAAGAGTGGCTTAAACACATAATGGAATAATATAGAATGAAACAATCAAAGAAAAAAGTATATATATACGTGTGTGTGTGTGTATATATATATGTGAATAAAAACAGCATATCGAGGGAGAAAAGATAAGTCAAAACAGGGCAAAGTATATGGTTTATGTAAATGAATATATTGTGTATGGATACATATACATGAAGTGAAAGTATAAAATACACTGGTAATTGATGTATCACAAATTCAGAACTGGAGAAGTGGGGAGAGAAAAAGGATACTTAAGACTTATCTATAAGACATAGTTTTTCTATAAAATGAAAAGCATAATGATGCAAAGATGGCAAAATACTGCCATCTGGTAATATTATTATTATATTATTTTGGTGTTTTCTGAATATTTTAAATATTTTATTATTAAATGTAAAATTTTGAGAAGAAAATCTGTAATTGAATCTAACCACATTCACTGATTGAGGAGAAAAAAATAATATGATTATTCCAGTCAATGCAATATAAACACTTGGTAAAATGTGACTCCCATCTGTGATTTTAAACATCTTAGAAAATTAGATATAAATGAAATTTTCCTTACTGTATGAAGATAATCTACTAAAACGCTACAACAAAATTCACATTTCACTGTAAAGTTTAGGAGCACTCTCTCAAGTGGATAATGAAGACATCCTTATCATCCTATCTATTCAAAATTATGTTGTATGTCCTTGTTAACTCAAAGGTCAAATTACAATGATAAGAAATAAAAAGGAAACAATAAATTTTTATTTTGTGCAGATAATTAATTGAACCTAGTGACAATCTTTAGAACTAAAAAGAATCTGGTCGGGGGTTGGTTATAAGATTACCATACCAATACCAGTAGTATTTCTACAGAGTAACTACTTACTTTAAAATGTAATAAAAAGAGATCCCATTTTCAAAAGCGACAACTCTTTACAGTACCTAACAAAATGTGTTCAAGAAATTTAATCTCATAAAATATATGTGAAAGGTGTAAAAATGACCCAAATAAATAGAAGCCTGTCCCATGATCTTGGGTATAACTATCATAAAATTGTTAATTTCTTAAAAGTCAAGTATTGAATAGGGTTTATTATGAGAAATGAATCTACAATTTACATGAAAGAATCTAAAATATCCAAACTTGCAGGACAAATTTGAAGAGATGGGTTATGCAAGACAGAAGTAAGAAGAAAACAGAGATACATCCTGCACACCACACACACATATGTACACATATATGTGTATATATACACATATATATACATATATACATATATATTCACATATATATACACACACACACACACAGACACACACACACACATACACAAACATAGCAAGTAGCCCAATGGAATAAAATGTCAATCATGGAAAATTTATAGAGGAAACTTGGCAGAGGATTGAGATAACACTAAATATAGTGAAGGAAATAATTGATAATTTAGTAAATAGAATTGGTAAAATGAACTCTCCATAGATGTAAGAAAATGTAGAAGTGATTTTTATCTCAAAAAATAAAGAAAAATATTTCCTAATGGATTCAGACCAAAATGTGAAAAGTATATTTCAATACTTTTTTGAAGTATTGAAGACCAAATGTGAAAATTATGTTTCAATTCTTATTCATATGAATAAGAATATACATAAAATTACTTTTATATTATTGGAATGTAAAAATATTTTAATGAGGAACAAAAACTATAATCCACAGAGAAGGGAATTTATAAATTTGCAACATCAAAACTATAACTTCTCTGTGACAAAAACCAACAAACAAAAATATTTTTAAAGATAAGTCACATATATAAAAAATTATTTTCTATTCTTACCATCACAAGGTTTAGTTATTTAAAATATACAAAACGTGTATCAAATCAGTAAGATATAAGTAGACTAATAGAAAAAGGGGCAAACGATTTGAACAGGCAAATTACACAAAAACGAAAACTGAATGGGTATTGCATATTAAAAATGTCCTGCTTTGCAAGTAATCAGGTTACTACAAATCAATTCAACAATGAAATATACATTGAAATTCTTAAAAATGAAGAAACTTTAAGTCTAATAATAGTAATATTGGCAAGAATGTGGGGAAATGCATTCATATGGTGCTTTTAATACCTACAAGCTTTTTGATGAACAATTTCTTATAATTTTTAGGAAAATTGAAGATGTAGGAATTCCTTAGAGAATTTGTGTATTTACTACAGAAAATTTACTACAGAAAATGCCTACACACAAGTACAAATGTCTTCAAAGGATCTCATTGTAGAATTGCATGTACAAACAGATAATAAAGATGCCCATCAGTAAACAAATGGATAAATTATGGTACATTCCTACATTAGATTCCTATATAGCAGTTTTAATGGAACAAACCTACATGCTTTATCTAAATATAGATAAATATTATTAATATTATATCAACTGAAATGACAAGCAAATGACACCAGCAGTAAACATTACATAAATCTAAAAATCAATACTGTATATCATTTAAGATAAACTTTAAAAATGCATGCAGATGAAGGGGAAAGATAAACTAACATCTGAACAATAGTTACCTTTGTGAAAGGATGAAGGGAAAAGAATGGGTTGAGAGAAAAATGCTTCTGCTATATTTTGTTTTAAAAGCAAAACAATTTTAGCTGCCATGAATTTTAGGGAAAAGAAAAACACAAAATAAAACAAAAGAATTGAAGGAAATATAACAAACCAAAATCTTTATGTATTAAATATTAAATAAATTATGGATTTCTGGTGAATTATTTTATTTTTTATTCAAGTCATAATTAAAAATAAAGAATACATAGTCAAAATTAAAAAGCAATCATCACAATCAATTGTAATGACAGTTACAATACAGAAAATACAGACTAATAGGAAAACTAACAGTAGTCAAGCCTGAAATAATCTACACAATTATGTTACTAATACCAAAACAGACACCTAGACCAGTGGAACAGAATGGGGAGCCCAGAAATAATTCCACACACATACAACCATCTGATCTTTGACAAATTTGACAAAAACAATCAATGAGGAAAAGACTCCCTATTCAATAAATGATGCTAGATTACTTTCTAGCCATATGCAGGAGATTGAAGCTAGACCCCTTCCTTACACCATATACAAAAATCACCTCAAGATGGATTAAATAGTTAAATGTAAAATCTAAAACTATACAAACTCTGGAAGAAAACTTAGGAAATACCATTCTGGACATAGGAGCTGGCAAAGATTTAATGATAAAGTCAACAAAAACAACTGCAACCAAAACAAAAATTGACAAATGGAACCTAATTAAAGACCTTCTGCACAGCAAAATAAACTCTCATTGGAGTGAAAAATCTACAGAATGAGAGAAAATATTTGCAAATTATGCATTTGATGGAGGTCTACTGCCCAGAATCTATAAGAAACTTAAAAAAGTTTACAAGCAAGAAGCAACCCCACCAAAAAGTAGGCAATGGACATGAAAGACATTTTTCAAAAGAGGACATACACGTGGCCAACAAGCATATGAAAAAAAGTTGAAAATCACAAATCATTAGAGAAATGAAAATCAAAACCACAGTGAAATGCCATCTCACACCAGTCAGAATGGCTACTAGTAAAAAGTCAAAAAATAACAGATACTGGCGAAGTTGTGGGGAAAGAAAACATTTATATGCTACTAGTGGGAATGTAAATTAGCTCAGCCATTGTGGAAAGCAGTTTGGAGATTTCTGAAAGAACTTAAAACAGAATCACAGGCTGGACACGGTGGCTCACGCCTGTAATCCCGGCACTTTGGGGGGCCAGGGCGGGTCGATCACCTGAGGTCAGGAGTTCGAGACCAGCCTGGCCAACCTGGTGAAACCGTGTCTCTACTAAAAATACAAAAATTAGCCAGGCGTGGTGGCAGGAGCCTGTAATCCCAGCTACTCAGGAGACTGAGGCAGGAGAATCACTTGAACCCCGGAGGCAGAGGTTGTGATGAGCCGAGATCACGCCACTGCACTCCAGCTGGGTGATAGTGAGACTCCGTTCCCGCTACCCTACAAAAGGAAAAAAACCAGAATCGCCGTTCAACCCAGCAATCCCATTACTGGTTATATACCCAAAGGAACATAAATCATTCTACCATAAAGACAGATGCACACATATGTTCATCACAGCACTATTCACAATAGCAAAGACATGGAATCAACCTAAATGTCCATCAACAGTAGGCCAAATAAAGAAAATGTGGTACATATACACCATAGAATACCATGCAACCATCAAAAAGGAGGAGATCATGTTGTTTGCAGCAACATGGATGGAGCTATCCTATGTGAACTAACACGGGAACAGAAAACCAAATGCCACATGTACTTACTTGTAAGTGAGAGGAGGATGAGATTCAAAAAAACTACATATTGGGTACTGTGTTTATTACATTGGTGATGAAATAATCTGTACACCAAACACCAGCAACATGCAATTTACCAAAATAACAAACATATACATGTACCCCTGAAGCTAAAAGTTAAAAAAAAAAAAAAAAAAAAAAAAAAAGAATAGTGTCCTAGTAAAATCTCCTATCTTGAGGATGGATTGAGTCAGCAACATGAAGGGGTTCTTAGGAGCCACAGGGAAAGAGGGTTCAGGCAGAAGAAATGTCAGATATGAGATACCCAATGTAAGACAAATCAAGAATTCAATTAAGTAAGAGTCAAGTATTCCTAAAGCAGCATTTCTCAAACTTGTCTGACCATTAGAATCACCTGGGGAGCTTTAAAACTTCTACCGGACTTTCTCAAACTTTAACTATAAATTACCTGAGGATTTTTTTTTTAATGCAGATTCTTATTTGACAGGTCAGAATTCAGTAGGATTCTGACCTAAACTCAGTATTTAAAATAATAATAGTCTTATAAAATGGCAATAATTAATTATAAAAAGCAATAAAAGAAGTTCTATTTTCAAAAATGACATATATTTCACAATATCTAGGAATAAATCTACAATATATGTTGAAGAACATAGCAATATCTAAGGATAAGTCTAACAATATTTGTTGAAGAACTGTAGTCACAAAATTATATAAGATACCAGAAATATGCAAAAGTGGCCTGAATAAACAGAGAGCTATTCTATGGATTTGAACGAAAATGTTAAATACCACAGAGGTGTCAATTTTCTGTAAGTTTTGGACCCAACAAGATTATTGGCAGTGTGCCCTAGATTCTGTTTCTCTAATAAATTTTGGATGATGCCACTACTATTGGTTCACACAGCAAGACTACAGTGTAGGTATGTATGTGTGTTTGTAGGTGGAGAGAGGAGAGGTGTAAGTTTGGCTGCAGAAAGTATCAGGAGATAGAAGATGGAAAAATGATGAAAGAAATATACACAAAAGTATGGTTAAAGAGCCATAATGTATGTAACTTACTCTTAAATTGTTCAGAAAAACAATTGTGTGTGTAAGTAACAGGAGAGAGAGAGAAGAGGGAAAGAAGGGGAAGGGAGGTGAAAACAGGAGGGAGAAAGAGAGAGCAACAAATAGGATAAAATGTTATCAATAAATCAATTTCAATAAACAGCAAAAAAGTGAGAAAAATGAAGCATTGAGAGAATTCTTGAAGCATTTCAAACCAAGAAATGCTATGAGTAAATTTTTGAGGAACAGCACTGGGCTACCGACAGTGTGAGAGACTGGATAGGGGAGGGATGAGTGAGAAAGGTGGAAGTATTCAGGAGACATTTAGCCGAATTTAGGTGAAAGATAATGGCCAGGGTTAAAGCATGGTAGGAGAGATTTTAAGCACCATTATGACTCTGTATTCACTTTCATTGAGGTTTTCCTTGTACAAGTTCTTCAGACACAGTTAATAATTTTTGTTCAAGCTTTTATTATAAACAGAACGAGTTGAGTCGATAAGAGATAATATTTTTGAATAAAAACTAAACAGCATGACATCTTTGTTACTCTGAGATATGTTTTTGTTTTGTGTTTTTTGCTTTTCCATTTTAGAGACAGGACCTTGCTTTGTCACTCAGGCTGGAGTACAGTGATGACTTCATAGCTTACTGTAACCTTGAACACCTGGGCTCTGAGGATGCCCCAGCCTCAGCCTCCCCAGTAGCTGGAATTACAGATATGAGCCACTATCCTGGCCAAAGGCATGTATTTCCTTCCCAACTTTCAACATATGTTCCCTTAGGGTGCTCTTACATCCTATTTTGCCGGGGACAATCCACATTGTGCACCTCTTGTCCCAATATAATTACTAATACTGGTTTTTTTTTTAATTCTTAAAAGTGACATATTTGGAGAGGTTGGCCATTCTTCCTTTAATAAAAATATCCATTATCACATGTTTTGGTAGATGAAACATTGACGTTTCTCTGGATTGGTTTATTTTAATGGCAGGCATAGTCAGCTTTACACAAAGGAAAGTGTTCCAGAGTCAGCCAAAATATGTGTGTTGTGGCAGCAGGCTGTGCTTATCCCTCCACTGCAAAAGTAATTCAGAATGCCTATCCAACTCAGCAGTAGCACCTTTACATATGACCAGCAGCAGCATTTTGTTAGTTTAAGCAATACTCCTAGGTTTGCAAATTCAGTTGATCATGTAGAAACACATTGACTTTACAGCTCTTGCTGCGTATCTCTCCCTTGTTCACTAAGCTCCAAGTGTACCTTCTTCCTGTCCCTCAAACCCATGAAGCTCATTTATGCCTCAGGAAAGTTTTTCAGGCTTTTCTTCTGCCTGAAAAACTCTTCTTACATTTTCATCTGCTCTCGGCCTTCTCATTATTTGTCTCAGCTCAAGCATCCACTCCTCAATAGACTTTCCTTAATAGCCTTTTCTAACTTACACCCAGGCACTCTTATGCCATTTCCATGTTTTATTTTCTTTATAGCTGTTTACAATGAATGAAATTCATATTCATTTTTCTTACATTTAATCAAATTGCTTTTTGACATATTTATTGTCACTCTCTCCCATTACAATGTAACTGTGATGACAGTAGGAACCTTGTCATATTCTTAACCACCATGCAGCCTGTGTGTACTACATTGCCTGATTCAGAGTATGCGTTCAATGAACACTAAAACAAGTGAATGAATTTATACCAGCACTACCATTTACAAACAATGTGAATTTAGGTAAGTCATTTAATGTTCCTGAGGCTCAGGGTTTTTTTTAAGTTTGTAAATTGATGATAATAATAACATTTGGTTGCAAGAATTTAAAAATAATATTTCAATTAACACAATTTTCATTTAAGGTAACATAAACTATGTGTTCAGTAAATAGTAGTCATTTTTTGTTAGTGCCTATAGGCAAGAGCAACATCCCACTTCCCAACCATTGTGACATCACAGTTTGAAAATGCAGGATATATAAAATAGATTTATAAAAATTCTGACTATTGATTATATACTTCATTTGGATATAATAGCTTTTGCAATTTTAGAGAATGGCCAATCTCATTTTCAGCTAACTCTGTATGATATTTTTATGACATTTTGTTATATTAAAGGTAAGAGCATTTGGATGAAAGAATAATCTTTCTGATTATCTTATTGGAATTTCTCAAATTTACTGCATGTTATTTTTATCTTCTTTTTGAAAAGAGTAAAAAAAATAATTCTTCCTACAGGTAGGTTGACAAAACTTCAATGAGATCCCTCACAAGTCAACCCCCTGCGCAGAAACAGAACCACCTGGAAAGAGAACCTCAAGTCTGGGAACCACAGCTAAGCAGGAGTAGCAAAGACCTATGAAATCCGTCCAAAATGGTTTCCTCAGAAATGATGATTTGAACTACATTCTGAAAAATCCTGCGTTTTACACTGAAGTGTTGAGGTAAAATTTGACTTTTGTGTGGACGGGGTAAAATTGGTATCTCTGCTTTCTTTTGTGTAGGGGCCTCATATTACTGACTCATATATAACAAACTTGCCAATGAACAGTCACCAGGGAGCAGGATTTACAAGAACGTGGATAATTCATTCTTCCAAATCAATCCAAACAGCTTTTATTTTTAGGGAGAATAATAGAAAAATTTCTACAGGGTTTATAGAATGAGAATCTAATCTAATGTTGCTTTGAAAGTAGGCCACAGTACTTTAGTTTTTGAAGACCGTTTTTATTATTTTTAAGAATATTATAAAGACTAATAATGTTCACTAAATTCAAGCATTCAGACACGTTTTAATGAGTTGTTTTATTCAAATTTATTCAGAATAGGGAACATTATTTGCTTGGCTAAGACAGGGACAGATGAAGAATGTAAGGCAATAAATAGGAAAGCATTATGAGGTATTTCACAGAAAACACTTATGTACTATTGTAAGCTATAATACTTAAAATTTTGAATTATATAATGAAGTTTAATGAAACTGAAAGCAATCATTAATACATTATAAATATGACAAGAGTAATGATAATGAAACTCAAAACACAACCAAAATAACCTCAGGAAGTCAAGTTAATGAGAAAGAAATATGCTTTTCATAGTAGTATTTAAATATGCGTAATTTAGGTAAAAAGAAGAATTTAATTGTTTCAATAAATATAATTAGATGTAGCATATATATGCAATTTATGGAAATAGAAATATAGAAATGGGTAATTAATATTCCATCTGATTAATGGAAAAGTATTAAATCCACAAATTACATACTTCTGCTTTTAACCTAATCAAGTTTAGGTAATTAATTTTTGTGACAAGTATAATAAATTTGGGTGCATTTCATAATTACTACTAATTTCAATATCTTTTTACATACTCATTATGCTTTCTTCCTTCAAAGGTATTTCATAATAATTCCTTCTACACATATGACTTTAAAAGACTAAAATTCATTTTACCTTAAAAAGTTAAGTGTCCACAGCAAAACTTAGCGCATCATCATTTATAGCAGGCAGGACTGTGTATGGAGCACCACACTGGAAAGGAAGTCAATGTCTATGTATCCCAGTCTCAGGCTTGCTGTGCCTTCAGTGTATGAAGCCAAGCATGTACGTTCTTTGATTTAAATTTCCTCACCTGAGATAAGGGAATAAATTAGGAGATCCTAAATTCTCCTTTGATCCTCCCAAGGTTCTATTATAATAGCATCTTAAAATGTGAGTGTACCCCCCAGTTTTATCCATGGAGACGGATTTGCAATGATAAGCTGTAGAGGAAGTTGTGATGCTTCACTGTGTCTTTTAGAATATCAAAGGGTCACTATCGCAAACTTCAAAAAGAAAAATATGTAGAACTGAAAGCTTAGGAGCTCAGTCATTTTATTTTACTGTTGGAAGAACTGATGTGGATATAAACTTTTCCTGCCCAAAGTCACATAGTCATGGAAGACAGCATTAGAACTAGAGCCCAGTTCTCTTGACTCAACAATGTAGAAAGAATAAAATATCTTCTGTTCAATCTGTATGTATGAATATCACCATTTTTGGTGGGATCCTTGGGGGAATTGTTTTTAAAAGCAAAACATAATGTGCATCTATGAGTGAAAGCTAAGAACAACTCTTAAGTGTGTATTTGTCACCTCTTTTCTTGGAATTACTAAATTTTACTTGAAACTATAACAATTATTTAATTATGTAAATGATCCACATGTTTCACAAGTATTTTTACCATATAATCTGTGGTTACATTAAAGCCAAAATTTTTCTTTATTTTTCTGTACTCAATGACAAATATATAACTTATTTTACAATGTTTATATGGTGATACAAGGAATTTCCTCCCTTCTTCTCTTCCTTCCCTATATATATAAAGACAGTCTCCAATGTGAGAAGATTTTTGCCAGGTACTGAGGATATGGTAATTAACAAAATAGACATGGTTCCTGCCTTCGTGGATTTTACAAGATAGTGCAGAGATAGGTTGCAAAAATTAATATGTAATTATAATTATGGCATTTTATAAATATGTATATGATACTATACAAATATTGAGGATCTAATGTAGATTGGTTTGAGCAATGAGGAGGACTAGCAATTCACATTTTGAAGAAAATGATGTTTAAGCTGGACTTGCAAAATGAATGTGTGTGAGGTAAAGCATAAACCTTATAATCAGGGTGTACAAAATCCTGTCAGTTTGAATAACTCAATGGATGGTAGGAACTGAGGAATATTGAATGTTAGAATATGGCTAAGATGAAGCTGAAAAACTGGTGCTGCACTGTGTTTACTCTGAAATGTCATGGTATCATAAAATTAATTCTCAGACTCTGCTAATTTTCCTGCAGAATATTTCTTTTGTGCCTTATCAGTAGGTTTCATACCTGTTGTTTCTATGCTCCCAAGAAGCATTTCATCAGCCATATTAGTTCAAAAATCTTCTCACTTTCATATCTGTTTTCTTGTTTAACCATCATGATGGTATATACCTTACCTAGAAGATGAACTTGATTTTCCTAGAAACTTCTGACATACAAATCTCTACCAGGCTCTTAAGATGAAAGAGTTTTGAAGAGGTTTAAAAAAAGGAAAGAAACAAAAGAATAAAGGAAGGGAGGAAAAGAGGGAGGAAAGTAGAGAGAGAATGAAGGAAGGAAAGAAAGAAGGAAATTACCCTTGAATATTAGTGGCCATTTTAAGACTTTCTGCTATATTCATTAAACTGGAGCAAAAAAAAAAAAAGTTCATCACTCACTGTTATGAAACATTCCAAATACTGATTGATTCAAATAATTAATGTGTTCTTTTACTGAACAGATATTGAACCTCTACAATAAATAAAGAGCTCCATTTTATGAAAGGGAAATAAGAATGTATAGAGTCACAAATGTAACAACTGGATTTTCTGTTGCCATACCATAAATACACTGGCAGAAGAGCAGTTGTCCCCGAAGACAAACAATTAAGTAGAAGATAAATTATCCATGTAATTATTCAACTTTGATATTTCACTGACAACCTGTCATCTCCTACCTCCCGAAGTACTCTTCCAGATGATTCAATAGCTTAATTGGATGGTATTAGTTTAAAAAAAAAAAAAAACTATTTTATTTTCCTCCTACAACATAAGGGACAGGGAAATCCACAGCGTGACACATTGCTTCTACTGATTCTTTTTACACAGGTTACTTGGCCTTTTTTATTTCGCTCTATGTCCAATAACCTGGCATACTTTGGAGGTGCTTAATTCTTAGGACACCTTAGGGATTGAGCTATTATTTTCTTGTTAAGAGTTAGGTCATTAAACCTGAGAACATGTGCATATGGACAGGTAAGATCTCACAATAAATTGACAGAAGAATAAATAGTCTCTTGACTCCTATTACAATATCCTTTTTATTAGAGAATACAACATGCCAAATTGGAAAATCTGCAGGGAAGATAGTGATGATTAAAAAGATACTGTTTATGGCCTGACTTTCACCTTACCATCACAATCATTCATCACCTTTATATTCCAATTAGCCTGTGACTTCCATCCATTAAATCCTAACCACTAAGAAATAAAATACAGAATTATACCACACAATAATAGAAAAATAGCAATTCATAGTTAAAAATAAACAAGAAAAGTCTGCATGCCTTTGTTTTCTATTATACTTTAGTCTATATTAAAATTCTTTTGCAAAAAATGTGAAAGATAGAGACAACAAATGCATCAGTCTTTAGAAAAGGTAATATGGAATAATGAAATAACTCTGCAAAAAATGAATTTGATGGCCTACAAATATAGTCTAAATTTACTGCAATTGTGGAAAGACTTGGAAGGATAAAGAAAACAGTATAGTCAGAGTGCATAGAAATTCCTAGAGGAACTTCCTGATGTATAGCTAAATGTGCATCACTTGTGCTATGTGGATTTACATTATTAGTTTTGCCCATTCAACCGGGTTGTTTCTTCTTCCTTTAGTGTCATTCACTGTGCATCCAAAAAGATACAACATAAAGGACAATATGATGTAGGTTTGTTTATTGAATCTGATGCGTTTCATGTTTTATTTTAACTACCAACGCCAATTTCTTAAAAACTATGAAAGCATTCCCCTAATGTGATCATTGTATACATAATGACAATTAAAAATACATTATTCAGACAGTTGTTCAGATTCACTGACAGCTCCACACTAATTGTTGCTAAAGTCACTGCCTGTAAAGAACAAAAGGAGCTTGCGAATTATCTCAAGCCTTTGTGTTAAACAATGGAGAATTTTTCTTTTCTATTTTGAATCTAAGAAGATCAGTACATAATCAATTTGCATTAATGATTTCATTTTTAGAATAAGAAAAATGAGTAATTTTTATTCAATTTGTAGAAAATTGGCTTCATAAGCAAATTATTAGAAAGAAATATAAAGTAATGCAAATAGTCTGAAGAAATACTTTTAAAGGTCAAAATGGGAAATATATCTCTTTAAAAAGGTTCTGGAAGAAGCTGAAAGGTAAAGAGTGCAGTATTTGAACATCACTGTTGTATGTTTACTAGACAAATATTCAGAAAACGAAAATGGTTAATTGTATATGGTAACACATTTTTAGATTTTAAAAATTATTTAAAAGTATCTTCATAATAAACATTTAGAAGGAAGATTGCTTTATATATCCCTGCCCTTAGATAACTTGGAATGTCTGGTACTGTCTCAAAGAGTGAAGCTGTAATCACATTCGTGGGCATTTGTGATATCTGTGGATGGGAAAAGTTATTTTATGAAGTGGTAGTTTGTGAAATGTGTACCTTTACTCTAAGCAGACAATTCAAACTGATCCTGCAGATGTGTTTATGAGGCAAACTTACAAGAGTCATTAAAGATGCATACTGTGGCCAAGGAAATTATCTGTGGCTTTCTTCTAAGAGCACACTGAAGAACAGTAAACATACTAAAAAAAGAAATTCCACCTGTATTGTTTTAGCGCTGGTATCTAACACCAGGGTATTTTGCTACATGTTTAATCTCCAAGGAGTGGTGAAATACTTCAAAAAGCCTTTCCTAATTGGTGGCTTGGTCTCTAAATTCCTTTTAGCTCCTTTGAAATGCAATTTTAGGTGTGCTTGCATGCATTATCTACAGATATTTACTTTGGCGTATTGCAAAAAAGTCTCCATGGGAGGGTATCTCCTTCATCCTGCTCATGTGTGTTATAATATCGAGGCCTTTGCAAGAGGTTGACTGTCAGCCTGTCATAGAAAATCCTGTTAGATTATTTAAACTTTTATAGGACACTCTCACTATGAGGTGACATTAGCTTGTTTTTTTAAAAACTACTGGTGCTTTATAGAGTTTCAAGATCTTTTATTTTCAAAGTTAAATATAAAAATCCTACAAATATTGTTGACAGCAATGATGTTTCTTTATTAAAAACTGATTTGGTGGAGTGGTTCTTAAGTTCTTAACACAAATATTGTACATAAAATTATTTAGTAATTGTGTAATCCATAAAAGAGTTAGAGTTAATTTTATATGTATGTTTATTTCAATAGTACTAAAAATATATTTCATAGAAAATATATGTCTAGTATGAATTTATAACTAAATAGAATAAGCTAAGGCTTTCAAAAACTGTTAAGTTATTTTATGTGTCCTTTCATCACTTTGCTTTATTAGTAACTATCATTGCAGTGTCACCCAATGGGGGTGAAGCAAGATGGCTGAATAGAACCCTCCAGTGATGGTCCCCACTACAGGGACCCCAAATTGAAGAACTATCCACACAGAAAAGCACCTACAGAAGAATCAAAACTCAGTTGTGCAATCACAATACCTGGTTTTAACATCCTATCAAGGAAAGAGGCACTGAAGAGGATAGGAAAGACAGTCTTGAATTGCTGACAATGCCCCTCCCCCAACCCCCTAGCAGTGACCATGTGGTACAGAGGGAACCTGTGCCTTTAGCAGAGAACAAGTGCTGTGATTGTGGGCCTTTGCATTGGAACTCAGTGCTGCCCTGTCACAGCAGACAGCAACATGGGGGAGAATTCAGATGGCACCCACAGAGGAAGCATTTAGATCAGTCCTAACCACAGGGGAACCTTCCATCACAGATGTCAGAACCTGAGTTACAACTAGCTCTGTCATGACGGGCTAAATCACTCTATGATCCTAAATAAACTTGAAAGATGGTCCAGGCCACAAGGAATGCAATTCCTGGGCAAAGCCCTGGTGCTGTGATGAACTTAGAATGAGTGAACTTGGGGTGCCTGTGACCTAGGGAGAAACCAGCTGCGTCAGCCAAGAGAGTGCATGTATCCCCCCTCCTGCAACTCCAGGTAGTGCAGCTCACCATTCCAGGGGAGAGACTCCTTCTTTCTGCCCTGGGAGGAAAAAAGGAGAGTAAAGGGGACTCTGTCTTGCAAATCAGATACTCACTCAGCCACAGTAGGATAGGGCACTAAGCAGAGTCCTGAGGTCCCCGCATTCCAGACCCTAGCTCCTTGATGACATTTCGAGATACACTTTAGTCCAGAAGGGAACCCACTGCCTTGAAGGGAAGGACCTAGTCCCAGCAAGATTCACCACCTGCTGATTAAAGAGCGCTTGAATAAACATCAGCGGTACCCAGGCAGTACTTGCTGTGGGCCTGGGTGAGACCCATGGCTGTGCTGGCTTCAGGTAGGACCCAGTTTATTCCCAGCTATGGTGGCCATAGGGAGAGACTACTTCTGCATGAGGAAAGGATAGAAAAGGGTGGGAAGAACTTTGTCTTGAGGCTTGGCTGCCAGCTCAGTCACAGTAGAGTAGAGCAACAGTCAGACTCTTAAGTTTCCCAACTTCAGGCTTCTAGATGGCATTTCTGATCCCATCCTTGGCCAGGAGGGGAATCTCAACACCCGGAAGGGAAAGACACATGCCTGGCTGGATTTGCCACCTGCTGACTGAAGAGACCTTGGGCCATGAGTGAATGTCAGCAGTAGTCAGTTAAAATCACAGGTCTTGGGCAAGACTCAGTGCTGTGTTGATTTTGGGTGTGACGCACCACAGTCCCAGTTGTGGCGGCCATAGGGGTGTTTTTGTCACTTCTCTCACAGCTCAGCATGGAAAAACAGACTCCGTTTTTTGGGGTGAAAGTAAAGAAAGAGAACAATAGTCCCTGGCTAGTAATCTAAGGAATTCTTCCAGATCTTACTCGAGAACACCACGGTGATACGTCTACAAGTCTGCAAGAGTCACAGTGTTACTGGGTTTGGGGTGCTGCCTAATGGCAGATGTTGCTGCAGTGTCCAAAGATTTAGGTTACATCTCTCAATTTCCTTTGAACACTTAGAAAGCCTTCCCAAGAAGGATGGCTACAAATAAGTCCAGACTCTGAAGCCTACAGTGAATACTTAACTCTTCAACGTGCAGACATTGATAAACATCCACAAACATCAAGACCATCCAGGAAAACATGACTTCACCAAACAAACTAAATAAGGGACCAACCCAGTGATCAATCCTAGATTGACAAAGATATGTGACCTTTTGACACAGAGTTCGAAATATCTGTTTTGAAGAAGCTCAACAAAATTCAAGATAACACAGAGAAGGAATTCAAAATCCTGTTAGATAAATTTAACAAAGAAATAATTTTTAAAAATCGAGCAGAAATTCTGGAGCTGAAAAATTCAATCAACACACTGAAGAATTCATTAGTTTCTCAACAGCAGAACTGATTTAGCAGAAGAAAGAATTAGTAAGCTTGTAGACAAGCTATTTGAAACTACACAGTTAGAGGAGACAGAAATAAAGAATAAAAAAGAATACATTTTCCTACAGGATCTAGAAAACAGCCTCAAAAGAGAAAATCTAAGTTATTGACCTTAAAGAGGAGGTAGAGAGAAAGATCAGAAGAGAACATATATTCAAACACATAATAATAGAGAATTTTCCAAACACGGAGAAAAATAACAATATTCAAGTAGAGAGGGTTATAGAATACCAAGCACATTCAACCTAAATAAGACTACATTGAGACGCTGAGGCTGAATGAAATAAATAAAATTGAAACTAAAAAAATACAAAAAAATTAATGAAATGAAAAGTTGATTTTTTGAAAAAAATAAACAAAATCAACAAATGTGTAGCCAGACTAAGAAAAGAGAGAAGACACAAATAAGTAAATATCAGATATGAAAAAGGAGATATTATAATGGAAAATTCAGAAATTCAAAGGATCATTAAAGACTACTATGAACAACTGTATGCACATAAATTGGAAAACCTAATAGAAATGGACAAAGTCCTAGATACACACAAACTACCAAGATTGAACCATGATAAAAAATAGAAAACCCGGATAGACCAACATCAAGTAATAGGATCAAAACTATACTTAAAAGTCTCTCAGCTAAGAAAAGCCCAGGACTGAATAGCTTCACCGATGAGTTCTACCAAACATTTTTTAAAATGAGCTAATACCAGTCCTACTCAAACCCTTCCAAAAAATAACCGAGTAGGGAATACTCCCAAACTTATTCTATGATGTCTGTATTACTCTGATACCAAAACCAGACAAAGACACACAAAAAAAGAAAACTGCAGACCAGTATAACTGGTGAACATTGATGCAAAAAATTTTCAACAAAATACTAGCAAACAAAATTCAATAACCATTAAAAAGATCATTCATCATAACCAAGTGGGATTATTCCAGGGATGCAAGGATGGTCCAATATACTCAAATCAGTCAATTTGATATATTATCTCAACAGAATAAAGGACAAAGAACCATATGGTCATTTCAATTAATGCTGAATGAGCATTTGATAAAATTCAACATCTCTTCATGAAGAAAAGCACTCTAAAAACTGGGTACAGAAGGAATATATTATCAAACTGAATGGAGAAAAACTTAAAAACTTTCCTCTAACACCTGGAAAAAAGACAAGGTTTCCCATTTTCTCCACTGGTATTCAACATGGTACTGAATGTCCTAGCTAGAACAATCAGATGAGAGAAAGAAATAAATGACATCTAATTTAGAAAGGAAGAAGCCAAATTATTCTTGATTGCAGTCAATATGATCTCATATTTAGAAAAACCTCCTCCAGAAAACTATTAGAACTGACAAACAAATTCAGTAAAGCTGCAGGATACAAAATCAACAGACAAAAATCAGTAGCATTTCTATATGACAACAGTGAATGATGCTAGAAAGAAATCAACAAAGTTATACAGTTTGCAATAGCTACAAATAAACATAAATACCCAAGAATTAACCGAAGAAGTGAGTCTTGACAATAAAAATTAAAACATTGATGCAGGAAATTGAAGAGGACACAAAATATGAAAATGTATTCCATGTTTAGGATTGGAATTATCAATATTATTAAACATGTTCATACTATCCAAAGCAATCTACAGATTCAATGCAATCCCTATGAAAGTACCAACATTCATCACAGAAATAGAAAAAGTAATCCTAAAATGTATATGGACCACAAAAGACCAAGAATAGTTAAAGCCATCTTAAGCAAAAAGAACAGAACTAGAGAAATCACATTACTTGACTTCAAAGTATACTATAGAGCTATAGTAGCCAAAATGTGATGGATACTGGCATAAAAACAAACACATAAACCAATGGAACAAAATAAAGAAACCAGAAATAAATTCACACACCTAAGTAAACTCATTTTTGACAACGGTGCCAAGAACATATATTGGAGAACGGACAGTCTTTTCATATCAAGTTAAAAAGCTTCTACACAGCAAAAGAAACAATCAAGTAAGTGAACAGACAATACACAGAACAGAAAAAAGTATTTGCAAACTATCCATCTGACAACGGGTTAATATCCAGAATATACAACTCTATAGGAAAAAATCTAATAATCCCTCTAAAAGTGGGCAAAAGATCTGAGTAGATTCAGAAGAAGACATACAAATGGCAAACAGAAATATGGAAAAGTGCTCAACATCATTGACCACCAGAAAAATGCAAATCAAAACTGCAAGGAGATATTATCTCACCTCAGTTAAAATGGCTTTTATTCAAAAGACAAACAACAACAAATGCTGGCAAGCATGTGGAGAAAAGAAAACCCTTACACATTATTGGTGAGAATGTAAATAAATACGGCCACCATGAAGAAGAGTATGGAGGTTCCTCAAAAAACTATAAATTTAGCTACCACGTGATCCAGCAATCTCACTGCTAGGTATATATTCACAAGAAAGGAAATCAATATACCAAAAAGATATATGCACTCCCATGTTTATTGCAGCACTGTTCACAATATCCAAGATTTGGAAGCAAGCTAAGTGTCCATCCACAGATGAATGGATAATGAAAATGTGGTACATTTACACAGTGGACTACTATTCACCCATAAAAAAGAATAAGATTCTGTCCATTGCAACAATATGGATGGAACTGGAGGACATAATGTTAAGTGAAATGAGCCAGGCATAGTCAGACACATTTTGCATGTTCTCATTTGTAGGAGCTAAAAATTAAAAGAATAAAACTCATGAAGATAGAGAGTAGAATAATGGTTACCAGAGGCTGAGAAAGGTAGGTGAGGATGGGAAGAGTTGGGTTGATTAACATTTATAAATGGATAGAATGAGTAAGATCTAGTATTTAATAGCAAAACAAAGTGACTACAACCAACCATGATTTATTGTACATTTTTAAATAACGGAAAGAGTGTAATTGAAATTTTTAACACAAAGAAATAAATGCTTGAAGTGGTGGATACTCCATTCACCTCGATGTGATTGTTATGCACTGTATAACTGTATCAAAATATCTCATGTACTAATAAATATATATGCTTACTACATATCCATAAATGTTTTAAAGTTGCAAAAAATAAAATGCAATTAAAATTAACATAGTAAAAAGTAATAAAATAAATTATAAGTCCCCAAGACATTGAGTAAAGAAAAAGAAATTATTATCCAAATTACATACCTATGAAAAGGGGTTGCCAGAATTAAAAACTAATGCATGAACCCGTTTTAAAATAGGAGAGGATTAGCCTCTGTGAGCCTCTGGAATCAATTGTGTTGGGAATTGGTCCAAATTCTGTCTTCGTGCATGAACAGTTCATATTCAGATGGATGGGGCTGCCCTTTAGAATTCTAGGCCATAATTTATCCCACTACCTACAGGCAATAATGTTTATAAAAGCAGTCCTGTAGAAGGGCTGTTCCTTATATTTCAGAGAAATAAACATTGGTGTAATTTTAAAATCACAGCCGCAGAGGTTCACAGACTGAAATTGTAAACACAAGCTTGCAGCACTGACATTGATTCTTAAAGGTTCAAAATCTTCCAAGCTTCCATATATGGTAAAAAAAAATGTGTTGGAATGTGGAGAAAAATAACTGTTAAAAGATTTTTTAAATAAATTGCTCTTTTTTACAAATGAGCGATTACTTTTCTCATGTGACGGTTCATTCAACTTGTATTTTGAAATACTGCATTATCATAATTGAAATTCTTAAAAGTTACATAAACTACCCTATATTAATAAAATAATAATATTAGCTATTATTTATATAGTGCTTATGTTCTAGACAAGTCTAAGAGATTTTACTTATATTAGTTTGTTAAATAATGGCCAATTGTTCACTAAAAAAGCTTTGGGACACAGATACAAAATATAAAGCATCTACATGAATCAATGGGCTGTGGACCCAAATTTCAGAATGGTTCTAGTTGTTTCCTTGGGCTGTTAAAAAGTGTATAAATAAGTGGTGACAAGATAGCCTGCATTGTCTAGTATAGCACTAAATTAATATGTTCTTTCTCCCATGTTTAAGACTGTGGGATATTCCAGGCTTATAACACATGTTCAGCTATCTGCATTTTAAAGAAGATTACAAGAACTGAGGACAGAAAAGTAGAGGTGACTATTTTGATATAAAAATGAAATCCAACTTCTTATTGGATAACTCCAAGTTAACTTAAAATGTCTCAGGATCCAGTGGATCAAGAGTTAGAAAAAAAAATTCATGGAGGATTCCTCTAAAATTTCAAAAGCCACTAAAAATATAAGAACAGCTGGAGACTCTCTTATAAAATGTGGAGGTATCTTCGGTAGATGCTATTTACTGAGACTATTATCACTGTGAACTGACTTTAAATACAATGTATAAAAATCAACTATTTTTATGACAGAAAAAAATGAGTATAGTAAAAATAAAATTGAAACATTACAAAAAGGTGTGAATTGATTTCTCACTTTCAACTGTGATTACCTCTCTCTCAGGGACAAACATATTTTATTTGTTTTTGTAACATCCTAGGTATTCTGTGCATACAGAAATTATGACCATTCATTTTACAAAAATGAAAAATGGGGAACATAAATAGTTTAAAATAGTAGAATACTATACATACTATATTTGGAAGATTATTCCAACTAGTATGTATTCATTTTAATGGTTGCATAATATTCCATTGTATGAATGTAACATAATTTATCCAACCAATGTCTTCATCAGACTTATGATTGGTTCCAGTCTTCTGATATCAACTATACTGCCATGGGTCACCATGTAAACATTTGTTCAAATATCTTAGAAGAATAAATGCAAAGTTAAGTGTCAATATAATCTTATTATTAATATGCATTACCCAATTTCCCTTTGGATAATTTGTAGCAGTTTGAATGCTTATAAGAAATGTATGAGTGTTCTGTTATTCAGTCAGAGACCAACACAAAGTGTTATCAAACTGTTCTTTGCAAAACTAGCAGATGAAAAATGAGCTCTAGTATTTTTAATTTGTATTTATTTAATCTTGAATGCCATTGAGTATTTTGTCTTAAATTTAAAGGATATTATTTTTTGAAAAAAGTTTGACTTCTCTAATCATATCCTTTGCAAATACTGTTTTCTCTACCATAGTTTGTCTTTTGGTAATTAATTTTTTGACAGGCAGAAAATTGTACACTTTGTATAGTTAAAGTCATTAATCTCCTATTTTGGGCAAAATTTGGGTATGTTAATAGAGATGCACTAACTCATTCCAATGAGTTTTTGATTAATTGACAAACTTACAATGGATTTTATTTTTTCTTGAGACAGAGTTGTTCTTAAAATTTTGGCTCAAGATCAGTTTGTCATTGAAAATGAACTAACGAAATTCTTTTCTCCTTTTTACCATATTGAACAAGCATACCTATCCTTATTTTGTTACAGGAGACAAATATTTGGAAACATTAATTATTTTGCAAAATAACATATGCAATAGGTCAATACAAATATTCTGATTTTAAAGGTACTATGCTTCCTACTATATTGTTCTCCTCTCTACCCTAATCAATTTTTAAAAATAGTTTTTATCTAAAATTAATGAATGTCATATTAATGGTTCAGGATGTCCTTTTAATACCAAGTATCTTAGAATGATTCTAGGATGTATTTATCAAGATTCAGTATATGAATAGGACTAAAAGAACTGCAGCAAAGCTAACCTTGGGAAAGTCAGAAACCAACCTATAAATATGAATGATTAATTAAAATATATTATTTAGGATTTGAGGTAGAGATATATGCAATCAAAGTCTAGTTACAGTTGCCAAATAAAATAGATGAATGATAATATAGTTTGACACTCTTGGAATAAGTTCCCAAAAATATAAGGTGCTATTTATCACCATTTAAATTGATTTATATTCACATTTAATACCTCATTAAGGCTGATATCCTCTTTATTGTAGATTTTAATTATTGAAGCCCTATAAGGCAGTTAAGTATATCAATTCCTCCCAAAGCAATTATTACTGTTTTTAAGCAAGAGCTCTTCTACACTTTTCCTGTTAAGATGTTTCTTCTCCTTTTTGATATCTATGGTAAATGTGATTTCAGCTGAAGCACTGAAACATTGATACTTTGGAAATTACAAATGCACCTTTCACTTCTCAGTATCATGTTTCTGTTAGTGACAAGCCTATGCAAGAGGATTGTCCCCCTTTTAGGATCATGCCATGTTCATACTCAGTTTTAGAACTTGATTTCAGGTGTGTTTGTTTTGGGTTCTTACAAAAATAAGAAACCTAATAAAATGATGTCTAAGCCACCTCCAGGTTGAAGTTCTATAATCCTGTGATGCATCCATAAAAAATCTAGAACCTAGGTATGTTTGAGAAAGTAATTGCACTTCAACACAAAAATCATCTTAGATTTTTATCAAGAAATATGCATGTTTTTGAAGTTTTCTCTATTAGATTTATTTTACTACTAGTATGAATATTTTATAGCTTTGAAAATTTCTCATCCCTTAGGAAATCATGCCACTTAACTATAACCCACATATAACACTTGGAAATGCAGTTTCTTGAAGAATGATCAGGTCGTTTCCCACCATCTCCAACTGCATTTGCCCCATCATCAGTTCACATTTTCACACTTACCCGGTTTCTCATTTATAACCATTTCTTTTTCCCCAACTTGCTAAATGTAATATCAAATTTATCACCAGAATTCAATCTTCTAAAAGAAAGTAAATACTTCCCCTTGAAAGATAAATAAAATTGTTCTGCAAACATAATGAAAATCATTAAAAACATGACTTCAAACTATACCACAAGGCTACAGTAACCAAAAAAGCATGATACTGGTACCAAAACAGAGATATAGACCAATGGAACAGAACAGAGCCCTCAGAAATAATACCACACATCTACAACCATCTGATCTTTGACAAACCTGACAAAAATAAGAAATGGGGAAAGGATTCCCTATTTAATAAATGGTGCTGGGAAAACTGGCTAGCCATAAGTAGAAAGCTGAAACTGGATCCCTTCCTTACACTTTATGCAAAAATTAATTCAAGATGGATTAGAGACTTAAATGTTAGACCTAAAACCATAAAAACCCTAGAAGAAAACCTAGGCAATACCGTTCAGGACATAGGCATGGGCAAAGACTTCATGTCTAAAACACCAAAAGCAATGGCAACAAAAGCCAAAATTGACAAATGGGATCTAATTAAACTACAGAGCTTCTGCACAGCAAAAGAAACTACCATGAGAGTGAATAGGCAACCTACAGAATGGGAGAAAAATTTTGCAATCTACTCAGCTGACAAAGAGCTAATATCCAGAACCTACAAAGAACTCAAACAAATTTACAAGAAAAAAAACAAACAACCCCATCAAAAAGTGGGCAAAGGATATGAACACACACTTCGCAAAAGAAGACATTTATGCAGCCAACAGACACATGAAAAAATGCTCATCATCACTAGCCATCAGGGAAATGCAAATCAAAACCACAATGAGATACCATCTCACACCAGTTAGAATGGCGATCATTAAAAAGTCAGGAAAAAACAGGTGCTGGAGAAGATGTGGAGAAATAGGAACACTTTTTTACTGTTGGTGGGACTGTAAACTAGTTCAACCATTGTGGAAGACACACACTGTGGCGATCCCTCAAGGATCTAGAACTAGAAATACCATTTGACCCAGCTGTCCCATTACTGGATATTTACCCAAAGGATTGTAAATCATGCTGCTATAAAGACACATGCACATATATGTTTATTGCAGCACTATTCACAATAGCAAAGACTTGGAACCAACCCAAATGTCCATCAATGACAGACTGGATTAAGAAAATGTGGCACATATACACCATGGAATACTATGCAGTCATAAAAAAGGATGAGTTTATGTCCTTTGTAGGAACATGGATGAAGCTGGAAACCATCGTTCTCAGCAAACTATGGCAAGACCAGAAAACCAAACACCACATGTTCTCACTCATAGGTGGGAACTGAACAATGAGAACACTTGGACACAGGAAGGGGAACATCACACACCGGGGCCTGTCATGGGGTTGGGGGAGGGGTGAGGGATAGCATTAGGAGATATACCTAATGTAAATGATGAGGTAATGGGTACAGCACACCAACATGGCACATGTATGCATATGTAACAAACGTGCACGCTGTGCACATGCACCCTAGAACTTAAAATATTATATATATATATATATTTTATATATATGATTTATATTTATTTAATAGAGCCAGTGGAGAGTAAAATGTGTACATAATGTGTTTGGGCATCAGTGGTATGTTTTATATATATATACACACACACACACATAGCTCTATTAAATAAATGCATATGATCTCACAACAATTTTGCTTAATCTAATATCCTTTACAGATAACTAGCATTTAGTGTTATACATGTAAAAATCAAGGACTAAATTGTGCTGGATTCTATAAATTCTTAAGAGTACTGAATGTCTTGTGTATATAATAATATACATCAAAATTGCTCTGATTTAAGAAGTAATGTGACTCAATTGTGCATGATAAAAATTGTGAGCAAAAACTAAACAAATTATTGTTGGTACTTTAGTTACTCCATATGAATATAGGAATTCACCTCATAGTGAGCAATATTAAGTTCTTCAATTACAAAACACATAAAAACACAAAGAACTTTCTTATTTTGACCATAATAAAACCAGGGTTATAATTAAACGATATTACATATATACAAAATATAGAGAAGGGTATCCAAAATATAGTATCATTAGGCTATTTTTTAAGGCTGTCATAAAATTTACATATCTATTTTTATTTTGTCCCCTCCCTACCACCCTGATTACAGGCAAAAGGCAATTGATGAATTAATCTAGTTGACTTTTCTGTTTTTGGCTCACTGTCATTATTGGTCTAAGCAAAGTTCCTCTCTTCATCAAACTATCTATTTTCTAGTCCCATTATTTTCTTTCTTATTCTACAGGTTACTATTCTAATATATTTATGCATATGCATTCTTTTGTGCCTCTGTGAAATATTTAGTGTTGATGTGCATAGAATTATCTTAAATTTGCATAAATAATATTGTGTTAAGCTGCTGATTCTGTTTCTTACTTTCTCCACTTACCAATGCTTGTAAGATCTCTCTATTTTGCTACATGTGCATCCTATCAGCTGCTTTTCATCCTCTCAGAAACAGACACCTGCACTATGCTTAACTGTACAACATCACACACAGACACACAAAGCTGTAATGGGCATTCTCATTCTTGATTTCCTATTTACCTATCTTAAAATCCTCAGCGACACATAAAACATTAAAAAATTATTTATAAATAATGAGAAAAATACTTTAAAAATATATGTCAGTAAAGGACAAACTAACATTCCAGAATATATGCTCAAACCAATGTAAAAGATTAGTAGTCTGTTAATTCCATCTGCTTGCTATGTAAAGGGGAAAATGTAAGATGGTGTCTGTTGGTGTCGGAGCCCATACAAATAAATTCTTATGAGCATTTCAGAGTAAACATATAGGGATAAATTTTAAGAAAGAACTTTGTAAAACCAATATATGGAAACTTATAAAAATATGCTGAAGAACATAAAAGATGATGAATAAATGGAGTGTCATAATATGGGTCTAGATTAAAGGAGTCAGTATTTTGATGATGTCAATTTCCCCCAAATTATTCTATAAAACTATAGAAGCAAACACAAAATGTTAACAAAATATATCATGGAATTTTCATGATTAATTCTAAAGTTAACATTGAAGGAAAAACATCTAATAATAGTCAAGAACTTATGAAAAATGAAAAATAAATGGAATGACTTATTCTACCAGAAATCAAACCTATAGCAGTAATGTAAAGCTAGAATAATTAAAATGACAATATATTGGTGAGGAAATACACAAATATCTATGTATCAAAATAGAAAATTTAGAAACTTACTAATGTATATGTGGAAATTTAGTATGATGTAGAAGTACACAGTACTTCAAATCAATGGGGAAAAAAGAAACCTAGGAAAACTTAATATACATTTAGAAATTAATTCCTATTTTATTAAATCCGTATTTTTCATTATCTGCAAAGATATCTCCAACTGGTTTAAAGATGTATATTTAAATCATGAATTTAGTAGAATAACCTACAGACTAATAGTTAATTACCTTGAGATGGTGAGAGTTTAATCTGATTAAAATGAAGAATCCAGAAACCAAAATATAGTTGGATATGAAAAAATGCCCAACATTACTAATCACCAGAGAAATGCAAATTAAAATCACAATGAGATTTTACCTCCCACCTGTTAGAATTATTATCATAAGAAAGACAAAAGATGAGTATGGGTAAAGATGTGGAAATGTCTGTTCATGAAGGAAGGGAAAGCTTGCACACTGTTGATGGGAATGTAAATTAGTACAGCAATTACGAAAAATATGGAAGTTTTTCAAAAAATTATAGAGGCCAGGTACAGTGGCTCACACCTGTAATCCCAACACTTTAGGAGACTGAGGTGGGCAGATTTCTTGAGCCAAGGAGTTCCAGACCAGCCTGGGCAATGTGGTGAAACCCTGGCTCTACAAAAAATACAAAACTTAGCTGGGCATGGCAGCCTGTGCTTGTAGTCCCAGCTACTTAGGAGGCTGAGGTGGGAGGATCACTTGAGCCTGGGAGGTTGAAGCTATGGCAAACCGTGATAGTGCCACTGCACTCCAGCCTGGGTGACAAACTGATACCTTATCTCATAAATAAATAAATAAATAAATAAAAATAGAACTATCACACAATACAGGAATCCTAGTACTAAGTCTATGTTCAAATAAAATGAAACCAGTATGTGGAAGAGATATTTGTACTACCATGTTCATTGCAATGCACTACAATGCCAATGCCAACATATATAATAAAACAACCTAAGTATCCATCAATTGATGAATGGATACATAAAATGTGTTTACACATATACAGTGGAATGCTGTTTAGCCAAAAGGGAAGAAAGTATTGTCATTTGTGACAACATAGATGAGCCTAGGGGACATTAAGTTAAGTTAAATAAGCCAGGCACAGAAAGAAAAATACCAAATAATCTCACTTATATGTGGAACTTAAAAAAAACTAATTTAGTAGAAGTAGAGAATAGAATACTGGTTACCAGGGGGTGTGAAAATGTTAGTCAAAGAACAGAAAATTTCAGCTGGATAGGAAGAATAAGCTTAATAGATCTATTGTACAACATGATGACTGTGGTTAATAAAAATATACTGTATTCTTGAAACATGCTGAGAGTGATTATTGTGTTTGCACCACAAAAAATGATCACTGTATATAGTAATGCCTATGTCAATTAGCTAGATTAATCATTCCACAATGTGTAGATACCTCAAAATATCATATTATACATAATAAATATACAAAATTTTATCTGTCAATTTAAAAACATTAAAATAAAAAATATAAACTATAGTAGTTCGAAATAGATACCTACAAATTAACTGTAAATATTTACAAGGGAAACAGATGGCATATATTAAAGAGACAGAAAAACAAAAAGAGAGGAAAAAAACAGGAATAAATATCTGTCACAGATAAAACAAAGGCTTGTTATCAGTTATAAATATCATACATTATCACAGATTAATTTAATTTATTAATTTGATCAATTAATTAATTAATTGTAAAACCCTAATTTTTAAGTGTACAAATATATAAGCAGACAATTCCCAGAAGAATGATTTTAAAATTACAGAAAAGATGTAAGTACATCCTTAACTTCATTGGTAATTAAGTAATTATAAATGTATTTATTGGTCATCAGCTTCCCAAAGAAAAAAATTTAGAAATTGCTAATACTGAGAGTTGTTAAGGTGTGGCAAATGAGTATCTAGATCTATTTCAGAATGCAAATTGTTTATCAAAATATATTGTGTGCAATTACTACTTTTCTAAGAGATGGAGTTGCACTATGTTGATCAGGCTGGTCTTGAACTCCTGGTCTCAGGTGATACTCATACCTCAGCATCTCAAAGTGCTGGGATTGCAGGCATGAGCCACTGCACCCATAAAGGGTTTTTTTTTCTTTTTTTTTTTTCTGAGACAGAGTCTTGCTCTGTAGCCCAGGCTGGAGTGCAGTGGTGTGCACATGTCACGATGCCTGGGGGTGAGACAGGAATCTTGCTATGTTCCTCAGTCTAGTCTCAATCTCATTGCCTCAAGCATTCCTCCTGCCTTGGCCTCCCAGAGTACTGGGATTACAAGCATGAGTCATCTTGTCTGGCTCTCCAATCACTTTTGATTACAGAAACTCCACTGACATTTAGAGTTATACATTATCATAGATATATGCAAGTGTACATATGCACATGGATGTTCTTTACATTTTTTGTAATATTGGGAAAAAGTGGAAATAATCTATATTGTCATCGCTAATAAAAAGGTTAAGAAATCATGTAATTCTATGGTATAAACCACTATGGAGCTTTCCTTCCTAACATGAAATAGTATTCTGTAAATACAATGAAATTATCTTCAAGACATTTTGAAAAGCATAATAAAGCTAGCTGCATAACATGTATAGCATAGGATTTTATTTATGTAAAATGGCACACAACATTCACCTGTGTGTGCACATGTGTATTTGAACATACAGAAACTTCTCCAGAAGTAGATGTACCCCATTTGATAATGATTATCTGAAAAGAAAGAGTGAGATTAAAGTGATAGGGTAGAAGTGAGAGGACTTTTACTTACTATTCTATGGAACCTTTTGAAATTTTTTAAACTTCAAACATTACTACATTTAATTATTAAAGGACAATTTAAAAGTGAGAGCTAAATATAGTAACTACCGATATTGGCATTCAAAGACATGTTTTAATAAAAGACTAAACAAATGTTTTGCACACTGGGTAGAGCAGATAAGATCAATCTCTCTCTGTGACAGATACAAGGGTTTATCTTTTTGTTAGAGTCAGAGCCAAAACTCAAATCTCAAATCTCAAAATCTGGCATTTTAGTTATTTCTTTAACTTGAATGTCTTGACTGCAGAAAAAGCTGCCTGGTTGTTTCCAGGAGGGATGAGGAAAACTCATGGGAGACACTCCCTCTCCATGTGCCTTAGAGCCTGGAGCCACGGGGAGGACACCCCAGGGCAGCTAGAGGTTTGAGAGCTTTTGTGTGCAGCTGCAAGAACTTATGCCCACGATTTCATCGTGTTCAGTCTGAAAGAGCAGAGAGAGTCATCAAATCGCCTGAATAGAGGGAACATTTTTTATTGAACTGTCTACTGCGCTAAATTAATTGAGCAATGGAACATGACAGTTCAATAGGTGAGATTAGCAAAAGAAAACTGCCCCCCTAGGGCAGGAGCCCCAGATGGGTGCCCGAGTTTTTCTGAGAAAAGTGATTGCTTCATGATAAAAATATAATTGCCCCCTATTGTTACATTGCCCTTTAATGAATCCCATCCAGCCCCTAAATATGACAAATAGGAAGGGATGATGTACAAGAGGGTTGACAGTTACATCTGATGTTAAACCATATGAGGCTACATGGTTTTGAAAAGATGCTGACCTTTGTCTTGTTAAATCAAAGAATCTTGTCTTGGGTGCTTCAGCTGGACTTTCAATGTAAAACTTGAAGAATGTTGCATCTTATTTTAAATGACCCAAATACATTAATTTAATCTCAGAAAAAATAAACCAAAAAGACTGTTTTTTGTGAGAAAAACATAAAATATTAAGTGAACGGAGATTTGTAATTTAATTATTCCTTTATTAGTTGGCCAAAAAAAAAAAATGTGAGTAAAGGACTAGTTATAATGATAGCATCCATCATTTAAGAGAATCAAAGTTCTTATTTGGTACACAAAATATCTTAATTTTTAACGTTTAAACATCTTAACTTTAATTAACTAGGATGCTTCCAGCTAGAAGGAATTGAACACTTAGCTCAAACTGGCTTAAACAACAATGGTATTTATTGGTTCACACGTCTGAAAGTCCAGGGGTAGGGCAAGCTTCAGGATTGATTTAATCTCATGTTTCCAGTGCTGTTTCATTGTGATTCTCTAGACCAACACTGTCCAATAGATCTTTCTCTAATAATAGAAATATTCTTTATCAACACTATCCAATGTTAGCCATTAGCCACATGTGGCACTGGAAAAGTGCGAGTGACTTTTAGAAACCAATTTTTCTATTATTTAATTCTCAGCAAGTTAAGTTTGAATTGAATAACCACTTAGGCCTAGTAGTTTCTGTATTACACAGTGCATCACTACACTGTTTCCCCCTTACATATTGTGTGACAGCATCACTCACAGGTTTATAATTTGTTGGCAGCAACCAATCAAACATGAAATCATTCAGATCAAAACAAGAACTAGCTATGAGAGCTCACCCAGAAGAGCAAATTCCTTCTTTTCACATTGCATTGGCCAAAACTAGATCATAAGCCTATTTCTGAAATGATTACTTGCAGAAAGATGATATAATCATTAGTCCTCTTGTGCCCATTCCTGTAATAGGAGAGGAGTTGGCTTCCTCTGGGAGGAAGGGCTATGGGCTTCCTCTGGGGCCCATAGGCAAGGTGAGATGGATGACCAATATTAGTGTTTACATGAGAGGAAGAAAAAGATGCAGTGGGGGCAACTAACTATATCCCTCCTTGCTCTTTAAACTGCAGTTGGTACCAACTAGTCAAAAGGAGCCAAATGTCTGTGCTTTGATTCCTGCCACTGCCTCATGTCTAACATTCTCACTCTGCCAGTCTGCCAAAAGTTACAGGGAAAAACTTCTCCTTAAGATATTTCTGCTCATATCCTCAGTAGGGTTGCTAAAAGTGACCACAATCTGCCGCTTTCCTATCCTTCTATGGATCAACTACATTCCCTGACATTCAAAAACCACTAAACTTTCATTTGAGTCTCATAAAGCTCCTGCTGCTCTGTTTTGATGTAGCCATACTTAGATTATTGCAGTTTTCTACCATGCTCCCTCTCAGTTAACATATTTCAAATTTATTATATTTCTTTATGTGCAGCTCCTTGCCACCATCTTCATAAGACATTCCCTGTTCCAAGAAAGCTTCCTAGATCCATTCAAGTTTAAGTTCGGTATCCTGTTTTGTGCCTCTATAGTGTTCCAATCTTTCACTATCTTAGCCCTTTTCAGACTCTTGTTTCCTTTATTTATTTGTGTTTGTCTTCTATTGAACTGAAAGATCTACAATGTCAGGGATTTGATCTTATTCACTTGAATATTCTTAATGTCTATCACAGGTATGTAGCTTTTTGAATTTTAAATGATACATGTTGAATAGATGAATTGGTTAATAAATGAATAGGGTGGCCAGTCTATATCTAATATATCACATCATATAATACACATATTTATAATCCTAAAAATTCCGACATATATCTATAACACATATAAAATGCTTCAACTTAGTTATATTTTAATAGTCAAGTTCTTAAAATATATTATTTTCTAAATTAAAGATATATTGCTAACTTAGTTCTCAGATTTTGGTTCACCAACATTGGCAAGACTCTCCTGATTCAGAAACTTCATAGTTGATCTTTGGGGAATCTATAGAATTTCATTTTCAGCATCTGTATGCAACAGAGTATAAGTCTTTATTTCCAAATAGCTCATCTCATTTAAAAGGCTGAAAATCCTTTGAGAAGTAGATAAACCATTGGAGCAGATCCTAAATAACAAGATACAAAGTCCTAGAGTGAGCCTCTCATGCAAATACTCTGTTTTTATTCAATACAGACTGCCTTTTCATCATCATTTGTTTTGTGCTCACTGCAGAAACCCATTTCCGTCTTTCTCTCTGCATCATTAATTAAAAGCTTTGAGGAGTTAAGATACAATACAGCAAAGTAAGTCATGCTTTATTGACATCATCCATTATGTGAATCTGCTGGACTATATACAGTCCTACATTCCCAGGAAAAGAAAATACAACTCTTAAAGCCCTTTCTCTTTAGAGAGGAAAATTTTTTTCTTAATCACAGAAGTAAACATAGATATTCTCCACCTTCCTGTGTATATGTAACTTTAATCTTAGATTTTAGTCCTTTATTTCCATAGAAAATAGGTTAGAAGCACATTGAGGACAACAGCTGAGCATCTAGGAATATAACCAAGAAGGCATATATTTGACTACAGAGTCAGAAAAGGTGCTAGTGTAACAAAGTTGCTCCTCCTATGGAAGCTCACAGAGGGGCTACACTGGAAATTTATGGGCATGTATTCTTAATGTATAAAACCCACACATGTCCTGATGCTCAATATGTATGTATAAAAAGAAACTCTAATAATTTTTAAAAATTTAACCAACACTTTTACACAAGTTACAATTTCAAACTTTGAGACATAATAGTGAAAATACAGATTATTGAGAACCCACTAGAATGCGACTTCATAAAAAGCTACTAGCAGTGGAATGAATAAGACTATGTAAGGTAGCTTAGCCTTTAATAGCAGTAAGTAAGGGGGAAGACCAAATAAAGTAGTCATCGCCTACAAAAGTCAGTGTTTTTTATCCTTAAAAGCACTCATTTATTTGTTCATTCAACAAATATTTATTGCTCAACTATAACGTGTTACACATGGAAAGGTCTCTGTCCACAAGTAGACCATAGCTCAATAGATAAAATAACTATTAGCAATATAAATTACAAAATCTAATTGATATTGTTTGATACATGGGTGTACCAAATAAAAATGGTGGAAATGAATTATAATAATTAATCTTGACTTTCAAGCTGGGGAAACTTTCATAGAAGAGGGATGATATGGTTTGGCTGTGTCCCCACCCAAATCTTATCTTGAATTGTAATTCTTATAATCCCCATGTGTCACGGGAGGGACCCGGAGGTAATTGAATCATAGGGGTGGTTTCCCCCATGCTGTTCTTGTGATAGTGAGTTCTCACAAGATCTAATGGCTTTATAACCATCTGACATTTCCCCTGCTGGAACCCATTCTCTCTCCTGCTGCCTTGTGAAGAGATGACTTCCGCCATGATCGTAAGTATTATGAGGCCTCCGCAGTCATGCGGAACTGTGAGTCAATTAAACCCCTCTTCTTTATAAATTACCCAGTCTCAGGTATTTCTTCATAGCAGCATGAGAATGGATTAACACATGGGGCCACTTTTGTATGGGACTTGAGACTCATATGAGTTTGGTAGAGGTATGCAGAGGGAAAAGATTCCCTTCAGGCATGTGTAAAAGTATGAATGCATACACTGCATACTATACTTAGGAAATAAAAGAGATCTAGAGATGCAGACAGAGAAAGATATCCTTGAAGAAAACTGTTAAAAGACTAATATGAAAAGATAATTGGGGTCAGAAAGGCAAAGAAACTTATAGTATAATCTACCTTGAACTTGTTCTATAGATAATAAGATAGGCTTTTAAGCAGCATAGGACAAACATAAATCACACATTTTAAAAGATTTTTCTGACAGAAAGGAAGAGAAAGACATGAAGCAGGGAGAGATTGGGAAAGAAGTTCCTTTGATACCACTAGGGGAAATGGTAATCATTTGGATGAAGTGGGCATTGAGCAGGGGATGCAGGTACAGAGGACATGGGAGAGGTAGGCAGTCTTTGTTGATTGTATGGGGTGGAAGCTGTAAGAAATGAGTCAAGGATCGTTAAGGCAACTGGCTCAGTGATAAACATTTCATGCTGGATAGGAAATACTAAAAGAAAAGTACAGTTAAAAAGAAAGGGAGTTTAATTATAGACATGCTGAATCTCTCATATCTCTAAGACCACCAGATGCAGTTGCTCAGTGAGCTGATGAGAATATTGATCTGGAGCTCAGGAAGAAGGTTAGAGCCAGAGGTATAGAAACAGGAGTTATAGTTATAAAGATGATTTGTTCTCTGAAACTAGATGAGATTTTCCACGTTCAGAGAATGTAAAACACATTTACACAGATGTGTAAGACAAAAATGGAAGAGTATGCAAACTACACTTACGGAGTTCACTCAACTAACTAAATAAATAACACACAAAGGTTGAAGGGTCTCTGAAAGGACAACTGGAATGAAGAAGGTTTTTTGCTTGATTGTTTTCCAAAAGTAAGAGTGGAGAGAAATCTGCAGGACCAGATGCTACTAGGAAGTATAACTAAATAGAAAAAGAAAGTCCCTGGACATAGGTAAAGGGAGATCTATAGTGACTTGAGTGTGTTTTTGTCTGTTCAAGTCATGTAGACAGAAACTGGAATGCAGTGCGTTGGACTGTTGATCACTATTCTAGGAAAGCTGACAGTATAGACAAAGGGAGAGGACAAGAGTAGGTGAATACAGTCAAAGAAACTCCATACATACCATTGTGAAAAACGGAGGTATAGCTACTAATAAGGGACATTAAAATGCCAAACTTTGGCAAAAATATCTTTTTTTAGAAGTATTGTGTTTCTAATTTCACCAGTTGTTAGCCTGTAATTCAGATCCCCCATCAGCTAATTGAAAATGAAAAATATTAAAGAAATAAATACTTGTGGGTAAGTTGGTACTTAATTTTTTTAGCACTATACTTTCTTGAATGTACCCTGTCTATGGCAACATTTAATTATGTGTTTGGGACAGTGGTATTGGGAAGCAGCTATCAGCAACACTTATCCGCGATTCATTACCATCATTGTCACAGTCATAATATGAAATAAATGGGGTATAGTTTTATCTGGAGAGACCTTATTTTGTTTTTATTTGTTCTCTGCTAGCTAGCTACAACATTTAATTACTGAGGATACAACAAACATAGTATCTGTGAGCTATGCATAATTGCCTTCCAGTTCCAGAGAGAATCACTTGTATTTCCCCCTGAAATTAAAATTGAAACTGAAATGCAAACTAGATGACTCATATATAAGATCACATCCCTGTGATGTGTCTTTCTACTCTGGATACATCTGTCATCTTTAAAATGAAACAGTTTCTTTCCACTTGAATTTGTACTTAAATCTTTTACGTAGTCTGAGTCTGAATTAGATTTGGGTTCTAAAAGCTTATTCATGCTATTTATGTGCTTATGAATGTGAATACCTGGTTATATTGAAGGTATTAGTCTGATTTAGCCTATTTTTTCGACCAGTTTCCAGTGTTAGTCAGTTTAGGCTTGATGCAAAAAAAAAACCTTAAGCCTAGTCAAGGCAAAGACTCTTGCATACCCCTACACTAGTAGTATAACTGTGGTTCTGAGACTGAAGTGGATCTTTTCCTATCATGTGACCCAAACTTCCCGGAATGAATTCACTTTTACTTTCTGTTATTCCTGAGTCTAGTGCATTAGATGGCACATGTAAGGTTATATTTTATTTTAACTAAAGAAGTAGAGACCTAAGTTGAAACTAAATTTGCTACCATTTATTTGGGTAATTCCCACCACTGCTCACCATCTTGCTGTTGTGTTTTCAAAACTTCTGTTCATCTGCTGCAAGCATCTCAGTCCTCAGGGCAAGCCTCCTTGAATCCTTGGCCTTGCAGAAGACAAAATCTTTGATATTGTGCTCAAATCCATACAACACATACACTGTAATGTCTCTCAACTCCAAAATATTAGTTTTCACTCAACAATAAAACTTACATGGATGGTTAGTCTGTATCAGTTTAAAATTATTATTTAATTTAATCATGTCTGTTAAGTTGGATCTCACACATTTTATTACATCATATAAATATGCTTGATAATGTACTAATCCAATGGAAAAAAATCACTTTAGTTGAACACAAATGTACTTTTATACCTGCTGGACTGAGCGATTAGGTAGGTGTAGAAACTATGGCAGGCAGTTTCTGACATCGCTTCCAATTATTCCTACCTCCCAGTCTTCATGCCCTGTGTTATTTCTTCCCTGTGAGTGGAGGTTGGATCTGGTGATTTGCTTCTAATGAACAAAATAGCACAACAGTGATGGAATATCACTTCTGTGATTAGTTTATAAAAGACTGTGACTTCTGCCTTAGTAGGAAGCTCTCTCTTACTGGCTTTGATGAAGGAGGTGCTATATTTGAGTGGCATGGAACTGCGAGTATCCAATGACCAGTAATAGCCAATGAGAAATTGACATCTTCCTTGCAGGAGCCCTGAGGAATTGAACTCTGTCAACAATCACATAAGTGATCTTGGAAGTGGATTGTTCATTAGTAGAGCCTTTCAGGTAACACTCTCAAAGCTTGATTGAAGCTTTGAAAGAGACTGTGATAATTGAAGCTGATTTCGCTGATGTGAGAAAAAAAAAGAGAGCGAGAGAGAGAGCGAGAGAGAGAGAGAGATAGACTGTAAGACATAGGGCCTAATTAATCTGTGCCCAGATTCTGGACTCACAGAAACTATGAGATATTAAATGTGTACTATATTAAACTGCTAAGTTTTGAGGGTAATTTGTTACACAGCTACAGATAACTAACACATTTAACATTCATCCAAATGGCAATTAAGCAGGACTGTAGGACTGTTCAATAGCTAGTAAAAAACAGGATTGGGAAGAGAAAAAGAAATTCTGAAATAGATAATGATCATAACTTTATTCTTTAACAATAGTGTCAGGTCCTGATCCAATTCTTATTTACTCTTACGTCAGAGACAATTCTAAAAATCTAAATTATCAGATTTTCCAAAAAACAAACAACAGAAGCAAATTTTTTAAAAATTGAAGTGGAAACTAAAATACACCCATATCACCAGCAGTTAGATGTGACTCTAAGGAATCCAATGGGAAAGAAAGAATGTATTTTGAGGCTAAGTTTTGATAAGATCATTCAATGCATGAAAAAACAAAGTTTAAAAATTCTTTGACAGAATTAATATATTCAACACATTAAAATAATTAAGATATTAATAACTGTTAAAAGCTTAGAATATAATTTTAAAATAATTCTAAATATTTTTAAATAGGTTGTAATTTCAATACACTTTGGAAAGATTTATTACAGAAGCATTTACATTGGCATTGAAAATAAACTACTTCAACATTTGTTTTATAGAGCAATTTATTCCTAAATGAAGCTGGGTAAATGAAGTGCTGCTTTTATAAAGAATTGTGTGTTTGGAATAAGTCATTATGTCCATCTCATGCTTTCAAGAAAATTTAAACCATTGCCGAAAGGGAAGTTGACCTGCATGTGAAAACCTCCAATAAAGAGATTAGAATTTCATTGGTTACACATTCCATGCCTTAATAAATATCACTGTCAGAAAATTCTCATATCTAACATAAATCACGTTGGGTTCACTTCAGACCCAAATAGTTGTGTTCTCTCTATCACACAGATGGAAGACAGTTGGTGGCTGAGCTCTGTGAAGATACCATAAGAGACTTGAAAACAAGTTTCACATGCCGGAATCCTTCACACTGATTGATTTATAGCTCAGAGCTTTTAAACAACAGTGGTGTCACTGCCATCTCTACTCCAGCCCCACTCCAGAGATATGCTTTAATTGACCCTCATGGTATAGAGTTTTGAAAAGATGAAAGTTAACATTTTGAGAGTCAAGAAAACAGCTCTTTCCATAAATTGCACACAGAAGGGCCTATGGCTATGAGAATTCCAAACAAATATGTTCCCACTTTCTCATCACATTTGTTCAAATATTTGGAAATCACTCTCTAATCACTATTATTTTCTCCTGTAGAATGAAAATCTTAATCTTCCTTCTACGTGTTCTTCCTGTTAATATGAACTTGGGATCGCTTCACTATTCTGATCTTTTCATCTGGACACGTTACGGCATGTTTCTATGTTTTTCCAAATTTCATTTTCTCTTTTATTAGCATATAACTCTCATATTCTCTCAATGGACTATGACTGTGACTGAGACTAATGGTATATTTTGTCTACCTACTCCAATTTTAAAAGCTTTTTTCGCTTTATTTTCAGAAATTTGTATTTAAATGTGCTAAAATACTGTTTTTGATTTTGAAATTCAAAATAATATTATATTGAATTGATTTTCAAATTCAAAATAGTATTATTATACTGAATATCGTTTGAATAATATTATTATATTAATGTTCTTACATTCAAACTAAGCATTTCTACCTGTGATTTTTACACCACCAGGAGATTTATGTCACTTACCTCTAGTTCACAATAATTGTACATCAGTTTGAATTTTTTTCTCAGATTATGTGACGTTAAGAGTTAGTTGTAACACTCTAAATATTATTTGAAGCAATATAGACTTCAAAGAGATGTTTAATTTCATTCTTATGGCAATATATTTATCACATCATCCAAACCAGGGCAGTTTACTGAAGTTTTGATGTTGAGAGATTTTTATTGAGTCTTTATTATGTAGGCTTGATTGATTGATTGATTTTCCATGTGCTTGAACTCAATCTTTCTTTAAATTGAACCAAGTGACCCAAAGCCCCCACTCTGGAGTGGCCAACTGCCATCCTGAATCACATGGTTAGACTGTCTGGCATGGCCAGTCACCAATCTAACTGTCTAGTGTGGCGAGCCCCACCTTAAGCAAAGGCTTAGGGTGAAGTTGATTATGGTGGGCCTCATTGTTATTTTATTCAGCTTTATTCTGCTTGAAGTTCATTAGGAAAATGTTCTAATCTTATTTTTTCACATATTTTTATGTGCTTTCATCTTTTCCTTTCGTCTTGTTTTGGTATTCCAATTACACATATATTATTAGGCCATATAAACTTATTCTACAACTCTCTGATACTCTGTTCAGTTTTATTTTCCTTGTGTTTACTTTTGATGTTTCTCTTGCTATATCTTCAAGCTCATTAATTTCTTATTCTGTAATATCTCCTATGCTCTCAGTATCATATGATATGTGTTTTTTTTTTTTTTCTTAGACATTTTAGGTTTTATTTCCAGAAATTTGATTTCGGTCTTTCTTATATATTTTACATCTCTAAAATGTTCAACCTTTCTTCTGGCTTCTTGAATATATAGAATGTCATTTTAAAAACTGGTTTGATTTTCTTTTCTACTAATTTTATCATCTGAATAGTTTCTGAGTTCTTTTAATTTGTTGATTTTTTTTCCTCTTACTGAGTTACATTTTTTCTGCTTCTTTTCACTTATGGTAATTTTAGATGAGTTGTAGATACTGTGCATCTTATCTTAATCGATTTGGATATATTTGTAATTCCTACAAACATTCTTAAGCTTAATTATTAGATGTAGCTAAGTAACTTGGAAAAAGTTTTATCCCTTTGGGTCTTGCTGTTAACTCACATCAAACAGGAGAAAAGCAGTATTTTAAAAAGGGCAGATTTTGTGTCATTACTGATGTAAAACCCTTCTAAAAACGCTACCTGATGCTGTTTTTCACTTTTGCTGGTGGTAAAAGGAATGATTTACATATTTGTGTTTTAAAGATAGTTCCATCTAATCCTTTCAAAGGTTAATTTCCCAGCCTTGATTAATTTTCCAGCATGAATGACTTCATAAGTGTTCAGCTGATAGAGTTGAGGGAGAACTATGGATATCTGAAATTCTATCTCTGTGTATTTCTTTCCTTTCTGGTATTCTGCTGCAAATTCTAACTACATAGGCCTCCTTAACTTCCCAATTCTGTCTCTTCAATTTAGGAAGACTTTCTGGTCTTGCTTGAGTTTCTCATCATGTTTTGAAAACTGTCTCCACGTAGTAAGCTGAGATAATTATATAGCTCATCTCATGTTTTTACCCCTTATAGATCACTGTCCTGCATTTCCTAGCTTCCCATCTTTTCAAACCATTGTTTAAAATCTATTCCTGGGTATGTGTGTGTTTTTTTAGTTGTTTCAGGTAAGAGGTTAAATCTACTCCCTTTAATTTCACCTTGGCCAAAAGTGTAAGTATTATTTACATTTTTCATATTAAACAAAATTAGTAAAAGCAAATTGCCCAGTTTTCCACTTACTGATAGGATGGAAACTTTTAGTATTAGGCAAAATTTCCCTGGGATGCTAAATATTTACTCTTGGATTGAATGGTGTGCATGAATAAAGTGATTAGTTGATTTTTGAGGTATTTAATAGAAAATATTAATTTAAGTAAAACCTAATAATAAAAATCTACCTTTCAGAAATTGAAATTAGTTAGTACTTTATGTTAATGGGAAAAGAGGTAATGAAACTTTTTTAAAGTATTAATTCCAGCTGGGTGCAGTGGTTCACCTGTAATCCTAACACTTGGGAGGCTGAGGCAGGAGAATTGCCTAAGGCAAGGAGTTTGAGACCAGCCTGGGCAATGTAACAATACACTGTGTCTACAAACAATTTTTGAAAATTAGCCAGGCATAGTGGCATGTGCCTGTAGTCCCAACTGAGAGAGTAGTGAAGAGGCTGACAGGATGACTGCTCAAGTCCAGAAGTTTGAGACTGTAGTGAGATGTAATTGTGCCACCGTACTCCACAAAAAGAAAATGACAAAGAGGAAGCAAAGACAATAGAATATAACAAATAGTAAAATAAGATGAAAAACAATTTTAAACAATCTTAATGTTATGATAAGAGAATTTATATAAATGAAACCAACAAATAAAAAGAAATAGTGGAGGAAAAGTAAAATGTAGTACTAAAGAGATATATTAGACACTATCAGTTAGGCTTTGTGTCCCCACCCAAATCTCCTCTTGAATTATAATCCCCATAAATCCCATATATCAGGGGAGACCAGATGGAGGTAATTGGATTATGGAGGCAGTTTCCCCCATGCTGTTCTCATGATAGTGGGTTCTCACGAGATCTGATGGTTTTATAAGGAGCTCTTCCCCTTCGCTCAGCACTCCTTCTTCCTACCACCATGTGAAGAAGGCGCCTTGTTTCCCCTTTGCCTTCCACCTTGATTGTAAGTCTCCTGAGGCCTCCCAGCCACACTGAACTATGTCAATTAAACCTCTTTCCTTGATAAATACCTGCCTCTGGCCATTCTTTAGAGCAGACTAATACAGACACAATCAGTGAAAAATTGGAATCATAATCTTTTATGCCACAAACAATCTGAGTTTTACCCTGTTTAAAGGAAAAAATATAGATTTTATAAATTACAATCAGTATGAGAAATTATAATAAATCTCAAAATTTGACAGAACAGGAGAAAAATAGAGATGCTTTAAGTATAGTAATTAACATATAAATTCATCTATCTTTCTACTCTTAACTTAGCAACCTTTTTCTATCTATTGATAGAGATCACGGAGTTACAGTTCATAACCCTGACAAGGTGGTCAGAATGGCTTTCTGAAGTTGAGCAGACAAAGCAGAGGAGGAGAATGTCAGACAGGGAAAGTAGTATGTGTTAACTAAGGCACAGAGTCTTGAGAAATAATGCCCCATTCAAGGCTATAAGTACAGAACTAATTCAGTATAATAAAAACATTGGACGGCCTTTTGAAAAATGATCTGAAGGTTGGGCATAGTGGCTCATGCCTATAATCCCAACACTTTGGGAGGCCAAGGCGGGCAGATCACCTGAGGTCAGGAGTTCGAGACCAGCCTGGTCAACATGACAAAACCCCGTCTCTACTAAAATACAAAAATTAACTGGGCATTGTGGCACACGCTTGTAATCCCAGCTACTCAGGAAACTGAGGCAGGAGAATCACTTGCACCTGGGAGGAGGAGGTTGAACTGAGCTGAGATCATGCCACTACACTCCAGCCTGGACGACAGAGCGAGACTCCTCTTAAAAATAAAAACAAAACCCAAAAACAAAAAATATATATATCCGAAGAGATAAATAAAGAATCAGTACAGAGAGGCTTTTTCTGCCTGCCAGATTGCTTAGATTTGCATCTTGTTGGTGATGAGAAAACAGTATGTTTGTTGCATAAGCTCTGGATGGGAGCAGACTTAGCTCCAACTGTGACTTTGAGACTTACCAGTTATGTAACCTTGTATACCTTACTTGGCATTTCTGGCTCTCAGTACTCTCTTCAGTAAAATGGGGGTAAAAATGCTTAACTATCAGAGTAAGAGTAAAGACTAGAGTTATGTAGCAGTGAAGACTAGAGCTATGTAGTGTGGGACATATTGGAGCTACTCAACAAATGTTAGCATTGTTTCTGAAGCAGAAAGGTAGCATGCTAAGTTTTTCCTTTAAAAATTGCTGCGTTTTCAGCAGGATGGAGCAGGAGACACAGAAGAGCCATAGGGATGCTTTTGATAATCAAGGTGAAAATTATATGGCTCTGAAGTGGAGCAGTGTTGGGCGTGAGTGAATGTGGAGTTGAAGTAAAGAGAGGGGAATACTTTAATTCAACTTTTCTGGTTTAATTTATTCACTTAAAGAGGAATTGCATGAGCAGAAGTAGGTTTGGAGGTAACAATAGTAGCTGCGCGTATACAGCTCTTACTAATTTCAGGAATATAGTGACTACTACAGAAGTATAACTACTGTATGGTCATCAAAAGTAGCATATATGATAACTGCCATCTCTATCTTACAAATAAGGAAAGTGGGATATAGAGAGATACGTTTACTGGCCCAAGGTCTCACAACTGATAAGTGGCAGAGCTGAGACATAAACCTGACAGAAATGTTCCATTTATCATGTCATTAATCATTCTATTGCATAATTACAAAAATCTTACGAAATATGTAGATCAGATGAGGCAATGTTCTGGGTCTTTCTACTAGAATATTGAAAATATTAGTCTTAGTTTCCTCACCTATAAATTGTGATTATAAGGCTAATTGAAAATTTTGTTTCATTTCTAAGATTCCATTAACTTTACGTTAATAATGGTGAAGAAGAAAGTCAGTGATATACAGAGTTAGCAGCAGAGTCTAATTGGGAATACAAATTTTAAAATCCAATTATTTTTCTATATTAAGGGCTAGATGTAATGGGATTTAAAAATTATTATTCAGCTTTGTTTTGTTCACAGAAAATGTTACAGCACATATGCAAGAAAGCATTGCGGTGAGCTTGTTCTTCTCTCCATCTCTGTTCGTCTTCCTTATCCTTGAACCTTTATCTCATTGCATCCAGCCACCTTTTGTACAAAACATCTCCGCACAAAAATAAAAAGGTAGCATAGTTATTTAACTATGAAAGTACTTTTTAAAAGAGCACAGTAAAATAAAATTAAATAAATATCTTGTGAAATATATTATGGAATACAGTTGTACATGGCTACTCCACTACCAATCTGTTCATTAATACCTCTCTCTCTTTTTTACTCTTTGTTATTCATATTTGGGAAGGAAAAATTAAGAATAAGAGGGAAAAGGAGACTGCAGAAAAAAACATGAAGCCAGCTGTAGGAGAAAAAGCTAAGAGACAAAAGAGAAAACAGAAACTAACAAAGTAGAAAAGAAGAAGAAAATGAATCAGAAATAATGAAAATACAGAGGGAGTGACAAAAGGAATGCTGATTTATGAGAAACTGTATGCCACATTAAATTAAAATCCTTAAACAAGAAAATACACACAGTTTTAAAGGTTTCTTTTAAAAAAAAAATATGTGGTTATGTGGTTATTTTATCTACCGGCTTTTGATGTTAAGAATTTTAATACCATTTCTTGAGCACCGCGTATTCTGTACCATTTGTACATGAGTAATTAATGAAAGTGCTGTTGTTGCCATCTTAGTATTCATCTAAGTGTATACAAGATTATTATGCAAATAAGATGTAAATGAATCAATTCTGACTTAAGAGACTCTAGGTGACTCAGGGCTATCAAATTCACCAAGGGCAGGCAGTTAGGAAACATGAAAGCAGCAGTAACTACTGAATGTGTTATTAAAGAGACTGGCGTGATGGTGATTTGATTGGCCTGGATTCTGTTCAAGGAGGGGCTCTTTTCCAGATGTAATGCTGGCTGTAATGTTACCTAAACCTATAGTTAATTTATCTTCTTCCATCAAGATCCAAATCACACATAATATAATTGCCTTTGTAAGTACACTATTCATCATGACTAATGATGCAAAGATGAACTGGATGGCCAAAGGTCTGATACACTTATCTTTTACAGAATAAAAGAAAAGAACATCTCATTTTTTCATAATATACAAGTCTCCAAAAGGTAGAAATACTTTGAATTCTTTAACTAGTTGGGTTTTAATCAGTATACCCTGGCCATTTCTAATTTTAAAAATACATTGAATTTCAGCAAAATATACCAATTCAAAAATATTTTTTCTACAGGAGAATGTTGGAAGTGATGGTTAGGCCAGCCCCAGTATGCCTAATTCCTTGTGCCCTCATGTATTATGGAACACTTTTTATGTGTCAGGCGGTAATTTATGTTCTTGGAATACAAATATGACAATGAACAACAGGGGTGAGTCCTTGCCCACACAGAACAATAAATGAACAAACAAAAAAGTAAATAAGCCCGGGTGCAGTGGCTCACACCTGTAATCCTAGCACTCTGGAAGGCCGAGGCAGGCAGATCACGAGGTCAAGAGATCGAGACCATCCTGCCCAACATTGTGAAACCCCATCTCTACTACAAATACAAAAATGAGCTGGGCGTGGTGGCGTGCACCTGTAGTCCCAGCTACTTGGGAGGCTGAGGCAGGAGAATTGCTTGAATCTGGGAGGCAGAGGCTGCAGTGAGCTGAGATCGCGCCACTGAACTCCAGCCTGGCGACAGAGCAAGACTCCGTCAAAAAAACAAAAAACAACAACAACAACAACAACAACAACAAAAAACAAGTAAATACACAGCCTTGCCTTAGTTGCTATGAAAACATATATATGCTCGACAAGGAGGAGGTGAAGTAACAGGAAATAGTTTCAGGTAGGTATCCCACTCTAGGTTCTGTGACATACTAAGCAGGTGCTGAGACAGAGTTCGGAGTTCAAAATTTTTATTTGTTTTTAATGCTGTGAAGTAAAAGGAAAAGAAGAAAAAATGAATAGTGGAAGGAGTCAAGCTGTGATGCAGGCAAGACACACCTTCTGAGAACCCACTGTGGAGCTCTGGAGCAGGTATTGCTCATTAATGCCCCTGTGGCTCATTAATGCCCCTGTGGGTTGAAAATTATCAGTCCTTTTTATCTCCGCCTCACTCAGTGGATGAATGTAGACTGCTATAGGAAGGGCATGACTTTGAATGGGCCATTTCTGCAAAGGAGGCAAACCTTGAAGTTGCTGACAGACCAAGGTTTTCCGCTGATTGTACTTCCAACAGCTCAGCAGCATGTTCTTCCCTGGAATGGGATCTCGGTGGCACAGTTTTATGTCTACCACAATAGGATCACCAGGGAATGCTTTTTTCTGAACAGAAACCTGAATGAAATACAGAAATAAACTTTGCTAACATATAAAAATATATAGCTACACTCTAGACTCTAAAAAAGCTTTTAATAATCTATTTTACCATTCTTTAATTGTATTAAGCAACAACTTTTTTTATAATAATATCTGAAGGAAATGAGAGATAGGCAGTGAATAAAGAGATCAGGAAAGGGGTTCTGGGAGCCTGGGAAGTGATGAGAAGGACAGAAGTACAAGAAAGAGGAGAGAGGATAAGAGTGTATTGGACACAATGATCAAAATATCCATTGAGCCAACATTTCCTAATAATTGAAGGTGCCTCGTGGCGAAGACAGCCAGGTGGCCATGTTTAGTACTAGGCCACCCTAAACCCACCTTGGCATAGCTGTTTGGAGCCAGCACAGATACTTCACCCGGGGAAAACTAGCTCACACAGGCTGGACAGCACGTATGACTTGGCATGTCATAGAACTATAGCATTTTTTTTTAATTCAAAGAAAACAAACCAAAACACTACTTATTTGCAAAAATCTTTGTTGATTTATTCTATCTTACTTGATGTGCATTATTTAACTTCACAGTGAGGTGAAAAAATTCAGCCAAACTACTCATAAATGTGAGAATATAATTTCATATAATTCACTATTTTCATATAAACCTAAGTAATCTACTATAAGCAATGAAAGGGAAGAGTAGTTGAAGCATTTTAAAGAAAAGAAGAGACACTAAGAACACCAAAAGCGACAACCAGCAATATTTAAGAATAAAAATATCTGTACAAATCTACTTTCTAGATGAGCAGTTTTTGAATGTGTTTTAGAACATGCATAGGTAAGCCTATACATTTCAAATTATATATTCACAGACAAATCATTTTTCTAGGATCTTAGAATTTGACAAGATAGAAAAACAAAAGGAAACAGCAGTATATTATAACAAATATCTAGTAATATAAACCTCAGGCTGCTTCACAGCCCACCATTATCCTTAATTATGTCAACAGTTAATAAGAAAAGTATTTTATTTGCAATATTACATGTCTGTGGGAAAGTCATAAAGCTGATGGAGACCTACCAAGAGCAATAGCCCTGCCCAGAATTCACAGATGACAGAATAATAAAGGATGCTGAATTTCATTAGGTGCCTGATATTTAGTAAGCGACACAATTATCATTCATTTTCTTTCCATCAATATTTATCAAAGGAGAAAAAAAGTTGATATTTTACTATTTCCAAAGATCTATTTCCTAAGCAATTAGCCTTTTTAAAATAACCAATTAAATTTGTTTTTTTAAAAAAAACAAAAAACAAAAAAAGCACAAAAATGTGGTGTTGAATTTTTACTTATGTCTTTTTTTGTATACAGTAATTAATGATAACAAAATGTTTAAGTTATACCCAAAGGGAGTTATGCTTGAAAAGTATAAGACAATTTACTTTACTTAGGTAACACCCGTATTTGAGCTGGGTTATATGAGAATTTTAAAAATATAACTTTTTTCCTCAATACATTAGGGTATAAACAATTAAAAGATGAAAGTCAGAGACATTTTCAAAAGTACGTTGAGCTTGGTTTAGCTGCTGAAGGGTAGCAGATATACAGACACGAAGTCTTCAATATTTATTTTGATATTGTCTGGGAACATCTACTGAGCATGGCAGCCCACTGTCTTTAGATCTGGCTTCAATCTTTAGCAGTGCAGAAAAGGCAGGAAAAGACTAGGCTAGAAGTGGGCTGGCATTGACAGAACTGACCGTCTCAACTCTTAGTCCAAGTCCAGTGTCAAAATATATGACAATATGTAGAACAACCCAGACAAAAAGTTACCAAGTAGGTGAAGTCCCATGATAAAGTATGAGAGTATCTCAGTGGGTGCCTGAGAAAGTGAGGGCTGCAATGGTTGAGGTGATACTTAGGTAATCATGTCAGCAGAAAGGTCCTTATCACTGTGCCACAATCCCACTCACTAGCAAGTTCTCCTCAGACCTATCTGTGGTTATAGGTGTGAGGAAATCTACTGAAATAAAAGCTTGGGAGAGGAAGCATAGATCAAGCATAATTATGTGATATGAGGCACCAGGTGTGAGCTCCTCTCTGGGACTAGGAAGAAAAACAATTGGTCTGACTATGTGAACTATCTTCAAACGTACTCAGTACTTCCCTATGTCAAATCAAACAATGCTTTTTATTTGGTCATAACTTATCTCTCTTTTTTCTTCCCTTCAAAATATCTCATTTAATGAAACTGAATTAACCCTAATTTTTACTCACCAATATCAACAGTACCCAGATAACTCTCAGATCAAATGGTTTCATTTCAGTCCTCACCCTGAAACATATATCCCTGTAGAATACTTCCACTTTTTTGGAATCAGCTCTCACTTCTTTTCCTTCTTTCTCTCCCTTAAATCCTGGGAAAGGGCAGGAAAGAGGAAGAGAACTGCAAGATGGGTAGATTTTTTACAATCCATCCCAAGAGGGAGAAAAGAGGAGCTCTGAGGTTACATGAAAGCCAGGTTTTGAGAATTATCTAGACTCGTCATTGTATTTAGCGGACTAAAACTATTCTTGAAAATAAAAAAAAAATGACCACAGTCATTTTTATAATAAGGAATTATGTAGAGAAGGATCTGTTGAAGATGTTATACTAGTGGTTAGGAAATAGCTCTTTGTGAGAGTTTTAAAGGGCAGTGAAAAGAAAGGATCAAGCTATTTTCTGCTTATGAGTAATGAAGTCTAGGATTTTGACATGGATAATTATACTAATGAGTATCAACATGTTATCTTCAGCCCCCAACTCATTTAAGACTCACACTTCCAGTTTCTATTGAGTATCTTCACTTGTTAGTCAGGCACCAGGTTATTTTCAGGCATCTTAACCAAGCATACTCAAACCAAATTTGTACCTATCAAACATGTTTATTTTCCTATATTCTTTCTCAGTAATAAGGACATTATAATTCATCCAGCCTAACATGTTAGACATCTCAAATCAATTCTGACTTCTACTTCTCTCATGGGTCTGACATTTAATTCTTCAAGTACTTTGTCCTGTCTCCTGAAAAAATTTCACTTCTTTTCTTTGTATTTCTTCATGTCCAATCCATTGACTAAATTCTAACCATCAAAATCTTTTGTCTAGACTTTTGAAATACTCCTTTATCCATCTTACTGTCTCCAATGTCATATTTTAGCTGCTCTCCCGAACTACCTCCAGTTTCTCATTTGTAAAACAAATATGATTACTGCATCTTCCTTTGTCTATGCACACTGCACATGATCTTTCCTCAAATAGAATCATATCTTCTGCTAGAGAACTTTCAGGATCATTCAAGAATAACTCATCAGTTTCTGTGTCATAGCAGGATAAGTTCCCAACTCTTTTTCTTGATCCCATCACTTTGCACGAACATGAATTACAACATGAATCACTATGAATTGTGATTATGCATTATTACTTCCCTCCTCCCTCCAGAGGCTGAGTGCCTTAAGTGTAGGGGCATTTTTCAGTCATTTTTTATTGTTCAAATGCCTGGTTGTTGGATGAATTATCCCAATGATGGGCTACCATATGTGATGCTAGACATTTGACTCAAACTAGGGTTAAATCCTAGGAATTAAAGGTAAAGCTGACCCTTTAGTTTTGAGCCCAATATCAAAATATAATCCTCGATAGAAATGGATGTATGAGGTAGGTGAGGGAGATGAGGGAGTCAAAGGCTGGAAACCAGACTTCGTAAGTACTAGGATTCAGCAAAGCTAAAAGCCATTCATGCATTTCAGTCTTGTTTCTCTTCTTTCAATATTTTATCCCTGTGGTTACTTAGAACTAGAGTTATTTGTTTAACACATTGTTAAGATATCATCATAATTCACTATTTTTTGTTTGATTGTTCAAACATCCTTACAGTTTTTTAATAGAAGTCATTTGCATTATAACATTGTTGCTCTGCTTTAGTACTTACTCAATTCTTCAGATTGTTGAAGAATGAAGTATTACATGAATGTTCAATAAGATTAAACAGTCAGTATGGACTGAGGAGCTGAACACATCTATGTTTAGAAATTGAATGAGGACTGCATCAAGAGAAGATTGTCTACAAAATGCAATGATTCTGCTTATTATTGGAACACAAATGTATTTGCTTTTTATAACTCTTATAGCCTTCTTTTACAATATCTACATGAGAAAAGCTTATTTACTAGAGCTGTCAACTAGAATGAAGTATTGTATTTGGAGGAGAGAAAGTGAGAGAAAAAGATAGCATGTGGTTATCTATGTATCTATATCTATTTATGTGTCTTATACATAAGAAGCTTTAGTGAATATATGGATCCCTGTGTGTTAGTCCATTTTCATACTGCTATAAAGATACTACTGACTGGGTGCAGTGACTCACGCCTATAATCCCAGCACTTTGGGAGGCAGAGGCAGATGGATCACCTAAGGTCAGGAGTTTGAGAGCAGCCTGACCAACATGGTGAAACCCCATCTCTACTGAAAATACAAAAATTAGTGGGGCATGGTGGCATGTGCTTGTAGTCCCAGCTACTCAGAAGGTTGAGACAGCAGAATTGTTTGAACCCAGGAGGCAGAGGTTGCAGTGAGCCAAGATCATGCCACTGCACTCCAGCCTGGGTAACAGAGCGAGACTCTGTCTCAAGAAAAAAAAAAAAAAAAAAAGATACTACCTATGACTGGGTGATGTATAAAGGAAAGAGATTTAATCAACTCACAGTTCTGCATGGCTGGGGGGGCCTCAGGAAATTTACGATGAAGGTGAAGGGGAAGCAAGGCACATCTTCAAAAGACGGCAGGAGAGAGAGAGCACAGGGGAAACTGCCACTTTTAAACCATCATAGGGGAGATGGCCCCCACGAGCCAATCACCTCCCACTAGGTCCCTCCCTGGACGTGTGGAGATTACAGTTCAAGATGAGATTTGGGTGGGGACATAGCCAAACCATAGCACCTTGATTAAACAATTAGCCCCCAAACTAGGGATCATGTAGCAATATAATTTCGGATGTATGATTAACTAATCATCTCTAAGAATTTTTGTCATAATTTAGAAATTTCTTTTTTATGGTAAAAATTCAACATGTATTTGTGATTTTAAAACAACCTCTCAGTAGATTATGAATAAAAGGAAAATATCTTTATTTTTTATTTTTATTTATTTATTTAAGGCAGGGTATCCCTCTGTCATGTGACAGGATCATGGCTCACTATACCCATAACTTCCCGGGATCAAGCAAGTCTCCTGCTCAGCTTCTGGAGTAGCTGGGGCTACAGGCATGTGCTAAGTTTTGAATTCTTTTTGTAAAGACAAGGTTTCACTATGTTGCCCAGGCTGGTCTTGAACTGCTGGGCTCAAGCAGTCTGCCTGCCTCAGCCTCCCACAGGCATGAGCCACTGTGCCTGGCCCAAAATTTCTTAGTTTTTTTCTTAGAATTTTTATATTGACAAATGAAACTGTTTAAATTGACAAATGAAACAACAAGTTATTTTGAAGTCTATATACACTGTGGAAAGACTTAAGTATAGCTAACTAGCATGTATTACCTCTCATAATTAAGATTTTTGTGATGCAAAGACTTTATATCCACTCTCAGCATTTTTCAAGAGTATAATTTATTGTTAGCTATGGTCACCATGTTGTACGATAGCTCTCTTGAATTGAATCCTTTTTCCTAACTGAAATTTTGTATCCTTTGACCAGCTTCTCTCCCCTGCCCCCACCAACCACCCCAACTCCTGGTAACTATCATTCTACTCTCCAATCTATACTAATGTCCTAATAGATAGGATATCTCCAAATGACATATGATGGCAACAGCGATTGATGCATGGAGCAAAATGCAGGGCACTCTACCTTGAAAAATGATACTGTTTTAAATTATAGTAGCAACTGCAATGCTGTAGATGTAGGGTTAGTTAACAATTGTAACCTAAACAGATATATATCCTTAACACCAATAATTTCACTTCTACACATTAACCATTTGAGAAAAGAGATTCTGTCTCCATGTCTCCCAAAATGCCTAGCACAGTAGTAAAAAAGATAAATATGTAATGACTGGTTATCTGTTAAAATTATGTAAAATTTTTGAGGAGGCACAAACAAGAACCTACTTCTTTCTTGGGTATTGCAATTTTCTCTTCCCTCCATTTTCTATTACTGTAAACATAGTCATCTTTATTACTTATTTAGAATATGTGACTGTTATGTTATCATTGCACAGACCTTTTCCTTATTATCAATCTTCTTTTGAAGCATTACATGGAAGAACAGGAATAGTCTGAGCTTCACAGTTCAAGATTTCAACAATCAGTTCTGTTTGCCTGATTTACAGGATGAAGGTGACAATAAGAGAAAGTGATCATAATAGTCAATGTTTAATACATATTTAATATATATAGTATATATTTAGATTTAACAACTGGTTAAATCTATTAGCTGTATATCACCTAACCATTTCTATTCCTTCCTTTCACTCTTCATTTCCTATTCTTTCTTAATTCCAATTTTCCTACAACACACACACACATATACACACATACACACATGCACCCACTATCCACAAGACCATCACGCCTGGGGATTTTGGACATACAGAGCCTAATAAAATTCAGCAACAAAGATGATTCAAATTCATAACTTAAAAATTATCAGGTACAGAAATATATGAGCTGAGATGAAGAAAAGCTAAAATATTGTGAGAAGTGGAATATCTTTCACAAAAGACCTTCTAGGAAGATCATATGGTACTGTTCTGCAAATCTTTCCTTTTACAATATTGAATGTTTTAATGTGAGCTTTACTGATTCAGTTTCAAATCTTATCACTAATCCTGCCCTTAAGCAAAGCTGTAAAGATGGTGAAATTAATTTTTGACATTTCCTATTCTGCATTCAGTGATCTTCTCCTTCCTTTAAGGGTCTAACAACCTCCTACCACTTTCTGCTTTTGCCCATTACAACCCAGATTTTCACCTTTTGCACCTGGAGCAGGCCTGGCCTTCCACAATGTTCTATGGGCTATGAAATTCAGTTTCCGCTATTATCGGTGTGTTCTATTATTTCATGTATTTTCTAATAGCCTTAAAGGTTACTTTGAATAGGCCTGGAATTTCTAACACTATTAAATACTATAGCAGGCATATAGTATTACCAAGGAAAGTAAAGCAAGACATGGAACAAACCTGAATGATGAAAACTGAGATAAACTGGAGGCAGGGACTATGTCCATAATAGACATCCATTATTCAACGGTAGCCGAATGTTATCATGTGGGAATGAAGGCCTAGTGTTGCAAGATTTTAGATTTTTCAAGAGGAACCAGAAATGTGGATCTTCATATAAAAATTTCAATATTCATAAAGCACCATAAAAGTGAAAAAAAAACTTATAAATCAGAATTTAGACTATGTTGACATTAACTTGCTACCTCTGTGATAAGCAATTTTAGAATAAGATTTTATTCTTGTTTAATTCTTCTTTTCAGAGATACTTAGTGTAGTAGGAGAATCCAACCCTTAAAAATAGGTCAGGTATGGTGTCTCACACCTATAATCCTAGCACTTTGTGAGGACAAGGTAGGTGGATTGCTTGAGCCTAGGAGTTTGAAAGCAGCCTGGGCAACAGAATGAGATCCTATCTCTACAAAAAATACAGAAATTACCCAGCTGTAGTGGCCTGCACTAGTAGTCCCAGCTATTTAGGACGCTGAAGTGGGAGAACACTTGAGCCAAGAAGGTCAAGGCTGCAGTGAGCCATGATCATGCTACTGCACTCCAGGCTGGGCAAGAGAGCAAGACCCTGCCTCAAATAATAATAATAGTAGTAATAATAACAATTTTGTGATGGGTGATAAAAATCAGGGGCAAAATGTCATGGGAGCACAGAGATGGGAGAGGCGACTTTCACAAGCCTAGAATGTTCTCAAGGAGTATGTCCCAGAGAATATGAATCTCAAATGAAAGTAGGCCTTTACCAGAGAGAAAGAAAACAAAGGGTATTCCAGAGAGTTGTGTGCGGGAAGATGCAGACGTAAGAAACAGCAGCATTTACTTGGGGAAAAAATAGTTTAGGTTCTGTTCCCAGATAAGTGGAATTATATCAGATACAGTTTTTGAGGAGAGGCTATTTGGGGTAGGAGGACCCCTTGAGTTCTTATTAATAGCTTTAAAATGTGAAAACATCTTACTGCACATTCGGCACATGTACCCCAGAACTTAAAGTATAATAAAAAAAAAAATTAAAGAAAAAAAAAAAGAATGTGAACACACCTCTATTTCTCTCTCCAGGTAATTTTAACATGACCTTGCTACTCCCTTGGATGAAAGAATCATCACAAAGTTTTACAACAAATTTTATGGTTATGGAAGTTTTGTATTTACATTTGGAAGATGACGTTTGCCAGTAGCAGATATTTTAATTAAAAATATTTTCCTTACTATTCCAACATTTCTAATGTTTTAAAAAGTACATTTATCTTACAGGTTCATATGAGATAATTGAAAACATGGTGATCTCAGACACAGCAGCACACATGTGAGGAAATGTAGTAAAGTCAGTCACATTGGAATACCTTCAAAATCTTCAGTAAAATATGGTTGACGTTGACGAATGATTCATTCTCCCTATGGAGCTGTCCTCAGAGGCTAAAAATAGCTATAAATAGGATAATCCAGATAAAATCATGTTGTATCATGTGTCATATCAAGAGTAATATATACAAGTGGAAAATATTGTGAAAATAGTAGAGGTGGAGGACACATATGTTAATAAACGGGTTTAGAGATAAAAGCATAGATAAATAAATATGGCATAGGTATTTTGAGCCAGACTTTTCAATGATCATAACATATTCTATATTTATATATTCATGTATTTTTGCATGTATACGAACTATTCACATTCCAAGAAGCTGTTGCAAAATTGTACAAAAATGTCACTAAGAAAAACAAGATTTATCAGGTAATTGAAGTGTTTGCCATTACTTTTAATTACTTTTAAGGGTGAACACGTCAGTCACTCTTGCACCAACTTTTAATTACTTTTAATGGCGAACACCGCAATCCCTTTTGCACTAACCTAATATGTGGCCTCAGGTAATATGCCTGTAATTAGCTTGTTGGTTTTATTTGAAACAACTATTGTGTAGCAATTGGAAAGTCGTTAGCAGGACTCTTTTGTCACATTCATTTTATGCAGAATAACCTTGAGTCTACTCTGTTATATACCTATTTGCAAGAAAAGTCAGTTTAGTTCATCTGTCTCTTTTCCCATGTTCCCCCACCATGTTCTTATTTCATGAATGTATTTTGAGTGTGTTTACTTAGCCTGTAGATTTCTATTTTTTGTGGATTTTTTTTCATGGCATTTTCAGCTGATATGTTGATTAAATTTATTCATATTCTTAACCTAATCCAAGCATGCTGATCAATATTTCTGAACAGAATTGAGTGTGAAACACCAGATAAGAGGAGTAAATGCACACTCATTGATGTTTCTTTGCAGTGAAAATTATTTTAAGATGTAGAATGATTTGTGTATGCAGATGTGTGTCTCGTGAGATATGATGATATAATCAATATGTTCCATTGAGGACAAAGTCATAAGGCTAAATGGTTTCAGCTGGGCTGTAAAGGAAAGCAAGTGAGAGTATCATTATTTTGAGGAAAATGCATGTGAGTTTATCTAGATAATGACAGTTTGTACTGTAGCAACATTCCTAGATGAAATCTCTGTATACCAGAGGTTTCCTCTAAAGCTTCATCTTTACTTATGTAATTAGGTGAGGGTGAGGCAAGTGTTAGGTGGGCCACTAGAAAGAAACTTCTGTGAGATTCTTCATTATGCTTCTATTAGTCTAGAATTGTCACACTTGTTGAGTTCCATAGTTTTTATTTATTCATAAATGTCAAGAACAGGAAAAACCAAGCCAGATTCATAGAGCTTAACAAGGAAGAAGATAAAACAGCAAAAGTTGAAAATGAAATGTAGATGATGACACATAAAATTAAGGCATCATTGATTCATTTTTCAAATAATTTTTAAAAAGTCTTTCTTTTGTGAAAATCCAAAGAAAAAGTTCCTGGATATAGCGGGGGAAAGAAAATGGCATTTTCTTGATATCCTTCATCTCAGCCAAGAAAAAAATCTTATGTTAAAAATGAGTGGTTGCGTTAAAAACTTTCTTTTTCTGAGAGTCTTTAACATTATCAGAATAAATTATCATTCTGTATCAAATTCAAACGAAATTTATCTGGAACACTTAATGTAGGCGATATGGCTTGGCTCTGTGTCCCTGTGCAAATCTCATGTTGAATTGTAACTCCCAGTGTTGGGAAGGAACCTGGTGGGAGGTGATTGGGTCATGGGGGTGGATTTCCCCCATGCTGTTCTCATGATAGTGAGTTCTTACAAGATCTGATGGTTTAAAAGTATGTGGCACTTTCTCTCTCTCTCTCTCTCTCTCTCTCTCTCTCTCTCTCTGTCTGTCTAGCATGTGAAGAAGGTGCTTGTTTCCCCTTTACCTTCCATCATGATTCTAAGTTTCCTGAGATCTCGCAATCATGCTTCCTGTTAAGCCTTTGGAGCTGTGAATCAAGTAAACTTCTCTTCTTCGTAAATTACCCAGTCTCAGGTAATTCTTTATAGCAGTCTGAGAATGAACTAATACAGTAGGACTATCACTTTAAAATATGTAAGACACAGAGAATAATGTAGTTTGAACTAACTTTTGCAGATGTGAGGTGTTCTTTCCTCTTTTAATTACTAGACAAAACATTTGAATGAATCTTAGATGTATTCAGATGGATGAAATCACTTTTCTACCAATCTATCCCCAAGGCCATCATGAACTACCAGTTAGGAAAATCATATTCTGTGCATTTCTATTCTTTTAGCTTTTTCATTCTATAATTTATACTCTATTCCAGTGTTTATAGCTTTTTGGGTTGTGTATATTTTGGGGGCAATATTACTTACGGATAAGAAAATGGAGGCAAGAGGACTTTATCGATTATTCTTATTTTAAAGTGCAAGTTGCATTGTAAACAGATCTCAAAGTGCTGTGTGAAGTAGATTGGAGTCACAAGTAGTACTATTAAAACTTATGAATAGCCTAATGTTGTAGCTGCAGTTGAAACTTGAACAAGTAATTGTGAATGTGATATAAAATGAGACTGATCAGCCAATAACCACAGAATCACTGTTTTAAGTTCAAGGTCAAAGTCACTTCAGACATGTAGCACAATCTTTTTGAACAGACTTGAGTGTGTAATAAGTGGAATAAATGTTTACCTAATAATTTACCTCTGCAATATAAGTTATTCTAAGGTATGAAATGTTCCTTGAGCATTTTCGTGTTCTCTGAGGTTGTGATGGAATAACTTATTCATTCTGTTGAAGATCAATTGCTAAAGCTGCATAATTTCAGCTAGAAATGAAGGAAAGGAAGAAGCAATTGCATCATGCTTACAAAGGCAAATGTCAGTTACATTGAGTAATAATGACTTACACATTCCAATGAAACCTCTGTGGCCCAGCATCTCCAAAAGTAAATAAGTGCCTTGAAGAAAGTAAGATATAAACCTAATGGTCTGCTAGGCAAGCTCTGATCTAAGGCCTTTCATTTTGTATATCTATTATCCCAGGCATTTATCTTACTAACAGGACTGTAAGTATTGATTTATGCAGAAGGTGTCAGACATAGGAGCTCACATCTTTGGTCTGAATATGGTTTTTAATAATATATCTATCACGGCAGCTTTTTAAAGTTATTTCAGGATATAGAAAACCTTTGAAGAAAAAAAAGTGACACATGGAGAAATTGTTTTCTTCTCATTTCCAAGGATTGACATTTCTCTCCTTCCTTCCTTCCTTCCTTCCTTTTTTTCTTTCTTTTTTCTTTTTTTTTTCTTTTTTTTTTTTTCTTTTTTGAGGCGGATTCTCACTCTGTCACCCAGGCTGGAGTGCAGTGGTATGATCATAGCTCTCCACAGCCTCGACCTCCTGGTTTCAAGGAATCATTCCCACCTCAACCTCCAGAGTAGCTGGGACCACAGGCACATGCTACCATGCCCAGATTGCCATTTTTTAATGCAATGTTTATAAAAAGTGTTTTCCAAGTCTATAATCTATGTGATATAAATGGCATTTACTCACTTTATAATCCACAAATATCATTTTTCTCATTTGAGAAAATCCATAATTATGAACATTGTGGCCAAATAATTGGCACCATGCTATTTACATTTGCTGTCTCTAAGTTTTATAACGTATTTTTATTTATTGATCTTGATTATTTTATGTAATGATTCTTCTATACTTAATGAGATGCCTTCTAGTTCTAATATTCTAGATCTGGATAACAAATACATATTAATCATATTCACATCTTTTATAATTCTATAAACTTTGATTCCTCCAACCCTACGTTCATTCTTATCTCTAAGTTTTTGTCTCTTTAAATCACATATCTTAAAAAGCCCATTCTTCTTTGTATAGTTGTTCTTTTCTTTCTATACTGTTATTTCTTTCCTAAGGTATGGCATACAGAAGTGCATTCAGTACACTAATTTCAATACATTATATTTTATTCAAGGATAAGAATAAACTTACTAATTTTTCTTTTAACTACATTCTCAATAATAAGCCTTATTGTTCTGTTGGCCTCATGTTTTTCAGAAAGTATTCTTAGGAATGATTCTACAAGAGGAATGCATTTTCCTCACAGTATAGAATGTATGTATGTGGGTATTGTGTGTGTGTGTGTGTGTAATTTTTATTTTTCAAATGCATTATTATACTAGTTCATTCAGATACTTAGCGTCTACTCATATGCCAATTTATACATAAGACTCAGTTGTAGCCTATACTCCTCCACCAGACATTTCATTATCTTTAAATATTTAGTGCTATTTGAAAGTCTTGAAGTTTCCCTACTGACTTTCTTTCATAGTGAAGATGTTCAGGTAGGTCTTGGCAGATCACCAAGTAGGTTATATCTTATGTATTAGTCAGGGTTCTCCAGAGAAACAAAACCAATTGAATATACAGAAAGAAAGAGTGATTTATGGTAAGTAATCGGCTCACATGATTATAGATGTTGGCAAACCCAAAATCTGCAGAGCCAATGTCCTGGTTGGTAATGGAAATTGGAAAGCTGCTGTAGAACCAGGAAGAACTGATGTTCCAGTCTGAAGATCATCAGGCAGGAGAATTTTCTCACTCAAGAAATTGTAGCCTTTTCGTCTATGTAGGCCTTCAACTGATTACACAAGGCCCTCCCACAATATGAAGGGCAATCTGCTTTGCTCTGTCTGAAGACTTAAACGTTAATCTCATTTAAAAATACTCTCACAGAAACACCCAGAATAATGTTTGTCCAACTATCTGGGCACCTGTGGCCAGACACTGTCACATCATGGTATCTGTTTTTCATTTTTGAAAGGGGCCTATCTCTCCCTAGCCTTTGTTTTCTGTCTATGAGTTATTCCCTCCTTAAAGAATTTGTTCTTCCCACTTCATACTGATCAATTGCTTTTAATACCCTTAATTACATACTTTTGTATAATTTAAATTCTAAATAAATTATATTAACTGTTTCTCATATAAATAATGTCAAATAATTCTAAAGTTAATAGAAAAAATTTCCCTTGAAAAAATACCATATTGCCTTTCCACTAAATTTCTATGCATATTTAAGTGTAAAATAATCTTGCCTTTTATTGTAATTCCAGTCAGATATGGTAGTGCAATTTAACAGGTTGTACTTTTCAGGGTCTTTTCTGGGTGCAAATCACATTAGCTATGAGCTTGTTTCAGTTGTTCAGCAGAATATGGATTTGAATGTTATTTCTTGACAACTGAGCTGAATAATTACTTACTTTAGCCATGACATTGTTTATATGTAAATTCTAGATTGCTAATTAGATCTAGAACAGTTGTTCCTAAACAAATCAATCATCAAAATCACATGGAAACTTAGGAAAAATACAATTGCAGGCCCCCAAATCCATACTTTTAAAGTATTACTTTTCTAATTCTAATTACAAGCCATTGATGAAGAAAATATTTGGATTTACAAAGTACTTTTATTAATTCTCTGTTCTTTTTTATTTTTTACAATTATGTGTAGCTAGATATTTAGCTAACTTTTTCATAATAAAAATCAAAATAAAGAATCCATTGATTCTCTTTGCTGAATTCTATTTCAAAGGTCAGCTTTTCAACTACCATCATTGTATAGTCCTGGTGATTCTCAAGCTGGCATCTTACTGTTGATTTATTTATTTGTTTTTTAGAGATGGAGTTTCATTCTTCTTACCCAGGCTGGAGTGCAATGGCGCCATCTTGGCTCACTGCAACCTCCGTCTCCCAGGTTCAAGCAATTCTCTTGCCTCAGCCTCCTGAGTAGCTAAGATTACAGGCAAGCGCTGCCACACGTAGCTAGTTTTGTATTTTAAGTAGAGATGGGGTTTCTCCACCATCTCTGACTCCATGGGGTCAGGTTGGTCTCCAACTCCCGACCTCATGTGATCTGCCTGCCTCAGCCTCCCAAAGTACAGGGATTACAGGCGTGAGCCACCACTCCCAGCTGTTGATTGATTGATTTTTTAAGCTTTTATTATTTTCTTTGGAATACAAAGCACAGTATTCCTTAAAGTCTTGGTTTTTTTTTTTTTTTTTTTTTTAGCTAGTCTTACAGGGTTTTTTTGCACTTGATTTACCTTATTTAATAGATTTTCTTTTTTGTTCCCTTTACCAATTGTACCTTTAAAAAATGCCATCTCCTTTTCCTCACCCACAATGACCTCTTTTGCTTTGCCAGTTAGCCATACAGAGTTTTTGTTTGAACACCTGGGTTTCTTGATCCTTGGCACATATTTTGCCTGGGCTTCTAATAAGGTGTTTTAAACAGCTTCCAGGTTTCTGGTAGATTATTTGCTTTTTTTTTTTTTTCCAACTCCCTTGCATTTTATTCTAACATTCACATTTTGATGTAGGTCTCTTTTCTAAAAGTGAGTTAGCATGTGTTCTATGTTTCTTGGCTTTTCCACCCTCAGTAGAAAGTGAAACTTAATCATATACTAATCACTAATATATAATGATTTGTGTAATTCCTGATTCACTTCCTGTCTTTTATGCAGAACTTGGTGTATTTCCTTTCCATGTGAATTCCAGAATTACTTAATCTAAGAAGCAGTTATTTATTCTCCCAAAAATGTATTCCTCATACCTATCCTTAATGAGAAAAATCTACGAATCCAGATGTGAATAATTAAAACTCTTATTTGATTACCATCTGTACTGATTTCGAGTATTCTTACCTAGTGTCAATATTCTTAGCATATATATTATATTATGTGTATTGCATATTATACATACTAGCATACATATAGCATATAATATATGCTAAGAATATATATATATAATACACACATGGTATGTTTTTGGGCATAAGATGAAGAGGATTGAAGTAATCATAAATCTCAGTGCATAGCACATTATTTTTATTAGCTTCTCTCTTGATTGACTGATTAATTGATCAATATCTTCCTGCGATAGTTCTCTATTTTCTCCTTCTAGACATGTAATGATGCTAAGAAATTTAACACATCTTTTTGCTTATTTAGTTCTTGCAAAATGTGCATTGTTGTTTTATTTGTATTTTGTTGCTTATTGTACTTGGTATATTTGTAAAAAGTATTTTGATAGATGCTTCCCACTGTTTCTTATGTTTAAATCAGTGCTCTGCTTCTGTATAGTGCTATGAGTCTATCTAACCTGTTGTTTCTAACTGCTGTATAGTACTCTGTGGTGGACATCCATGACTTTTCCTCTATTTTCTCTTTTAGTGACGGTGACTCAAAGTGCCTCCAACTCTCCTATATTATTTAGCCCTGGTTTATGGCACCATCCACTACTGATTTCTTGATTGCAATTAATTTAGGAAAGACTAATTCTCCTCCAAGTGGTTTCATAGTAAAATCTTTATTTAGATGAGTGCTTCTAAACCTTGGCACTTTTTACATGTATTGTAGGATATTTAGCAGCATCCCTAACTCCACCCACTACATGCCAATAGCACTGTATTTGTGAAAATTAAGTACAAACGAACAAACAAACAAAAAACTTCTCCAGACATTATCAAATGTCTCCTGGGGGAGCAAAATCAGTCATTGATGAGAACAATTGATATAGCTCTTCTAAATTTTTATTTAGATGCTACTTTTGTTAAATCTGATATATTCTTAGTTGTCTGTGACCACCTGTGACTCAGTGGCACTATATCTTAGCTTCTTTTTCTACTCATCTGTTGTTTTTCCAAGATGTCAATTACAGAAGTTTACTCATTTCTTGACAAGCATTCTATTGAGGAATAGAGTCTATCTGCTTGCTTGATTGGATTCTTACATAATCACTAAGGAAGAAAATCCTGGCTTCTTTGCCAAGACAATTTTGACACTTTTCAGTGACTAACCCCTTGTATAATTTTTGTTTTTCTTTTTTTTTTTTTTTTTTTTGACAGGTGACTCTGTCACCCAGGCTGGAGTGCATGGCATGATCAAAGCTCACTGCAGCCTCTACCTCCTGAGCTCACACTATCCTCCCACTTCAGTCTCCCAAGTAGCTGAGACCACAAGTGTGCCACTATGCCTGGCCAATTTTCCTATTTTTTGTAGAGATGGGGTTTCACCATGTTGCCCAGGCTGGTCTTAAACACGTGGGCTCAAGCAATCTGCCTGCCTCAGCCTTCTAAAGTGCTAAGATTAAAGATGTAAGCCACCATTCCTGGCCCCTGTATGTTCTTTACATATAATGATGTTCTTTTTTACTTAATACACAGAAGCCAAGCTTGAGGTTAAACAGAAATGTCAGCACTTGTCTTTAATTACTTAATTTCAAATTTGCAAGGAAACAAGCCCATGATTTTTGTCATATTCTAATTTTCATTATAACCTGAGTTATCCAATTATTTCGCAGATTCATAGACTCCTTCTGTCTGTATTAAAAATGAAGCTTCACCAAAAGGTCCAAGATCTCATTACTCAACTAAGTGGCAGATTCATTACCCAAAGAATCCAACTATCAGCAGTTATCTTCTTTTTAATTACTATCAAATATGAACAAGAAAATTACATATTTAGAGCCTGAATTAACATTTCATTTCAATGACTCCTAAAAATATATGAAATGTTATGTTGAACTTCCAATTCAAATGGTCTGAAAACATGCAAGCAGCATATTTTAAAAAGTTTAAATTAATGACAAGGTTAAAACTCTCAACAAAGGGTTGAGAGTCAAAATATTTGAGTTTAATAACTGATTTGTCCTTATTCATTTTGCTTTAAAGTCTCTAAATTTTGTTTTTTTTTCAACTGAGAAATGGCAAAATTATTTTAAGATAAAATTAAATTAAAGTCCATTAAACTCAAAGATGTTACCAAATAGATGGGATCATTTAATTCCTTACCAGAATTTTAACAAAATTTTGACTCGTCTCACGTATGAGACCTTATTTGTAGTGGCAGGAAATTATCTACAGAAATTCATCTGGACTCCATGAAGCTACCGATATCATCTGATATTCGTTACATACTCACCTTTGATGCTCCCACCCCTCTACTTCTGCTATGACATCATAACTCACCACTTCCAGTTTGTCATTTGTTTTTCTTCCCCATCTTATCCATCTGTTGGTGGCCAACACAAAAGATCTGCTTACTTCTGATTTTTGGTCCAATATTCATCCAACCTGTCCCCTACCCAATTCCGGCTCACAAATATTTCTCACTAAATATTCAATTAATGGACCTAGTCGTAATCCCTAAACTGGTGTTCTTATACGTGGAACTCAAGAATATATATTTCCCGTAAACATCCAGCCCATAGATATTCATCAAAAGAGCAGAAACAAATCCAGATAGTTTTGGATTCTGAGGTCATGCAATGCCCCTAATGAATAGTCTCCATCAGCTTCCCATTTAACTGAGAATAGAATTCAGTATCCCTACAAACACATCCAAACATGATTTGACATATCTATACCATCTGACTTCATCTGCTGCAGCTGTACCCCAGCACATTCTACTTCATCCACACTAATTTTCTTTCTCATCGTTGAATAGTGCAAAATAGACCTTGCAGAGTTGCTTTTCTTTCTGCTTGGAATACATTCCTTGCATAATAAAATGCCTAATAAGTATTTGTTGAATGAATGAATGTTTCATACCTCTCACATACTTCTGTTGCCATTTGTAAGGGCTAAGGATGAAAGCCAGTGTTCTACTATGTGATTTACAATACCATCTCATCTAAATGCTATGTCCATTCCCAGTTGCTCATTGGTCGTTATCCACTGAACTTCCCTCCAAAAATAAATGCATAACTATGTATCAAGTGAATATTTTCATAAACCTAAAGGAGATCAATATGTAATAATATATTTCACAATATTTTAGACTAGATCACGTGAACTTAAAATATGCATTTTTTTTTACCTATTCTGTTTTCCAGCTCTACAAATCATAAAAAATAAAGAAATTATTATGTTAATAACATTAAAAAAAATCTGTGACCAACTTATTTTGCTATTAGTTACGTGATTTTTTTTTTTTTTTTTTTTTTTTTTTTTTTGAGAGAGTCTCGCTCTGTCACCTAGGTTGGAGTGCAGTGGCACGATCTCGGCTCACTGCAAGCTCCGCCTCCCAGGTTCATGCCATTCTCCTGCCTCAGCCTCCTGAGTAGCTGGGACTACAGGCACATGCCCGGCTAATTTTTTGTATTTTTAGTAGAGATGGGGTTTCACTCTGTTAGCCAGGATGGTCTCGATCTCCTGACCTTGTGATCCACCTGCTTCGACCTCCCAAAGTGCTGGGATTACAGGCGTGAGCCACTGCATCCTGCTGTGAAAGTTTTTTAACCTCTGTGTTTATTAATTTATAAAATATAAATGAATTTGTATGGAAAATGGGTAAAATAAAAAGAAATGAAAATGTTTATAACATTCAAAATTGAAATCTGTGATACATAATTTTTTAATGATTACAGGAAATTGGCAGACCCATGAAAAGCAGGTTGAATTATTGTTTGGATTGATTCTCTTTATTCATGCTGAACTTTGCTAATACTATCTAACATATGAGGAAGCTGCAAGCTTAATCTTTGCCATAATCAGAAAATATAATAGTGATAATGTACTGCAGGCTCGCACAGTGCTGTGTAATGTTTCCAGCCAGCTGCAATCTCTCTCTGGCAACCAGATATGCAGAGCCACATCTCCTGGGGATGAAGGAGAGACAATGCATTTATACATTCAAGTGAGTGTGTATCCAATTTGAACATTCTCATCAACGAGAAAGACTTGTAATTTTTTGATCATTTTTTCCTTCTGTTTCCATTTCTGCATAAAATGCTTCTTAAGCAACATAGTAGGAGGAGGTTATTAAGCATAGGTTCAAGCATATGCATTATATAAACTACCTGAATGAAGAACGCCAGCACTTACGTGGTAACAGGCCATTGGTGTTGAGTCATAAAAACATCTAAATCTCAATTCTGCCATTTATAGCTAAGCTTGGGCAAGTTTCTTCATTGTTCATAATTTAGTTCATGTCAGTAACATGGTGGTAGGTAACGTTTAACTTATAAGTCTAATTGGAAAGATTACAGTTTAAATGCCTTGCAGAGTTGTTGACCCATTGAGCACTCGAAAGTTTAGGCCTTGAAAAACCACACCATCAATTATCCAACTAATGATAGATTCAAAGCCATGTGGGCAGCACTCCATTGGAGAATTTTTATGTGTATTATGGTTAGGAACCATGTCTTGATTGACTTGGTATGGTTAGGATCTTGCTCCGTGCCCGGCTCTTGTCTGATTAGGATTGTGCTCTTTGCCTCTCTCATAATACGTGCTCATTAAATGTTGATCATTGTTGAATGACACTCAGCTGTTCAAAGTGAATATGGAGAACTGAGGATAGGGGAGAGTGGGTCATCTCTCTTTGTTTACCTTTCTACCAAAGAGTTTGTTGATTCTTTTCATCCTAATGATTTGAGTGTTCTCTCATCAACACTTAGTTTCTCAACAACTTTGAGTTTAGCAATCTGAACCTTCCCCTTGTCTTCTACTGGCCAAACTCTGGGTTATTTTTCAATCCCCTGGGTTAAGTCCTGGGTGATTACCACAGCATCCCTTTCCTCCAGAAATCTTGCTGCTCTACAAAGCCATACAGAACCCTCCAGATATTCAAACATAGAAATGGTTTCATAATAATTCATTTGTAACAGGATTATGTTATTTGCTTTTCTGAGATCTGCTCATTCAGGAAGCAGGGTTCCTTAGTGCAAAATCTCTGTTCAAGGCACAAGGTGAGAGGCTCAGAACATATTGTACCGATTTAAATAAAAAAGCCTCTCCTAGGCCTGTGTGTCTAGCTCCTCCACTGACAAAGTCTTTCTCATAGGAGAAAGAAGAGAACCAGGAAAAGAGATCTGCCCTAAACACACTACCGTCTTAAATATCTTTAAAACAGGCTTTCAGAACTCTTGTGGAGGACATATTGAGCTGCCCAATTGAATTGCCAGTGCTCATGCAGCATCTTACCAGGGCAGCTACGGTTCTGCCCACTGTCAATAAAATGGGCAGAGTTTCAGTGAAGCAAAATAAACAGGCTCTAGAGATCTGCTATAACTATTGTCAACAATAATATATTGTACACTGAAAAATGTGTGAAAAGAATAGATCTCATGTTGCGTTCTTATCACAATAAAATAAAGTAAAACACATATGTTTTTAAAAATAAATAAAAAATTGTGCCTTCTTCCCTACAAGTGTGGGAAGAAAAGAAGCTAGACTCTTAGAAGTAACAAAGGCAGGCATAGAATAAGATGAAATTACATTTTAATGTGGTTAAATCTAACAGCAAAATTTTGCAAGCAGGGAGGGGAGGTTGCAAGGGGGAAGGAAACGATTTACCATTCTCTGTTACTCTGGGGTTAAAATTAGTTTCAGTGATTCACTTGTTATCGCTGTGTACTGTGAAGCCTTTATTTAGCTTTCTGTTTGGGGGTTTCTTTGTTAATTTAAAACGAATAAGGAGAGAATATTAGTTCATGAAAGAATAATATCCTTTGTATCATCTCTCAAGGACATTTTTTCTTGTTCTTCCAGAAACCTGGGGCTATTGCATTGATTTGTTTTTGCATCTACAGGCAAGTAGAGAACACTAGGAGAGCTTTGCTTAGAGTATTATAGATGATTTTCCCTCATTTTCCAGTGTTGAAAATCAGAATATCCAGTTCTAAACAGGTTGTCATGGTTGTGTGTTTCTCTCTTTTCAGGTTGGGTTTCAAAGCAAGTCTGCTTTATAATTTGTTTCTGAAAATGCTCATTGACTTGAATGCCAGTTGGATTAAAGGGGAAAAAACTTATTTTATGATTTGTACAGCTGTTTCTGAGCCCAAATTCTTATAAAAGGTACCCTGGTGGCATTTCCTTACCACAAGATTGACAGACTGGGGAAAGCTAAACATTTTCTTTTCTAAGGAACTAGTGGAAAACGGACCTATTTTCAGGATTGGCTTGTCCTTGGTAACAAGTTTGAAACCACTGAGTTGCATCATGACCATAAAGCAAAGAAATTATTCCAATGTTTTAATTTCTAGCCAGTGTTTAAGCAGCTGCAACAGAAAATAAAATTGCTCCTGACTTTCCATGTCATTCCCAGTAAACTGATTTTGCTGAGAAATTTCACAATGGTCATTTCCTCTTCATGTCCAAACAGACGTTTAGTGTTTTTAAGACCCTTTCTGTAAAAGTCATATGGTACTTAAAGTATAATTTAGTGTGTACATGCTGTGTGCCTTGGTGGTATTCTTTCATTTGAGAAAATATCAAAAATATCAGAGAGTAGGATAGGAAGTTTAGGTAGGATTTCTTGGGGGAAACCACATATGCACATGTTTCTTGAGGAGCTGACATCATTGAGATTTAGCAGTTGGAGTATCATTTAACCTAGCCTTTTTTTTTTTTTTCTTCATGATTTTTTTTTGCATTCCTTAATTGGTTTCATTACCATGTGAAGGCGAGCTCTGCAAAGATGAAGAGACATCATCTGCTCCCCAGAGAGGGAGGGAGACTAATATAACAGAATTTCAGGGTGTGAGCAAGAGTGCAGACACACAAACCTCCTGTGGATTGTGGGAAACCAGACAGCTATTTTTTAAAATATTATTTAGCTCCAAATCTAAGGGGAGAAACACTGTAAGACTACATGTTACAGTCCAAAAATAATTCCTTTTTCCAACAGAAAAAGGCTATGATATGGTTCTAATTGATAACTTACTTGTACTTTTTTCCCACAAACAAATCTTCTTTCTAAACTTGTTGGCTGTATTCTCACAGTCTTGAACCCCACAATTTCTTCCCATGTCTAACTAAAGAACTTGTTGTTTAAAAGTTAAGTAAAACAAACAAACAAACAAACAAAAAAAACCCTTAATTTCTTAAAATATTTAAACGTAGATTGGTTTTCTTTTTTTTTTTCTGTTTTCCCTTTAGATGCACTATTTAGTAATCTAAAACAATCATCTTATTATCGTATGATTTAACTTTCTTGTCTATGCAATAGAAATTGTAAAATGCTAAATATAAATCTCTCAACAAAAATATTTTTTCTCTTGCTCTCACTCCTAATTAGTGGTATGTTCAGATGGATCAGAGATGAAAACCAATATGAGAAACCTGAAGTTGAGTTTATTGGACATTTAGCACATTGTTGACCTAAGAGACATTAGAAATTGAGGTGGGGATATAGAGAACATTAAAAGAAAGATAATTTACTGCTGAGAATAGGGAAAAGGGCAGGAAGTGGCTATAAAATAATGATTGCTGCTTTCCATAAACCACATAAAACCTCCATCTCATTACCATATAGACATGGGTATACACACAGTAAAACCTTTGTAATACTGCATTTTAGAGGAAATGAGTTGCCAGCTAATGTCAAGTTATGGTTAATAAAGACTTAGTTCATGTTATCTCAGGTGGTATCCTTCTTGTACCTCCCTTATTCTCCCCTTAAAGTCTTAGACTAAAGCATAAAAGGGCAGTGATTTATAGATGTAAATCAGTATTATTTATCTAAAGAGAAAAGACTTTAGTACAGCAGGGATCTACCTTCTCACTATTCATCAAAATGGTTACATGGCAAAATGTGCCTGTTAACCTCCTTGTTTCTCTCCTTTCAGCATCCTTATCAATTAATCCTTTGCAAATGCTGGATTCATCTCATTAATTTTAGGAGAAAGGGATCAATACACACACATATAATATATATCTTATATTACATATAGATAAGATTCCATAGCTTTTGAAACCGATATATGACACTCTGAGGAAAAGCAAGGAATAAACACTAGAACCATTCACTGATCTGTTAAAGTAGAGCTAAATATAGCTGTCCAACTTCCGTGTCCTTGATCATTTTAATGTTAGTCCAAACCTCATGCAGTATGAAAGTAGATAATAGACATCTCTATCTAATATACTTCCGCTAGTTCTTTTTAATTTTTGGTCTTCTCCTCTGTGTTGCATAGACCTTACAAAATGTTGATGGTCCACTCTCCCCAGTGAGAATGCTGCTTTCATTGATCAAGCCCTTTTTAGCATCAAATTCTGTGCCAGAAGTGAGGATGCAAATGAGACACAAATGCTGCCCTTGAGGGGTCTGATATGCTAGCTTGGGGGACTGACTCTCAATTCCCTTTACCTAAACATCTGGGCCTAATACTGGCCCTTTAGAATGACTACCCTTTCCCATGTCCTCAGAGCTTTGGTTCATCAGAACAGTTCTCATATTCTTCAAGCATGAGAGAGTAAGCTTTATGTCTGGGATTTGTGTTAGGGGAAAGTGATGGTGCTTTGAGTCACAAGTTCTTAAAGTTAAAAATATGACAAATTACTTAGATATCTAGAGCTTTTTAAAATACACATTCCTAACCCAGTTTGATCCTTCTGAATTAGATTTTCCATACATGAAGCCTATGGGATTCTGGTGGGCAGTAGAAGATAAACTGCACCTTAAGTGAGGTTATTATAAGCCAGCTTGGGATCAGGCAAAGATCAGGTGAATCCTTCTTGATCTGTATTTGTATTTTAATCTATTTAAGAATTATATGTAAAATAAGTTAAAAGCTTGGACTGGTGAATCATTCATTGTCCAAGTGTGGGGTACATTTTCACATCAACTTTTCTGTTTCTGTTCTTATGCAATTATAAGTCCACATTATGCATAATAAATAGTGAAAGAATTTCCTCTGTCAGTATATTGCCATATGTATTTCTGACAGATGCATACAGACAGATGTGAAGTTTTTTTTTTTACTATATAAGCATATATATTCACATTACATATTTTTACAGAATCAATCTGATTGTATGTTAAACAAATATATGCAGTGTGTGTTTAGTCAGAGGGTCTTAGGAATATATCCAGAGACAACTGCAAAATTTTTGTTCATAAACAAAAGTTTTTACCACCACCTCCAGTGAAACATTTCAAAGGGATCCATGTGTACTAAATACAAATTGTACCTTCATTTGGAATTATTCAACGTTTAAAGTCCGTGTAGCCTCAGAAAGCTCATCTTTTGTCCATGCAAGCCTTGGGATGTTTTTAAGGCATTACAGGTAGAGTGCCAGAGCCACCTGACATTGCTGCTTTCCAATCCTCTTCCTTCCCCACCCTTCAGAGCAGAGAGTACCAGCCTAGTAGACTGGCACAGGCAGCCTGAGCCACGCTAGCCTCTATGTGGTGTGCTCCGTGAGCCTTGGTTGGAGAGGTTCTGGCTCCCTCTGTCACATATGATTCTGTGGTTTTGAACATTAGCTCTTTTTCCTTTTCCACTTTTTCCCTAGTGCTCCAGACTTTTTTGTGCAGAAAGCAGCCTCTCCCATCACCCTGCATTAATCATCATAAACCCCTCAAATCAAAAGTGGAAAAGACCCAGTGATTCAGTCATCTGTTTGCTAACAATAATCTTTTTGTGGGTTTGTGTGTCTGTGTCCTTTGTTAAGCTCTGTTTTAAAAGAATACAGGCTCCCAGACTGCTGGGATATGGTGTGCTTGCTGTAACCTCTCTGTGAGATGCTCCAGAGAGAAAGGCTTCCCACTGAAAACACCAGACTCAGAGTTGTCTTCAACTCACATAGCCCATGACCCTGAAAAAAAAGAAATAAAGAAAAAGAAGAAAAAAAAAGCTCTTTTTGGAGCACATTTTTTCTCATCATTAAAGTGAAGAAATAGAACCAGATTGTCTTTAAAGTTCTCATTATTTTGTCATTCTATGGCTCCTTCTAGGAAGTTTGTCTTCTCTACTTTGGCTTAGCCTCCCATATATTTTATTTAGTCATCATATTTTCCCTATATCTTTATTTATCTGAGTGAGGATGTCATCTTTCCTTAGGGCTGGGTAGTTTCTATTCACATCTTTGCAGACTGATTGCAAAATTATCCTTAAGGGAACACAAGCATTGACTAGCATTTATAAATCCCTGGCAGCACACCACAGATGGTTAATGAAATAAAATGCATTATCTCATAGGCTTAGCTAATCTCAAAGTTATGGACCATCTCTGGATGTGAGGACTTAATATGGAGGCAAGCTGTAGAGTGACAAATTAAAGCTGATAAGATTGCTGCTCTGCCTCATCCTCCAAATATTCATAAACTTTGAGCTGAGTCTCTCACAGGAAGCAGGGGTCACTACGGAGATATGCTACATATTGTACTTGCTTGACAAGCATGCATGAGCATGAAATACAGGAAATACTAGGCACAATTACCATCACCTGTTGTCTAAAGTAAAATTAAGGAAAAAAGTTGGGTTCAGAAATGTTTACTTTAATTATATGGTGGGTTCAAATTTGTCTCACTTAAGAACGAGCTAAGCAGTGGTCTCCAACTTTTTTGGCACTAGAGACCAGTTTCATGGAAGACAATTTTTCCTTGGATGGGAAGGATTTGTTTGGGGGAGAGTGTGGGGGAGGGTTGTGGGGAATGGTTTTGGAAAGTGTTTCACCTCAGATCATCAGATATTCTCATAGGTGCACAATCTAGATCCCTCACGTGTCCAGTTTGCAATACAGGGTGCAGGCTCCTATGAGAATCTCATGTTGCTGCTGATCTGATCTGACAGAAGGAGGAGCTTAGGTGGTAATGCTGGCTCGCCCATCACTCACTTGCTGCTCTGCGGCCTGGTTTATAACAGACCATGGAGGGTACCAGTCTGCAATCTGGGGGTTTGGGACCCCTGAGCTAAGGGACTGATAGAAACATTTTATAAGTAAAATTAATTACATGACCCCTGAACTAAGGGACTGATAGAAACATTTTATAAGTAAAATTATTTACACACACAAATACTTATTTTTAAATAATAGTCCACAAATATTATCAGCTTATTGATCCCAAATGTAAAAGAAAATCCTCAAATGTTTACAGAATTAAAGAAATGATCAGTATCTTTATTGAATTTTCACATGCTTTTATCATTCTTAGCTTAATCTGGTAAGAATGAGGTCATAGCAAATTCTTTGGGTAGTGAATTCTAGGTCTCCAGATCTGTAGTAAAATAAGGTACATAAAGTAGACAAAGAGAAACAAAAATGCATTTTAGTCTGGTTCCTCTTTCCTCATTTACTTGAAATACAAATATATATCTATTAATAATCACATATAACTTCTCCTTTCTAATATTCCATAAATATAAATTTCAATTTCTAAGGATTGAATATGTAATAACAGTCTTTTCAAAATGATAAAGCAAGCACATAATCCTGTTCTTGTTTATTGTAGCAAATGTCACAGTTTACTGCAGAAATTAAATTGTTATTTATTTGGAATGTTGGGTTAAACAATTCTCTCATTAGGGGAAAAATATACTGCTAAAATAAGTGATAGTTATATCAAGAATTAGATAAGCATTAGTGAAAAAAACCCACCAACGTCTCTGTTTCCTTTGCAGAACAGGCTATACAGTGTTGCAGCAAAACAGACATCCTCACATAGCAGAGGTGCTAGGGACAGAGCATCCCTATAGGCAAGTACTGGAACTTCTCTAATGTACTTGTAGTTTGCAGATTCTCCAGTTACACTAGCCCTTGCTAACATTGTTCTTCTTTGAATTTGATTAGTCTGAGCTCATTCATGATTCTGTAACTATGTGAGTGGGAAGGGAAACAGGGCTCTGTGCTGCCATATTGCTTGGTTTTCATGCTTAGATTCAAGAATTCTTGAATGTGTATTGGTGACAGATCACTCATGGATGCTTCCCACAGCAAATGGTTAGCTTCTTACAAATAATTTAAAAGCATTGAGGATTGTGATATTTCTCTGGTTTGTCCTTAAAATTTATATGTAACTATTTCATCACATTTACTGGCTATTTTTGTGTGTCTAATGTATGAAAAGATAATTCTACATTCAATTTAATGAAGTTAGATATCTTTAGAGAAAGGAAATACAAGATAATTATCTGAATCATACTTTGACAGAGACAGTTAATGAATTAATACATTCTTACCAAATTTTAAGGAAGATATTCACTTTGAAGGGTAATGTTTTTATAATATAGAACACATGTTTCTGCAAGAAGACAAAGATTCTCAAATTGCCATTGCCTTAAAAAGAAGGAAATTCACAAAGGAACAGTCAAGATGGCCAAATAGAAACAGTTCCAGTCTCTGAGAAGAATGAAAACAGCCAGTGAATTCTGATCTTTAATTCAGGTACCCAGGTTTTCTCACTGTGACTGACTGGGTGATTGGCGTGTACCCACGGAGAGTGAGGGAAAGCAGGGTGGAGCGAAGGCCCACCTGGAAGCGCACGGGTCAAAAGGAGCTCCCTCCCCGAGGTGGTCACGGATTGTGCTATCCCGTCCTGAAAACCATGCTTTTCCCATGAATCTCTGCAACCCATGGATAAGGAGGTCCCCCTGTGAGCTCATGTCACCAGGGCTTGGGTCCCAAGCACACAGCTCTGCAGACTCATGGTGCCTGCTTGGGTGGGTGACCACTCAAGCAGGCACTGAAACAGGTGGTTTTGCATACTCTGGCTCCAGGAACTCTGGTGAGGCAGGAGATCCATCCACTCCCATGGGATGGGGCTGAAGCCAGGTAGCCAAGCAGCCTTGCTCCGCAGGCCCCACTCCCACAGAACCCCACAAGCTAAAACCCACTGACTTGGAATTCCTGTCCGCCAATGCAGCAGGCTGGAGACTGCCTAAGAAGACTGAATTAGGGGACAGAGAGGGGCAGCTGCCATCACTGCGGATACAGTCAGTCATATTCCCCTGCTGCCATTGTCCGCAAGACTGGGTGGTTTGGTGGAGGAATTCCCCACAGCGCAGCATAGAGGCTATGAGAGTTTATGGTAAGACTTCTTGAAGTGGGACCCTGACCCATTTCTTCTCACTGGGAAGGGCCTGCCTGCAGGATTCTCAGCATGGCCAGCCAGGTGGTTATGGACAGAACTCTGATTTCTCTGAGAGGAGCTCCTGGGAGGAAAGGTGGCCACGGTATCATGAATCAGCTGTCTTAGTCTTTTATGCCTGCCAGCTCTGGAGAGTCAGGGCAGCCCAGACAAGTGGGATTACCCCCTGCACAGCGCATCTGCTCTGCAAAGGGGCGCACAGGCTGCTTATTTAAGCAGGTCCCTGATCCTGTTCTTCCTGACTGGGTGAGACCTCCTACCTGGAGTCTCCAGACACCTCATACAGCAGTACTCTGGCTGGCATCAGGTTGGTGCCTCCCTGGAACAGAGATCTCAGAGAAAGGACCAGGCTGCCATCTTTGCTATTCTCAGCCTCCACCGGTGATAATTCCAGGTATAGGAGGGACCCAGGCCCATCAGTGATAGACTGAATCAAGAAAATGTGGTATATATACATGATGAAATACTATGCAGCTACAAAAAGGATCAAGATCATTTCCTTTGTAAGGATGTGGATGGAGCTGGAAGCCATTATCCTCAGCAAACTAATGCAGAAACAGAAAACCAAACACCAGATGTTCTCACTTATAAGTGGGAGCTAAACAATGAGAACACATGGACATAGGGAGGGGAACAACACACACTGGGGCCTGTTGGGGGGTAGGGTGGAGAGAGGGAGAGCATTAGAAAAAATAGCTAATGCATGCTGGGCTTAATACCTAGGTGATGGGTTGATAGGTGCAGCAGCCACCATGGCATGCATTGACCTATGAAACAAACCTGCACATCCTACATATGCACCCCAAAACCAAAAAGAAACATTTTTTTTAGAAAAACCTCTAATGTAAGAATTAAAATTCTGCTTGTACAGATAAGAAAACTACATTTTGGTCACATTATTAGTATGGGATTGATCCAGGACTCAAACCAGGGTCTGATGAACTCCCAAGCCCCTGCCTACAACTTTGATACGCACTGCCTTATCACATTAAATGTTCCCAGTGCCAGTCTCATAAGGAAACATAAATTTAAAAATACAAGTAAGAAGGAAATTCATATATAGCTCTTATTTTTTTTTTATTAAATTAGACTGTGGGCTCCTCCAAGATAAGAATTATAGGGTTTTTATCAACATATTTATTTTTTTCCAATATAGTTTTTGAAAGGTAGGTGCTCAATAAATGCTTAATGAATTAGTAAGTTAATGTGTAACTAAATAAATGAATGAATTTTCACAACTTGTGTTGATATTTTCTTCATTATTTGATGTCCACCAATCACAGGAAAGTCATTAGAAGGTGAGAACAGCACTAAATCTTTTCATTTTTGATAACAGCATCTTCTCCTCCCTCTGCATACTTGAGATAGGGCAGACATTCTAAACAAGATAGCTAGCTACTAAAAACAATAAAAAGGTGTCCGTTCATTTTTGCCTTGTTACTTTCAACTTATATATTAAGTCAGTAGTTATTTTGGAAAACCATGTTTTATATCTTTAGAGTCGTCATTCAACACATCCTACATTAGGATAAAGTAGCTTGAAAATGGCATGACTTTTCTTGAGTAAGTAGCTCTTCTACATCATACCTATGTAGCTCAACTCTGAGTTTCAGTTTCTTCCTGTACAATATAGTGTTTAAAAACTCACTTTCTGTTGTGTGTGACAGTAGAGAATGAAGGTAAGTTATTTTGCTCAGTGCTGGCATATGGTGGTGTTAATAATAGCTGTGACGAACACCTGCCAGCAGTCATTCATTGGACCGAGTGCTTCCCACGTGCTGTGGTTTGAATGTCCCCTCTGAAACTCATGTTGAAATGCAATTATCCTGTAACAATATTAAGAGGTGAAGCTTAAAAAAGTGATTAGGTCGTGAAGGCTCTACTCTCATGAATGGATTAATCACATTATCGAGGAAGTGGGTTATTTACTGTGTGAGTGGCTTTGTTATAAAAGCAAGCTCTCTTTTGCCTTCTACTCTTTCACCATTAGTGAATGGTTTGACTCTCTCAAGATGCCAGCACATGATCTTGAATGTCCCAGCCTCCAGAACCATAAGGCAAATAAACCTCTTTTATTTGTAAATTTCCCAGTCTGTGTTATTCTGTTATAGCAGCAGAAAAATGGACTAAAACAACATGCACCATCACACTTGATCATTTCCACAGACTCCAAAGGAGGTCTTACTCTCATATCCCTTCACTTCACAGAGAGGTTAAATCACCAGTCCTAAGGGATAAAGCTCCTAGATGGCAGAACTGGACTCAGAACCCAGGTCTGCTAAGGCCATAGTTACAGGCTCTAGTCCATCATACAGCACCAGCTGCCTAGATGTCCACGGTAGTTCTCAAAATAAATAGCTATTATAGTCATGTATTACCTAACCATAAGGATATTTTAAGAAACGTATCATTAGAATACTTTATCATTGTGCAAACATCATAGAATATACTTACACAAACCTAAATGATATAGCCTATTACACACCTAGGCTATACCATGTAGCCCCTTGCTTCTAAGCTACTACTTGTACAGCATATTACTGTACTGAACACTGTAGGTAATTGTAACCCAGTGTTAGTATTTGTGTATCTAATCATATCTAAACATAGAAAAGATAGAGTAAAATCATAATATGAGATTTTGAAAATAGTATACCTGTATAGGGCACTTACCTACCGTGAATGGAGCTTGCAAAACTGAAAGTTGCTCTAGGCCTTAGTGAGTGAGTGGTGAGTGAATGTGAAGGCCTGGAACATTACTGTATACTATAGATATAAACACTGTACACTTAGCTAAGACTAATTCTTTTTTTAAAAAAAATTTCTTTCTTCAATAATGAATTAACCTTATATTACTATAACTTTTTGACTTTATAAACATTTTAATTTGTTTAAACCTTTTGTCTCTTTTGCAATAACACTTAGCTTAAGGCACAAACACATTGTACAGCTCCATATACATTTCTTATATCTTTTTTTAGGCTTTTTTTCCTATTTTTTTTACTTTTTAAACTTAAAAAAAATAACAAAGACAGAAGAATGCATATTAGCCTAGGCCTACATATGGCCAGGAACACCAATATCACTGTCTCCCACCTCTACATCTTGTCCCACTGGAAGGTCTTCAGGGACGATAATAGGCATGAAGCTTTCATCTTCTATAGTAACAATGTCTTCTTTGGAAATACAACCTGAAGGATCTGTCCACACCTGATTTACAATTAACTTTCTTTTTTTCTAAGTAGAAGAAATACATTCAAAAAAAAAAATTATAAGCTGGGTACAGTGACTTCTGCCTGTAATCCCCGCAGTTTGGGAGGCTGACATAGGAGGATAGCTTGAGGCCAAAAACTTAAGACCAGTCTGGACAAGATAGGGAGAGCCTGGCTCTATCAAAACAAACAAACAAACAAACAAACAAATACATACATACATACATACATACATAAGCTATGCATGGTAGTGCGTGCCTATAGTCTCACCTACTCAGGAGGCTCAGGCAGGAGGATCATTTGAATCTAGGAATTCAAGGCTGCAGTGAGCCATGACCATACCACTGCATTCCAGCCAGGGTGACAGAGAAAGAACTCATCTTTAAAAATGTAAGTAAATAAAAATATACATTACATAAATTAAATAATGATAAAATATAATGTAATAAATTAATAAATCACTATGTATTATCATTATCAAGTATCTCATGCTGTACATAATTATATATGCTATACTTCCATACAACCGGTGGCACAGTACCTTTTTTACAACAGCATCACCACAAATATGTTAGTAATGCATTATGCTACAACATTATAATAGTTATGACATCACTAGGGATTTGAAATTTTTCAGTTTGGAAATAATATTGTGGGGCAACCACCATATACATGGCTTGTTGTTGACCAAAACATCATTATGTGATATGCATGAGTGCTGCTGTATTTGCTGTTCTAAATTTATCTTAAAAATAATAATACATGGAGTGTGTGTAGAGATTCAAGCAAGTAAAAGGAAAATTATACATGTATCCAAACAACATCCTCCAAGTCATCACTCATTTACCAAATGAGCTATCGAAAAAGAAGATTACAGGTTTTCCAATATTAATGAAAGTGGACAAAGTGAAAACAGATCTCTTTCATGTGTTTGTTAATGCGTTTTCTCTCATGTGGTTGGAATTGGAAGGGATTCAAAGCCTGGCTTAAGCACAATGTAAACTGGGCATAAGAAGCCATATGGATGCAGCTATTTATTGCTGACAGGGTGTTGACCAAATTGTCACATACATTGACTGCCTTATTCAGAGGGCTGGGAAAAACCATTCCAGATGGCCTATATTCCAAGTGGTGCCACTTTCCAGAATGACCATCGTGAGGTTTTACCAAATCCTAAAGGCTATCTGATTTTGCGGAACTGCCTTGGAAAACCTGAGCAAACCTGTAACAAGATGTAATGATCACAAAAAGTCATGGGCTTTATAATTGGTCCACATGGAGCATAGCCTCCAGATTTAAGGCTTTATGGCTCTAGTTTAAAATATTAAACAGGAGGTCTATACTGGGTTCACTTGCTTCCGGTTCACTTAAACCCACTTGTGATCTTGCCTACTGTTCTTCTCTCATTATTCCTGCTGGTGCTATCTGTGGACAGCCCCATCCAGTCCCCTTTCCCTCTTAAATAGTCAGTAGTTATTGGTAAGATGTGTTAAAGGCATAGTAAGCTTTGAAGACTTTTTTCCTAATGTAGGAAAAATTTAAAGAATTTGAAAAGCTGCAAAATAACTGACAGCTTATATATTAAAATTTTATTCCCTCAAAGAAGAGTCAATTAAAAAGGGGTCCAAAGTAGATACTTATATAAAAATTTAAATGCTCATCATAGAATGTATTATTCTTTAAGAGCACCTGAATCAAAGTTAATATGATATCTTGTTTCTGCTACCTTGACAGCTGAGGTCAGTTTTCCTGTGTTTCTAGCATAAAATGATGAGAGGGGAATGAAGAAATATAAAGGTATATCTTACCCTGGTAAATAATGGCATGCACAGAATTCTACTTAAGAGTGAGGGGATGGTGTGGTTTCACTAAACTTAGAGTCTCAGAAACAAAGCGATTAAAGCAGGTGTGTTCAGACGTGCATTTCTCCTGCTCTCTGTGCATTTGCCCTTCCCTTGTCAATAACTTGAAGTGGTAATATCTCATTTGGAAGATATTAATGAGTAATTTTTAAAAGGACAAGAAATAGTAAAAGAAAGAAAAAGTCATGGCAAGTGTTGTTCCACACATGTGAACTAAACAATTATATCTGCATTTTATATTTTATTTTAGTTGGAAAAAAAAATTGTTCCCTTTTTCTTTTTGGCACCCAGGTAGACTACATTTTCCAGGCTCCCCTGCAGTTAGAGAGGCCATGCACATGCATTTTAGCCATTGGGATGTGGGTGGAAGCAACGCATGACACACAGTTATCTCCCACAAAACTTTCTACATGAGATCCTTCATGCACTTTAGCCATCTGCCTTAGAGAGAACTCAAATGACCTAGGGGAAGGCAGAGCCATAGGAGCTTGCATACCTTAGTCACTACTACAAGGATAGCTGCTAAGACAAAGAACATCACCTTAAGATGGTTGTGTAAATTATGGTGCACTAAACGTGATATTTTTGACATAATTTTAATAGCAGTTAACCTACTCTCACTAATATAATCAATTATAAATAAATCTGAACCCTTTGAAATTCAGTAAGTGATAGCTTATAGTTCTTGAAAGTGTGTATTTGAAATATAAATTATATGCCCTCCTAAATTGTATTTAATTGCATCCAATGACGTGAGCCCATACTACAGATGTACAGTCCTTATATAGGAAGCATGGGAACACCTGAGAATACATGTGGTAGAAAGAAGGGTCTATAAACTAAGAGAGGCATAATTTTCACCTGACATCTGTCTCCTTCCAGATGTTTAATCTCAAACTTCTTTTGAACCTCATCTCAAAATGGTGAAATGTTCTCTCTCAAAATGAAATAAACTAGCCTCTGCAATGTGTCTGGTATAAAGTAAACACTCTGTATCAGGATTCTTATCAACCTAAGGTAACTTTTAGGATATTAGCATATTTCTGAATATACACTCAATTTTCTTCTTGAAACTCCTTTTCTATTTTTGTGAAAGCAATCCTTTTTATTAGTCACTATTATTTATATAGCATTTAGTGATAGTAGACACATGGTATATATTTCCTGAATTAATAATTAAAAAAAGTAAGTTAGGAAGGCAGGGAGGGTAGGACTTCAGTTTAATTGCTTTGGCATTTAGCCTGAATATTGAGTTTTGAAAACTCCCCAGATGACTTTAATATTTAGACAATGTTGAGAACCAGTTATCTAAAGCCTTGATAGTCAAAATGTAATCCATAGCATTGCCATCATCTCAAAGCTTGTAAGAAATGTAGAATCTTGGGCCCCACCTTGGACGTTACTGAATTAAAACCTGCATTTAACGAGATGCCTAGGATATCTGTATAAACATTAAAGGTTGAGGTTGAGGGGTGTTGCTCTAAAAGTTGTAGTCATATCAAATGCAATTCAGTTAGTCTTTAAATACCATGATGTCAAATTCAGTGAAGAGACAATTGCATATTGGCTTCCTCTCACAAAATCGAGCACAATATATATGAAAATTATACTTCTGAGTAAACCCAAATCCATAGAAGGTCGCTTCTGTATCATTCAGAGACATATTCAGGTGGTTCAGTGGCCTATGTGGATGTGAAATCTGCCAGAGCTGAAAGGCAGTTCTTTCTACTGCTTCTTAGAGGGGTCATATCACTGACTAGAAACAACCTGCACTAGCATGCTGGCCTCCATTTGTAAAGGTCAAATAAGAGCCTTGTACATTTGTAGGTCCTTCTGATCTACAAGCTTCCATCTATTGATAGATACTAAAGCAAAGTCTAAGGATCTGCCAGAGAAGCATCAGGAACTTGCATGCTTAGAGGGAGAGGGCACCTCTCCTTTCCTGTATGCATTCATCAGCAGGAGTCTCGGAAAAACCCCAGAACTCCTGGCAAGACTTCCAACTTTCCCCCAAACAACACTTATAGATGTTCCACTTTGATAGATATTGGAACCATCAGGACTTATTTTATCATATTCTTTATTTATGTTTTTGTCAGTCACAGAAGCCCATGTGTCCCAGGTCATCCTTCACTGTCTAATTTCCATAATTTTTGTATATTCCCTTCCCAATTCCTGAAACCCTTCTATTATACTCTCTGGAATTTAAAGGGATAAATTCATCAGCAAAATATCCTATACCCTCAAATCCTTCAACCGCTCACTTCACTATCTGGCTGTAAATGAAAACTGGGCCTTCCTTGAAGACAACACGTCCCCTGTGGTCCCCTCAAGCGAGGGCTTGTTCTCTTCCTCAAGCCCTTTACTGCTGGGCCTGGAGGTAAGTTAACAGTCCTCTTTGCCTCCCATCCCTGCTTGCAAACCATTCAGACTCTTCTGCATGCACACCCTGACTCCCAGCTTTGCATCTCATTTCATCTTCATGAGCCCCACTACCCTCCTTGTTGCCCTCAGTGATCAACCTTTCAAGCACTTCCCCTTGTTTCTTAAAGACTCACTGTCACTCTCTCCACGATAACGCTGTTTCAATTCTTGGTGATTTTAATGTCCTTGCAACTATCTTTTTTCTAATACCATAGTCTCTCAATTCCTTGAATTCCTCTCCCTAGTGATCTTTTCTTCCATTCCCTGAGCCGCTTACTCCATGGTCATTCTTTAGACTTGTTATGATTTTTCTAGTTTGCTCCCTGACAGGATGGAATTTCAGAAATACCTTATCGACATAGGGATCTACAATCCACTGATCCTCCCACCTTTGCACTCTCTCTGCCCTTTCATACCCTTGCTTCCCTCCTTCTCAGGTTGGTTTTTCATGATCAGCTATAATCATACTTTTCTACGCACTGTCAACTCCCTTCTCTTTCTCTTGCTTTGTCCCAGAAAACAACTACATTCTTGATTTAATCCAACTTTCAATATACTTCACAGCTTTCTCCTTCACAGCTGACCCATATTCTATGTGTTGTCAAATCAGATTTCCTTTTGTCAGCCATGTAAGCATTATTTGGCACAGTTGAGCATTTCTTGCTTACTTACTTGGCTTCAGAAATCACACTCTCCTAGTTTTCTACCTTATTGGCCACTCATTTTCAGTTTCTTCTCAGCTTCTACCTCATCTTCTCATCCTTATATTTTTGGAGAGCCTCAAGACTTGGTGCCTGGATATTTTTTCTTTCAAGTGTATACTCACTCACTTATTGATCTCATTTGCTCTCGCAGTTATAAATACTACCTAGATTAGTATAGTTTGCAAATTTCTATCACTAGTTCAGACCTCTCCCCCTAGAATCCAGAATCATATGTCCCACTATTCAGCTAACTACTCAGCATATCTACTTAAATATCTAAGACAGTGGGATCTTACTACAGGTTTTTCTATTTATCCCAAACTCTCACTATTTAAACTTTGGTCACAGAAATCTAGGAATGGAATGGATTCAAACAGGAAAGATAATTCTACATCCAGATTCAAGTCCTGATCTTCTTTAAAATACATACTATTCTTACTGTCTTTCTTATGCCAGAAAATGACGATACAAGCTTTCCAGTTTCCTCAGGCTGAGAATCAAAAAGACCTTGAACTCATCTTTGTCTCCTCTCTACTCTGTCAGAAAATCATGTTGGTTCACTTTAAATTTAAATTCAGAATTGACTCTGTCTACCAATCTCACCATCACCTTCCTTGTCAAAGCTACCATGTTCTCCCTCCTAACCAGTCTTCTGCCTTTACTCCTTCTGCCTTCAGTCTCTTCTCAGCACAGCAATCTGAGCAATCCTGCCAGCCAGATGGTCTCTAATGCGCTTACAAAATGCAGTGGCTTTCCAGTTCATACTGGCTAAAAATCAAAAGCACTAGCATGTCCCACAAGACTTTACCCTGTGGCCTCATCCCTTAGGACCCCTCCCTGTGCTCACTCTGTTCCAGCTGCACTGGCTTTCTTTCTGTTCTGTTCTTTAGACATGTCAATCCTACCCTTACTTCAGAGCCCCTTTCCTTGATGTTGTTTCTGCCTTGTATACTTTCCCTTGGACTCTGCATATCTTCCTTCCTTGCCTATATCAGATCTTTCTTAAAATAGCATCTTGTATCTGTAGTCTTCTATGACCACTGACCAAAATGAACCAACTCCAGATGCACACACTATCCTCCCTGCTCTCTTTCCTGCTTTAGCTTTCTCCATGTGATATGCTATACATTGTGCTTATATATTCAGTTATTGTCTATTTCTTTCCCAGAATGTAAACTTCTTGAAGACAGGAATTTTTCTATTTTTTTTAATTGCTAAGTACCCAGTGTCTGTAACAGTGCTTGACACATTTTAGGCACTCAAAAAATAAATATTGAATGAATAAATAGACCTGTTACTCATAAACAAAATCACTAACATCACCTAGGCCTTATGGATGGGTTTTGAGCCATGACATTCTTCCTGCACTGGCACTTGCTGGAAATCCCTACTGTGACAGCACTTATGTCCTTTCTCTCTCTCTCTGTTTCTCCTACCCTCTTTACATTCTAATTTTCAACACTCCTTTGTCTGCATCTACTGTGTAGCAACTAGGAAGTCATGCATGTCTACTCAGTGTCTTCATGACCACACCTGGCCATGGCTTATCACACAAAGGTCTGTGGGGACAGTAATTAAGCAGGGGGCTGGAAGAGTTTTCTAAGGCTGCATAACAAAGTGCTACAAACTGAGTAGCTTAAGCAACAGAAATTTATTATTTCACAGTTCTGGAGGCTAGAAGTCCAAGATTATGGTGAGAGAAGGGTTAACTCCTTTCAGGGGCTGTGAGGAAAAACCTGTTCTATGCCTTGTCCCCCAGAAGTTGGCTTTACCAGAGGGTGATTTTCTCCCAGTCTTTGGCATTCCTTGGTTTATAGATGCATCACATTAATCACTGACTTCATCTCCACATGGCAGTCTCCTTGTGTGCCTATCTTTCTCCAAGTTTCTCCTTTTTACAAGGACACCAGTCAAATTGGATCAGGGCCCACCCAGTGACCTCATTTTAACTTGTTAACCTCTGTCAAGACCTTATCATTAAATAAGGTCACATTCTAAAGTACTAAGGGTTAGGACTTCAATGATGATTTTTGAGGGGACACAATGCAACCCATAAAAGCTTTTATATCCCTGTTTGGAATAGCACGCTGATAGAGAGGATGAATCTTTTATTCTCCTGAAGGTCTCAGAAAGAGTAAATAACTAAATGATAAGAATGAATTCCCTGAGTTTAGACTCCCTGACTATCTCACCTACAGTTCCAACAATGTTACAAAACCCTCTCGAAAAAAGCCTTAATTAGGTCACATAATATTAAAGATACTTAGGACACATAATTATTAATAAGGAACTCAGATCAAAATAGTACAATTTCATGGAGTTCATGTTACAATTAATTCATCATAGTGGAAGGAATTTACATATAGAAAAGTAATTGAAATATTTCAATCCAATTTAACACAGTTTCAAGATAAGTCTTAGGAGACAAAGCAACAGATGTCAGCCTGACCAGGCTGATAGAAGTGAAAGCGCCCAGAGGGTATCTCTGGAATGATGGGTAATGAATGAAATGCTTATTTTGTCCAAAGGCACAGACTTTAATTCCTTCCAACAAATCCAAATATAGAGCTTACTATTTTCAAGGCTGAAAATATACAACAGCTGCCACAACTTCTGAAGTGGTAGAAGAATGACTTCTTGGGGCTGGGAGCATGTTTCAGCAGAAGTCTAAATATAACAGTGAAAATAAAATGATGCTCACATAAGGTGAACAGATTTCTATAGTAGAGAGTAATGAATTCTGATTTTTTATGGTTAGACAATATGCATACATCTTTATTGACTTAGCACTAATGACGTGTTTATTATTATGCCTTCTATGTGCTAGACACATTTCACATTAATAAGACACAATTCCTGACCTCAAAATGCTCACAATCTAATGAGATAGTTAAGAAAATTAATCTTTTCAATATAGTGAAATAAGTGACCTAAAGAGCATATTAGACGAGTACAGAACAAAACAGCTTCCTTGTCTTAGCCTGCCAAGATTAGGAAATACATCCAAAATCCTGATCTCAGCCGAGTCACTGAGGAACACTTACCTGGCAAAGAGGGGTTGGCAGGTGTTTCAGGTGTCAGGAGAAGCAAAGGGAGAGGCATGAAGGTGTGAGGTAGCCCAGTGGTCACAAAGCACAGGAAGTAATTCAATATGGTTGGAACATATTTTTACGAAGGACAAAGAACATGATCTTTTCTTTTAAAGACCAAAAATAAAAAGTGAAGAACAAGCAGGAAGAATGGTAATGTGGAACAGCCTGCTACCAGAAGGGGAGGGTGTTTAATGATATTGAATATCTCAGAAAGGCAAGTATCAATGATGTGAATTTATGAAGCCATGGTAATAGAGTGTTTGTGTCATCAGATAGAAATTTCCAACAGGTATTTCAAACCATTTCTTCTCATCTGTCTGCCGTTTTCTATTCTTATTTTCTCTTTTCCTTTATCTTTTCACCCTTGGATTTTTCTCTCGTCTGACAGTTTCATCAATAAAAGAACACTGTTGGATTAGTGAGAAACACAATAGAATATTTTAGATGGAGTAAGACTGAGGATCCCACCGTACATGAAAGGCAGATACGGGTGGTCTCAGCCAACTAAGACCTTATGAACTGTAAAGTGCAGTACATTTTTTGCAAATCAGTGACAAAATCTTCCATAGCGGGTTTTTCTAGGTTTTGAAATTTACATGTAACTATTAATCTCCATGAACATCAATGAGCTTTACAATATTGAGGGCATTGTGAAAGGTGGTTAAAAAAATGAAAATCCGTAAGACACAGTACTGTTCTGAAGAAACTTACAGACATGTACAGAAAAGTAGCTTTCACATCAATAGCAGTTTGGATTGAAACAATTTCCAATGTTAAACTTCTGTCAAAATGATAACATATACCAAGCCAACTTAGATTTCATTTCATAGAATTGCTATCCCAAAGGGCTGTGAAGTCCTTTTTGCCATTACACCACCACACTGGGTTACCCTTTACCCACATTCTCCCTTCACCCACTTAGTACAGACCCAGAACTGTAACCTCCACTGACTTCTGGCTGCTTATTTGTTGCTAGAATTGCTTTGTGTTGGGGTTTGAGGGTGGAAGAAAAGTGTCTTAACTAGTTCTCTCTTCTTTTTTTACCACCACATACTGAAGCTGTCACCTTTAATATCTATGTTAAACTTCCAAGTCTTTCTTGGTGATAAAAGAAAACAGTCGGCAACAGTCTAGCTTTAATCTTAGTTCAGGGCTCTAGAAACCCCAAATTCATTGTTGTCATCTATGTAAACATTGTCTTTTCCGAGATGGAGATGGGGGAAGGAAGCATTACACAGATGGAGGACATGTTAGGTCAAAAAAAAAAAAAAAAAAGAATGAAAAATAGGATAACCTGATTTTACCCAGATTACTCCTAGCTGATTATCATTGTCCCAGTGTAATTATATAATAAATAGCATTCCTTTAGGTCTCCAAAGTGTCCCATTCTGGACAATAAATTATTTAATCACTGCAGTTAAAGTTCTATTCCAGGTCCAAGGAATTTGCAGTGATTAAGTGAGGTTCTCGTAAATATGGGAAGAAAGTAGGATCTATTTTCAATTACAATAGAATAAATATTACAAATAACTTTTCTTCTGGTGAGTTTTTAAATTGCTGATTTACTTTTTAAAATCTTATTATAAAAATGTTAAATATGCATATGTGTAAACAAAATATTATAGTGAACCCGTGTATTTATATGCAGCTTCAATAATTATTAACTTATGGTTAAGCATATTTATTCTATAACACTTCTCATTCTTCCACATTATTTTAATTTATTATACTTTAAGTTTTGGGATACAGGTACAGAATGTGCAGGTTTGTTACACAGGTATACACATGCCATGGTGGTTTGCTGCACCCATCAACCTTCCATCTACATTAGGTATTTCTCCTAATGCTATCCCGCCCACTGCCCGAGAAGCCTCAGTGTGTGATGTTCCCCTCCCTGTGTCCATGTGTTCTCATTGTTCAACTCCCACTTATGAGTAAGAACATGCAGTGTTTGGATTTCTGTTCCTGTGTTAATTTGCTGAGAATGATGGTTCCCAGCTTAGTCCATGTCCCTGTAAAGGACATGAACTCATCCTTTTATATGGCTGCATAGTATTCCATGGTGTATATACGTCACATTTTCTTTATCCAGTCTATCATTGTTGTGCATTTGGGTTGGTTCCAAGTTCCACATTATTTTTTAAATAAATTTTATTTTTAGGACAGTTGAACGGATAATACAGAGAGCTCTTATAGACGCCACACTGGGTTTCTCCTGTTTTTCATATTTTATATTAGTATGATAGTTTTATTACAATTGATGCCTTTTTAGTAAGTAAAGTCCACAATTTATTCAATACTTTTTAGTTTTACCTAATGCTTTGTTGTTATTGTTGTTCCAGAATCCCGCCCAGGGTACCACATTACATGTAGTTGTCCTGTCTCTTTAGGCTCCTCTTGGCTGTGACATTTGCACAGACTTTCTTGGTTGCTGATAATCTTGGCAGTTTTGAGGAGTACTAGACAGGTACTTGGTATAACATCTCTCTACAAATCTCTATGGGATTTGTCTGGTGTGTTTCTCTTGATTAAACTAAGGTTGTGAGCTTAGGTGGAAACATCAAAGGGTAAAGTGTCATCTTTCCCACATCATATTAACAGAATATACTATCAAAATGACTTATCACGGATGATATTGACCTTGATAACTGGCTGAGGTGGTGCTTGTCTCAATTTTTCACTGTAAAGTTACTTTTTTTTTTCTCTTTACATACAGTACTCTTTGGAATGAAGCCATTATGCACAGCCTACTCTTTAAGCGGTGGGGAATTATGTTCTACCTCCTTGAAGGCAATGTATCAATATGGACCAACAGATATTTATTTTATATTTTAGGTTCTAATGCAATACTACCTCTTTTGTTGCTCAAATTGTTACAGCTTTGGCCATTGGGAGGTCTTTCAATTTGTTCCTGTGTTCTTTAAGAAATGTCTATCAATTGTTTTTCTTTTTTTCTTTTTTGAGACCAGATCTTGCTCTGCAATCCAGGCTGAAGTGCAGTGATAGGATCACAGCTCACTCCAGCCTCAACCTCTCAGGCTCAAGTGATCCTCGCACCTCAGCCTCCTGAATAGCTGGGACCACAAGTGCGTGCCACCATGCCTGGATAATTTACTTTTATTTTTTGTTGCTACAGGGTCTCTCTATGTTACCCAGGCTGGTCTCAAATGCCCGGGCTCAAGCAATCCTCCTGCCTTGGCCTTCCATAGTGGTGGGATTATAGGTGTAAGTCAAGATGCCCAGCCATTTTTTTTAGGCTCTCTCTAATGGAAGATCAAGAAAATGTAAGTGTTTATATTACTCAGTGTACATACGCATATCTATAAAAACTCCAGATGTAACTATTTTTATCTATATTAAGTTAAATATGAGTTCATACTGATGTCTCCAATTCTAATTCATTACTATATGGATTATTATAGACTTTTTCCCCTTACCTGTTATTCTTACTTTACTCATCCTTCTCTTCTCCTTCTCCTTCCCTCCTCCTCCTCCTCCTCCTCTATAAATAAAATATATATATATATATATATATATATATATATATATTTTAAGTTATTATACTTTAAGTTCTGGGATACACGTGCAGAATGTGCAGGTTTGTTACATAAGCATACACTTGCCATGGTGTATACCTATGTATAGATATGTCTCCTCCTCCTCCTCCTCCTCCTCCTCCTCCTCCTCCTCCTCCTCCTTCCCTTCCTCCTCTCCCTCTTCTTCTTCTTCTTTTGTCTATATTGCCCAGGGTAATCTCAAATTCCTGGCCTCAAGTAATCCTCCCACTTTGGCCTCTCAAAGCACTGGGATTGTAGATATTAGTAACCATGCCTGGTGTCTTTTGTTTTGTTATAGTTGAGCTCCAAGAGCTCTTTCTATGTTTTGAATATAAATCCTATATTGAATATATATTTTCTGTTTTCCAAATATTCTCTTTCAAATTTTTTGTGTCTATCTTTTTATTCTTTTAGCAGTGCCTCTCAAAAAACATAATTTTTAATTTTAATGATATCTAACATTAAATTATTTTTCATGAATCATGCTTTTAGTGTGTATCAAAAATATAATGTCAAACCATAAGTCACCTATATTTTCCTATATTTTATTCAAGAAGTTTACTATTTTGTATTTTACATCTAAATCCATGGTGCATTTTGAGTTAATTTTTGTGAAAGACATAAGGCTTGGGTCTAGGTTAAGTTTTGTGTGTTGGTTTCAATTGTTCCCACACCTTCGCTGAAAGGACTATTCTTTCTCTATTTAGTGGCCTTTACTCTTTTGTAAAGGATTGGTTTACTATATTTGTGTGACTGTATTTCTATTCTCTTCCATTTATCTAAGTGTCTGATCTTTTACCAGTATCACACTTTGTTGATTACTCTGATATTATAATAAGTTTTGGAATTGGATAGAATTTCTCCAACTTTTTCTTCTTCTTCAATATTATATTGGAATTCTAGGTTCTTGGCCTTTCTATATAAATTTTAGAATGAGTTTTCAATATTGAAAAAATAGCTTTCTGAGATTTTGTTGAAATCTATAGATTTGAGATTTATGTTGAATCTATAGATGAAATTCGGAAGAAGAAACATCTTTACAACACCGAGTTTTCTAATCCATGAACATGGAATATCACTCCATTCAATTAGAGCTCCTTTGATTTTCCACAGGGTTTTGTATTAATAGCTTCTAGCATATAAATTATGTACATATTTTGTTAGATTTATGCCCAAATATTCCATTTTTGGGTGTTATTGCAAATGGCATTGTTATGTTTATTGCTGGAATGTAGAAAAACAATTAACTTTTGTATATTAACCTAGTATCCTGCATCCTTATCAATTCCAGTATATTTTGTTGTTGTCGTTTTGATTAATTGGGATTCTATCATGCTTTTTGTGAACAAAGACTATTATATTCCTTTCTTTTTCTTGTTTTATTGCATTAGCTACCACTTCCATGCTAATATTGAACAGGTGTCATAAGGGGGAAATCCTCATCTTATCTTGATCTTAGATAGAAAGTGTCCAGTTTCTCACCATTAACTATTACACTACCTGTAGTTCTCATGTTATTTATAACTGATACTTTAAAAATATTTGAGAACACCTAAGGTTGTTGCTATTTTTCACTTATGTTATATTCCCCCTTTTGTTGCTACCAATAAGCTGCTTATCATCTTCCAAAGAGCTGAGTTCATTTTAAAGATAGGCTAGGAAAGGAAAGAAAGCAAGGATTGTCTGTTCTGATGAATAGTAAAGGATAAATGAAATCTTAATCAGAAGCAATAAGTTGAAGCTCATAAGCCACTCCTTGGAGCCATATTTTTTAAAAAGGGAAGATATGAACCCCGTCTCTACTAAACATACAAAAATTAGCTGGGTGTGGTGGCACAAGCCTGTAGTCCCAGCTGCTTGGGAGGTTGAGGCAGGAGAATTGCTCGAACCCATGAGGCAGAGGCTGCAGTGAGCCAAGATCGCACCACTGCACTCACTCCAGACTGTCAACAGATCAAGACTCCGTGCCAAAAAAAAAAAAAAGATCTAAGTTTGTAAGTTTTGTTCCTGGGTTGGGTAGTGTCTTTTAGAAATACCTATTTTTATCTGATCCCCTTGGAGTTTGAAGAATTTGAACAGCACATAGAAAATTGGAAAGATGAGAAAAGGAAATTTCAACTCTCATAACCTGAAGAATTTGTTTCTTATATTCCAAATTGGAATTCTGAATGAATTCTATTACAGCAACATATCTGTATCTGGTAGCTATTTTCTCTAGAATTCTTGGTAGGATACCATGTTGTACTTCACATATTATGCATTCATTTATTAAACATCCATTGAGTGTGGTCTCCATGGCATTGAAAACCTACCCAGTATATATCCCTATGCATGAACATACTCTGAATTGAAAACAGCTGATTTCCACATGCAGCATTAGATTCCAACTATTTGAACTAGTTGAGTCCCATTAGCAGAGTTTTCCTTTTGCAGGGACAAGGCAAAATCATTACATAAAAGGTAATTTTTAGTCCTCATGAGAGTAATATCTCTGGGCTCATCTTCCCACTTTTCTTTCAGTCCAGTTTATTCTGATCTAATATCTCCAATTGTCATCCTGGATTTTATTATCTTGTGTGAGAGAGATGCAAAACTATAATAAATTATAACAAGTATACATCCTCTCTGATTGATTTACATAAGAAAACGTTCCTTCTGGAAGAGAAAAGGTGTTAGAAAGATACAAGAGAAGGAAAAAGCAAAAGGAAAGAGTTTGGACCAGAAAGAAATTAGACAGATAGGCAATTAGATTAAACATGTATAGTAAAAGAACAGTCATGGTGAGTGAAACTGAGTAGAGAGAAGAGCAAAGATAAATTTTGCTGTGTATTAGGCAACATAACCTCTTCATTGTGACACTTTGAGCATATTTAATAAACATTTACATTCATTTTTCTTTTTCAATATTGAAATAGTGCTTCCTTCTCTATGACCTCACTCAGATTACTTGGTTACACTATTTCCTTCTTTCTTCCTAACCACTTGCATAATAACACTACTTGGCTGCTTGTGAGGCCTGATTCTAGTTTTGCGCCTAGAATCCATGGCTCAATTTTCCCTTGATTCCAGCCCAGCCTGCCTGCTGGAGCAAGCCTATGCTAACAGATACCCCACCCCATATCCCACGCTCTGTATTCCCTCTTGCCCAAGACTCTCTGACAGTCAGTTGTGTCAGGAAACTCATAACAAGTGATTACATTAAGAAAATCAAATTTTATATGGCAAACTAGTTATAAAGCTTCCAGGAGGATGATAAAACAAAGAAGGAACAAATTAACAAAAGCAGGAAGCGACTAGCATTACTAAGATGGCAAAGACACGGGGAGAAAATGTTATACAAACTGATAAGCCAGGGCCATGCAGTGAGAAATCAGAGTCAATTTGGGGGAGCTGGGACTACGGAGAAGGAGACACAGCCACTGCTAAAGAACTGCCTGAAACCGAAAAGGTAGAGAGAATACTCTGGCTTCTCTCTTCCTTCTACCTCCCAATTTCCCTCCAGTGCTTCCCATTGATGAAGCTTAGCCAGAAGCCAATGGACAAAGAAGCTAAGAAATGTGATTTTTGAATTTGTAGGGCCAATCAGCTCCCTATAATTCATAGCAAAGCAAGGGGAGACTAGAGAAATGAGCTGAAAGCAAACAGAAAAATTACATACAAAAGACAGTAATTCTCTGAGGCCCTAGGTCACAGGTTCTCACCACTGATCTCAATTCTGAGATCTATTACTATTACAGATACCACCTGCCCATTGTATATTCATTCATAGTTGCTGCATTGTATCCCAGTTAATGAGGATGTGTCTAGAGTTTTGTGTTTAAGGATCTTTAATGTTATGCTATGACCACTTACAGCTTTAGATGCTTTATGAATCGATGCTAAAACTGCAGATGGTTCTCTGGATTTGGGTCCATCATAGAGAGCACTACCACTGCTGCCCCCCTACCCCTCACCACAAGAGCAATTTCTGGAGAAATGTATGTGCCTCTTCTTGGTTTCATGCTTTGCACAGAAGCCATATAACTGCTCCATAACCCTCCTTTCTCCAGGTTGTTTGTTGAAGATACCTTACCTCCAAGCAGTACTAAGCAACATCTTTCACAGGTTCACCCTGGGAAGATGCCTGCTGATAAGATGGGTGGATGCTGGCAGGATCAGAATCAATGACCTGTTGCCCTGTAGAACGTTGGCCCTAATTCCAGGACATAAAGGAGAAATGACTCAATTGTGTAGGCCCAGATTCAGGAAGGCTTCAGGGCAGTCCTGTATGCACAGCTGTCTGGGTAGCATGAGCCTTCCAGAACTTCTGAATTGGAAGACCTCCCCATGAGCATCAGAAGCACCTGAGAAATAACTTTTCTCCTTGATGCTCTGCCATTAAAACTCAGACCACTACTATAGAAACAGAATAAAGCCCTGTTATTCTCTGCCCAGACTAACCATTTGCTGATGGCCAGGAAGAGAATAATATACTAGTTTGGGAACCTGTGCCAAGGTGGCCATTGTCCCCATGTGCGCTGAAGCTGCGGTGGTGGCAGAACCCAGTTGAGAACACTGTTGAATCTTTCCCTACGGTAAACTGTAAACCATAAAATGAAACCATCCTCCAAATTATAAGATGAAAACAGTGCAGAACTGCCTTCTACATCTTCTTTCAAATCCTAACTGGCTCTAGGACACTACTCCCTTTATTATTATATTCCTCACCCAGATATGACTTTCACCAGAATCACCAAGCCAATCAATTTCTTCCTTGGAACTAATTTTGGAGTTTTCAAGGTCTTCAAAAATTACAACGTTTGTCTACTATCCACTGTCCTCCTACTCCACCCTATCATTAATAGGTAAATTAGATTATATCATTTACCTATACTCAGCAACTTCAAGAGATTTGGGTTTACATAATTTTTACTCATCAGATCACTAATCCTTTTAACTCTCCATCACAGAATTGACTTAAAATCTTTTGCTGATTCTCCACTCACAGCACCCCCATTGAAAATAGCTCTGCTTTCTGGTCCAGTTCTTGTCCACATTCCACTTGGAAACAATTCTCCAACAACTGACCATCTGAGTAAATGTCAGTTACTGCCTAGAGGGATCATCAGGGCAGTCTCTGGTGGGCCAAAAACTGGCACAGTTCTGTGAATTTCTGACAAAGAAATCCTTTTGAGCAGGCTGCCCGTGACAGATGCACTTGTGCCTCTGCTGTGAATCGAGAGGCTGCATCTGGTTTCCATTGGGTTATAAAAATCGCCAATTCCCTCACTCCACCATCTTCTACCACTTAGTGCCCCAAGACCTGATCATCACATTCTCCTGCCCCCAGGTTGTTTAAATAATTTCACTTACTTCAATGTTACCTCCCACCCAAAATAGCAGGCAGGAAAAGGGTCTTATTCCTGCACCTCAGTGTCTCAGGAATATGACTGACTTTCTGTTCTTGCCTTCATTCTAAATGCACTTGCTCTATTTAGATGATTCTTATTCTACCATCTTGCTATTTTCTTTGTTCTCTTTTCTCTGTTCGGATATTTACTGTGATATGAGTAAGTATGGTCTAATTGAATCTCAGTTCTGGCTTTACTCATGGATTTTATCTTTGACATCACATTCTGGCAATCACAAAGCGGTTTTGACCCAATGCTGTGGCCAGCCCAGACTCCCAGAAACAATGGGGTCAGGGGCCAGGGCCCTAGGCCCTGCTTGCATAGGAATTAGGTTAAGACTTAAGTAAGTAAAGACTGTATTTGCTTGTATTTGCAAAATGGTTTATGCTATGAATAACACTGGCTATATCTTTCATTTAAGTTTTTAAATGGATATGAAGACATAAATGATTTTCTCATCCACAGTTTCTAAACATACACACACACACACGCACACACAAACAGTGTTTCTCCAGTACTTTCCTTCTTCTACCCATCACCTCAGGATGTTAATTGAATAGGTATTGAACTTGATCTTCCTTACAGGGTACTAAGAAAAACCTCAGATAAAGTTTTGTGTATGGGATCATACAGTAACCTGAAAGAATTGTTCTCTTTAAATACGAATAATTTTCCTTTCCATCACCTATAGGGCAACTATTTCTATAAATTCCACTCTTGAATGTCGCCTTCGAATGCAAAGGAAAACAGTTTCTTGTGAATTAAACACTTTCTTCGTATAATTAGAGTTGAACCACCATAAATATACTTCATCATCCATGATACAATAAACTAAAACTTCAGAAAACTGTAAAATATGCCAAGTTTTGAGGCCTGTTTTTTTGTATCTTTTTTTTAAAGCATAAGTACTCTCATATTATTTGTATATCTTGCCTTCCAACCAAACACACCATGACAGAAAACCATGAAACCACAAAGGAAGACAAGAGAGGAAGAAAGCAACAAAGTATCTTCAAGAAAACAGTTAACAAAATGGCAGTGGTAAGTCCTCACCTATCAATAATAACCTTGAAGGAAAATAGATTAAAATTTTAAATAAAAATAGAATGAACGAATAGATAAAAAATAAGACCCAACAATATATCACCCACAAGAGACCCACTTCACTTTTAAAGACACACATAGACTGAAAGTGAAGGGATGGAAAAAGATATCCCACACAATTGAAACCAAAAGAGAGCAGGGGTAGTGATACTTCTATCAGACAAAGCAGATTTTAATTCAAAATTTGTGAAAAGAGACAAAGAAGGACATTATGTAATGACAAAGGGATCAGTTCCTCAAGAGGATATAACAATTGTAAAGACTTATGCATCCTACAGTGGAGCACCTAAATATGTGAAGCAAATAGTAAAGAATCTAAAGGAAGAAATAGCTTGCAGTTCAATAATATTAGAGGACTTTAATACATCACTTTCAGCAATGGAATGAACATCCAGACAGAAAATTAAGAAGAAAACATTAGACTTGAACAACCCTTTAGATCAAATGGACCTAACAGACCTATACAGAATATTCCATCCAACAGAATACACACTCTTCTCAAGAACATAGAAAACAGTCTCCAAGACAGATCTTATGTTAGGTAACAAGACAAATATTAACAAATTTGAAAAGATCAAATTATATCAAGCATCTTTTCCAGTCACAATCAACAACAAAAGATATTTCGGTAAATTTGCACATACATAGAAGTTAAACAACATGCCCCAGAACAACCAGTTAAAAGTGAAGTTTAAAATATCACAAGACAAAATGGAAACATAAAATACCAAAACTTATGAGATGCAGCAAAAACAGTTCTAAAAGAAAGTTTTATACCAATAAACACCTACATCAAAAAAGAAGATCACACTTGTAATTCCAGTTACTCAGGAAGCTGAGAGAGAGAATCACTTGAGCCCAGGAGTCTAGACTGCATGAACTATGATCATGCCACTGCACTTCAGCCTGAGTGACAGAGTGAGATTTCATCTCTTAAAAAAACTTAACAAATAAATAACATTTTGTCTTAAGAAAATAGACAAAGAAGACTACACTAAGCTCAATGTAAGCAGAAGAAAACAAATAATAAAGATCAAAGCAGAAATAAATGAAATAGAGACTAGGAAAACAATGCAAAAGATTAACAAAACAAAGAGTTTTTTTTTCAAAAAGATAAAATTGACAAATCTTTATCTAGAAAAACCAAAAGAGGCTCAAATAAATAAAACAAGATATTAGGGAGGAGATATTACAACTCACATCAAATAAAAATATCATGAGACTTATAAGCAATTATATGTCAAAAAATTGGATAACCTACAAGAAATGAATTCCTAGACATATACAACCTACCAAGACTGAATCTCACACACACACACAAATAAAAAAAATAAAAAAACACAGAAAATCTGAACAGACCAAAAAATGTAAAAGAGGCATTAAAAATAAAGAGGCTTTGGAATAATGAGTAAAGAGATTGAATCAGTAATAAAAAGTCTTCAGCTGGGTGCAGTGTCTCACGCCTGTAATCTCAGAACTCTGGGAGGCCAAGGCAAGCAGATCAAATTGAGCCAAGAGTTCCAAACCAACCTGGCCAATGTGGTGAAACCCTGTTTCTACTAAAAATAGAAAAAAAAAAATAAAATTTTTTCTACTAAAATTTTTACTACTAAAAATACAAAATACAAAAAAATTAGCCACACATGGTGGCACATGTCTGTAATCTCAGCTACTCAGGAGGCTGAGGCATGAGAATTGCTTGAGCCTAGGAGGAAGAAGTTACAGTGAGCTGAGATTGCTGCACTACGCTCCAGCCTGGGGGACAGAGCAAGACTCTGTCTGACAAAAAAAAGTCTGACAAAAAAAATAAAAAGTCTTCCATCAAAGAAAATTCCAGGACCCAATAGCATGATCGTTAGATTCTACCAATCATTTAAAGTACAACTGTTACCTGGGATAATGCTATGTGACATAGCTGAATTTCTACCCTGCTCTAACTCTGCTTATCTTTAAGAAACAAGACACCTATGATAAAAATTCTTGTTGTAGTCAGACTGGTTAGAACCAGAGCTCTTTGTTTTGAGATTGTTTAGAACCAAGATAGCCAATTAAATTACTTGAAAAAGACCTCAGGCTTTATTATAATCTCATTTCTACACTAAATGACACTACCATCAGTGCCATGACAGTTGACAACTGCTGTGGCAATGACCAAAAGAAGCCATAAAAGGAAGAAAAAGGGAGGAAGCACTCCATTTCCAAAATGTTCACCACCCATTTCCAAAAAAGACATGAATATCCTTTCTCTCTCTTTTAATGTCCACCCCATGCATTAGAGATACCCCATATTTTAACCCACTCACCCTTTGCTAGTCAAGAAGTTTACTCATGAGCTATGCTCCCACTTCTCAATTCCATGGCCATTAAAGAAAGTCTGCACTGCTTGAAACTCACTTTCAGTTTCCTATATTTGGTTTCATGACAGTGAACAGGGAAAGATTCCATCTTATAGGGGACCAGCTTTGTCAGTAACAGAACTGGTTAACCAGTGTGTGGCCCTGGACTAAATGGTCCACCTCCCTATATGGGAAGCTCCTTATCTCCCTGGAGACCCAGCAACTGGCACCTGATAGCATCAGCTGACAAAGAATTTTTACCTATACAGAATATTCCATCTGACATAATACACATTCTTCTCAAGAACACACAAAACATTCTCCAGGATTGATCAATGTTAGCTAACAAGACAAATGTTAGCAAATTTGAAAAGATCAAATTATATCAAGCATCTTTTCCAGTCACAATTAATAACAACATAAATTTTGGTAAATTTGCAAATACACAGAAGTTAAACAATATGTCCCAGAACAACCAATTAAAAGGGAAATTTAAAAGAGTATGAGACAAACAAAATGGAAACACAACATATCATAACTTACGGGAAGCAGCAAAAACAGTTCTAAAAAATGTTTATACCAATAAACACCTACATCAAATAATGTATGTTTGTCCTGACTCTAGGTGCCAGGGATCAGCTTTGAGGAATGTAATATATTATTGTTGTGATGGAGTAAGCAGGCAGGCAAAGGGTTATAGAACTGTACTGGGAAGGACCCACTGAGCAATGTATGGTGGGACATTTTCCCAGGATTCTGGTTCTGCGTGAGGACTCCTGGCACCACATCATTGTCCCATCCTCAGTAAATGGCTCCTTACATCCCGATACTCCCTTAAGTGTCTTGGCAAAGGTGAGAAAGGAACTGAAGGATGGCTACGCCCCAAGTAGAGGGCCTACAAAAGGCTCTTGAAAAGATGAGAGAAGAACTGAAGGGCTGACAATCTAGACTGCAGGATCAGGAAACAGCCTATAGGTAAATTTGTGTGTGTGTGTGTGTGTGTGTATCCTTCTCTGTTCCTCTCTGTTTACTCCTGTTAGTGTTTGTTCTCTTACATCTGTAAAAACCTCCAACATACCATTTTTCTTGCACTGGAGAAGCTTGGGTTTCACCCTTCTTGGAAAATACCTCTTCCTACTCTTTGACAAAGCCAAAAGGACAAGGTGGCCTTGGCTACTCTCCTGAAAGAAGAGATGTCAAGGATGCCTAGCTGGCCTTCAAGAAGATATCAGGGATACCTGCATGCAGTGATAAATAGTAGTTTTGTGCACAGTAAGACATATTTAGAGCTCAAATGGTGAGTCTGCACTTATTAAGCAGTTTTCTAAAGCTATTTTCCTCTCTTTTCTTTGCCTGCTGTGAATCCCCTGTGATCCAGTTGCTGGTGCTGAGATAAGACTTATTATTTATGGTCTGATTGAAATGGAGACATTGGAAACCCATTTGGAACTGAAGAAAAACTGTAAAAGAGGATTACAAAAAAAAAAAAAATGCCGTAAAAACTGCTTTACCCAAATTTTGGTCGACAGCCTTCCGTGAATACCTATTGGGGCAAATGAAATTTAGTCATGTGAACGGGTTCCAATTTTGTCAAAAAAAAAAAATTAAATCTGCCATTTTGTCACTTATGAAATGGTGAGTTTGTATTGTATCTCACGGCTAAAATTCTGAGGTAAAAGCTCTTGGATCTTTGTGTGTATGCAGAGATGTGTTACCTTATGCAGGAAGTCTAGCATACCACCAAAGTGGCTTGTAAGTAAATAAGTACTCATGAATTAAGTAAGTCCAAATGTTCTTCAAGTTCACATGAATTTAGTAATCTTTGATGAATAAAAATGGTTTTAAAACTAATAAAATAAAAATTTTAAACATGTCTTCAATATTGTCAGGATACATTTTTGTTCAGATTTGCTAATTATTTTTTATTTAAAACTCAGTGAAGGGAAACATAGCCTCTTACTCACAGGGAAGAAAGAGAGGTGGTGGGGTTTTGGAAGAGAGGTAGACTTGACAGTTTCACATTCGTTCACACTCACCTTCCAGGATCCTAGGTGAGGCCCCAGTTGAAATGGGCAAGGTTCCCTCGCCCCCATCTCAGGGAGTGTGATGGGGGTGTGGCTTGCTTCTCCAGTGCCCACTGCTGGAACCTCTAGGGGAGCATACAGACAGGCAGGCTGTGGGGCAACAACTCCATGGCAGTGTCTAGGGGTTAATGTTTACAGCTGAAGCCCCAGTGGGCATGCGTTACAGGGACCTCTTTTAGTTTGCCTTCTATAGGCAGCTTGTGTTAACCAGCTCAATTAGACCCCCTTCCTTATCACAAGGACAGAAGGAGTTCTGTATCCCAGGGTTTCTTGCTTTGGTGTACCAGAGGAATCAGATCACACATGGGCTTGGAGAATGAATGCAAGGTTTTATTGAGTAGAAGTAGCTCTCAGCAGATGGAGGAGTCAGAGGGGAGATGGTTTTCCCCTGGGGATGGACAGACTCTTCTCTGACTGCCCCAGCTAAACTCTACCTTGTCCCCCTGGTGGATGACCTGTGATGTGCTAGCGTGCCTGCCTGCTTCTGTCGGTGTACTCTTCTGCTGGCGTGCTCCCTACCCGTCCTCTAGGGTCCAGCCACTTTTGTCTTCTTCTGCTGATGTGTTCCTCTTGACATCTGGCCCCCTGTGTGTCTGCCCACTAAGGTCTTGCCCACGTAGGATAGGGGTCAGGATGGTCTTGAAAAATGCAACATTTGGGCATGAAAGCAGGAGTGCCTGTCCTCATCTAGTTCCGTGGGGGTGGAGCCCTTGCCAGGGACTTACCTGTGGCTACCCAGTACTGCCCTACTCCCCTCCTATATCACTGTGTGGACCCAGGCATTCAAAAACTCCCCCACAATATTTGGAGAAGCCTTAGCTAGGGACCCAGAGCACCTGATTCTTCTGAATGGATGGCATAATGTGACCAAGCATTCTGAAAATTTAAAACCCTACTCACAAGGCCCCCACCATTAGCCCTAACCAACTTAAACAAACCTTTCCGTCTTTATGTTTCATAAGAGGAAGCAATTGCTCTAGTAATACTAACTTGAAGGTTGGGCCCACTGACCTGGATAAATGATCTACTTTTCCAAGCAACTGGAATTACTTGCTAAACGCTGGCCCCCTTGCCTTGGGTCAGTGGCAGTCACAGCCCTCCTTTTAAAAGAAACAGAAAAGTTAACCTTTGGCCAACCCCTAACCATCTGGACTCCCCACCATACCCAGACCCTCATGAATGAAAGGGGGTCAGAATGGCTGTCCTCAGGCAGTGCTCTCCAGTTACAGACAACCATCACATAACTTTGAAGGTATGTAATATCTTGAACACAGCCACACTCCTTCCACTTGAAGATGGTGATTTATCTCATAACTGCTTAGAAGTGATGGAGTAAGTTTACTTCAGTAGGCTGAACCTTAAACGTGAATCTATTAAGAATGCAGAATCCCAGCGGTTCACCAATGGGAATGGCTGTATGCAAGAGGACCAGGGGAGGGCAGGGTATGCTATGGTCTCACTGATACTGTAGAAGCGGGCACTCTCCTACCTGGATGCTTTTAGCCTGCACTGTCAAGCCTGCACTGCTTGACCCTCACTTTCAGTTTCATTGTATTGGCTTTGTGATACTGAACAGAGAAAGGCCCCATCATTTGGGGGACAGAAGGCAGAGCTTGTTGCTCTAATTGGGGCATAAAATTGAGTGAAGGGAATGAGTATGCTGATTCCAGGTACTAATAGTCCATCTTTCACACACATGGCACTAGTTAGAGGAAAAGGGGCATGTTAACCTCTGATAATAAACAGGTCAAAAATGGTACCATCATTTTAAGGTTATTAGAGACTGTAAGAAAACTCGCCCAGGTGGCAGTAGTTCATTGCTGCAGCCACCAGAAGGGGGATGTTAAGGTAATTAAAGAAACTAATAAAGCCAACCTAGTGTCAAAACAGGTGACTTTAGGGAAGGTCACTTTCAAAATGCCATTTTCACCTTCTTTCCTGGGTCCTGCTCTTTTACCCTCTTTGACTCTCAAAAGGAATGGAAAAAAGCCTCCAAATGGGGTTATACCAAAAGTATTGATCAGTCAGGATGGCTAATTAGCCCTCATGGACAATTTCTTTCCCCAAAAGCAGCTGACTTGCAGACTGTTAAAACAGAAACCATTCCAACACTCACTGGTCAAGAGGCCCGTCAACTGACTTTGTAAAAGTATAACTGCCCCAACCCTCAGCGAACTAATCAGAGAGGTGGGTGAGACTAATCTATCTGCTATGTTAATAACCCTAATATCCACCTTATGCAGTGGGTGGGGAGAAGGGAAAGGAGACTACACAGCTGGTCTAGTACCAAGGTAGACACCCAGGGAAGGACTGGTAAATCAGTTTCACAGTTATGCCCAGAGGCTCTAAAAGCTTATATACCTCCTGGTTCTTACGGACACCTTTTCAGGATGGGTAGAAGCCTTTGCCACCCACACTGAAATTGCCCATGAGGTGGCAAAGGTCCCCAGATTCAAGCTGCCTTGGTCAATCCAAAGTGATAATGGACCTGCATTTATAGCTTTCATTACTACGGCTGCTTCTTGGGGCTTAGAAATAAAATGATCCCTACATACCATCTGGAGACCACAGTCTCAGGCAAAATAGAGCACACCAACCAGGCCCTTAAAAGGACTTTAGCCAAAGTAAGCCAGAAAACCCATCTCCCATGGATTTCATTACTCCCCACAGCCTTGTTAAAAATAAGAAGAACTCTAAAAGAAAAAATCAAACTGAGCCCTTATGAGCTAATATATGGCCAACTGGTCCAGGTCTGGTAAGGTAACCAGGAGGTCCTCAGAAACATGAAAAAAATAAAATATGCCACCAAGGTTAGAAAAACAATAAAGGCCTTTTAGGAGTATAGAATTCAAGGATTACCTTCATCATCTCATTTGGCCTTTCATCTTTTACAACCAAGGACTGAGTTTTGTTAAAAACCTAAAAGTGGGAGGACCACAAGATTATTTAGAACCTAAATAGACAAGACCATATCTGGTAATTTTCACAACTAACTCTACCTTAGAGTTACAGGGAGTGACACTTGGGTCCACCATACCCAGATAAAGGCAGCCACGAAACCTAAGGAAGAAAGTGCCACTTACTGAGCTGAAGCATTCTCAGATCTAAGGTTCCTTTACAAAAGGATGGACAAGAAACCTCAAACAGATAAGTTACCTTGGGCCTGCATATACTTTTCTGCCAGGACTTAATCTACTTGTCTTGCTTACAAGTATTCTAAGCTTTGCTCTTGGCGTCACCTTGTTTCATTCAGAGCCTACCCCTATTTGGAAAATATATGACATCAAGGAGAGTGCAGTTAGGGAACCTAACGACAAGACAAGTCAAAATATTTAATTGTTTTCCATTCCCCTCTTGCTCAAGGAGTAAAACGGCAATTTGGCTTATTCTGGCTGGCATCAGGATAATGGGCAGTCTCCTTGCTTCATAGAGAAGATTTGCCTGCAATGAAGTTACCTTTCACAACTTCAAAACAGTTATAGAAACTTTAGCCTATAAGACTGGTGATGGCCTTATCTGCCTCACAGTCTCCTCAGACTTACTAGCCATTATCATGCATCATAACTGTCTGCTCTTGAATGACCTCTTGGCAGAACAAGATAGGGTGTGTATAGTCACCAACACTTCCTGTTGTGCTTGGGTAAATAATTTCAGATAAATAAAAAAATACATTAAAGTCATCTACAACCAGACCAAGTGGTTGCACCAATTTAACCAAAAGGGCATGGGCCCTCAGGGAATATGGAAAAATTATAAAACAGGCCATCCCTAATCTTGCATGGTTCTTACCCTTCCTGGGCACTTTAGCTGACATCCTACTTCTTTGATTTTTGGGCCCTGTTTCTTAAACTGCCTTGTTTCTTTTGTGTCTAAGCAAGTTAAGGCCATATAGCAATATGAATGGCTAGGCTTATACCCAGGAGATAACTAGACCTACCTAAGACTAGCTAAGAAAAATTTCACTCCTCCAATGGGTCCCATATCAACACCCGGATTCAGCTTAAAGAAGTTATAGAAGATGGACCTTCGTCCCCTCACACCCCTCAAGAATGAGGAGTACCTATAGAGAAAAGGAAGAATTTGCTACACAATTTAATGGTAACATGACATAGCTGAATTTCTACCCAGTCTTAATTCTGCTTATCTTTAAGGAACAGGACACCTGTAATAAAAAGTTCCCTTTGTAACCCTTATGAGCTGAGACTGGTAAGAACCAAGATAGCCAATCAAATCACTTCAAAAAGACCTCAGACTCCATTATGATCAGATTTCCATGCTAAATGGCACCATGACTGCTGACAATCACCATGACTGCTGACAATCACCATGACAGTGACAAAAAGAAGCCATGAAAGGACAAAAGGAAAGGCAGCACTCAGGTTCTGGGACATTTCCCTCCCATTACCAGAAAAGATATGAATATTCCTCTTCTCACTTTTAAGGCAAATCCCTTCATTAGAGAAATCCTATATTTTAACCCTTTCACCCCTCACTAGTTGAGAAGTTGATTTGTGAGCCATGCTTTTACTTCTCAATCCCATGGCCATTGAATAAAGCCTGCACTGATGGACGCTTTCAGTTTTGTGTGTTGGCTTTGTGATACTGAACAGGGAAGGACCCCATCTTTTGGGTGACCAGCTTTGTCAGTAATAGACTTAATACCAATTCTCTACAGACTTTTCAAGACATTAAAGAGAAGGGAACAATCCTAAACTCTCTTTACAAGGCCAATGTTTTTCTGATATCAAAGCCAGACAAGGACATCACATGAAAAGAAAACTATGGGCTAATACCATTAATGAACATGATGCAAAAATCCACAACTAAATACTAGCAAACTGAATTCAGCAACACATTAAAAGGATCATTCACCATAATCAGGAGAGATTTGTCCCTGAGATACAAGGTTGATTCAACATTCACAAACTGATAAATATGATACACTACATCAGCAGAATAAAGGACAAAAATCATATGGACAAAAATCAACTCAAAATGTATTAAAGACTTTAAACATAAGACTTGAAACTATGAAACTACTAGAGGAAAACACAGGAGAAAAACTACATTACATTGATTTGGGAAATGATTTTTTTTTTAGATTTGACGCTAAAAGCATAGGTAACAAAAGCAAAAGTACACAAATGTAGTTACATCAAAATTTAAAAGTGTCTGCACAATAAAGGAAAGAATGAACAGAGTAAAGAGAACCTACAGTTTGGGAGAAAATATTTACAAGCCACACATCTGATAAGAGATCTATATCCAAAATATAAAAGGAACTCAAACGAGTCTATAGAAAAAAAAAAAAACAAATACTCTTATTAAGAAATGAGCAAAGGACCTGAATAGACATTTCTCAAAAAAGACATACGAATGGCTACTAGATATATGAGAAAATGCTCAACATTACTAAACATAAGAAGATGCAAATTAAAACTACTTCACATCTGTTAGGATGTCTATTATCAGAAGATAAATGATAACAAGTGTTGGCAAGGATGTAGAGATAAAAGAACCCTTATACACTGTTAGAATGAAAATCAGCACAACCATTATGAAAAACAGTTTGGAGATTCCTTAAAAAACTAAAAATAGAATTATCATATGACCTAGCAATCCCACTACTGGGTATTTACCCAAAGATTTGAAATCAGAATGTCAAAGATATGTCTGCATTTCCATGTTCACTGCAGCACTATTCACAATAGTCAAGACATGGAATCAACCTAAGTGTCCATTAAGGGAGGAAAGGACAAAGAAAATGTGGTATATGTACACTGTGGAATTCTAGTCAGCCTTAAAAAAGAAAGAAATTCTGTCAATTGTGACAATGTGGATGAAACTAGAGAACATTAGGTTAAATGACATAGCCAAACACAGAAAGCAAAATATCATGTGTTCTCACTTATATGTGAAATCTAAACCTATTTAACTCATAGAAGCCGAGAGTAGAAAGCTGATTATCAGGGGCTGGGGGCAGGGTGGAGAACGGGGAGATCGTAATTGACGGGTACAAGCCTCTTAGATAGGAGAAATAAGTTTGATTTGTTTCTTTTTTTGTTTTTTGTTTTGTTTTGTTTTGTTTTTGTTTTTTGGAGATCCATTGCACAGCATGGTAAACATAGCTTATAATTGACTGCTGTACATTTCAGTATTGCTAAGATAGTAAATTTCAAATGCTGTCACAAAATATGGTAATACTTGAGGTGATAAATGTTAGCTAGCAGGATTTATGAATTCTACATTGTATTCCAAAATCATAACATACTTTTTACCCCATAAGTATTTTTAAGCATTATATGTATATCTATATATACACACCTATAATTTATCAATATAATAAAAATAAAATACCCAAAACTACAAAATCATATTCAGGTCCCCCAGATTAGACCAGTTCAACTTAAATCTTAAAATACAAACAAATAAACAAACACAAATTCTCCATTTTTAAAAAATAACTCTCTTTTAAAAATATCTCATTTTGTCACAGTTTTACAGCAGTAATAGTATGATGCATATAAGCTTGAGTATCCCTTATCAGCTTTCCCAGGAGAAGGATGGCAGAATTAAATTTCCATGCAACACACTAACAAATAACAGGCACAACTTAGAATCAAAGATAAAAATTCAAATGGACTAGTTTCTGGGATGAGATACCACCTAGAAAATGTGGCAAACATTAATGTTTCCAGGCAGTGTCACTCTGCCTTGTGAAATTACCTGGGTCTTTTGGTGTGCTGGCTACCTCTTTGTAAGTGGTTGAATAAATTCATCATCTCAGTGTCATATGAGCTCACTGCTGGCACGGTTTCAAGAAATCTCATTATTTTTTGATGTCTATGATGGATTAAAGATGAGAATATTGCTGGCCTAAGGGTTCGTTAGCCTTGCCTGTCATATTTGTCAGCTACAAAGCAGCTCTGCTGAAGGGTTAGGAGGGCGTTTGGGAGAGTGGGCCATTAAAACACAGTTCCATTACTTACACTCAGTTAGACTGAGGAAATGGAGGGTAACAAGTGTGAGAGTTGCCCCATGGGATCCATTTTCTTTGTTACACACCCCCCCCCAAAAAAAATCAAGATGACAGCAGAAATAGCAAGAAACTCTCCCAACATGGGATGGCTACATCTTGTAATTTCTCACTGCGGGAGAAAAGTGCTTGTTTGGGTAACCTCACAGGCAGTTCTGGGAGTTATGTGGCCAGGCAACATCCTGCGTGATCAACCCCAATTCTTACAGTGAACTGACGTTAGATTGCTCTGTAGCCTCTTAGAGGCGGAACAAGGCTATCTGAAATCTTCTAAGTCCTAGAAACAAAGGCTATCACAGCACATATGGAGAATAACCAACAATACATTGTGATTGAAAATACTAAACATATTTCAAAGATATTTTAAATGCCTAACATAATGATAATAAAATTATCTTTAGTGCTGTAATTTTTAAGTAGATATTATGTTCACAGGTTTTCAGGAATGTTGTACATACAAGGTAAAGCAATGGATATCTGCAATGTTACCGAAAAATTGATTACCTAATTCATGGTAATGCCTTCCAAGATTATTTCTCTCATGTTCATGTAGGAAGTGCTACTTATAGATCAGACCATGCAAGGATATAGATACCTTTGGAAATTTCTTCTCTGAAGTCCAATATAGCCATTTACTGCACCAAGTTTTCTACTAACTGATAATGATATAGTGGTGAAAAAAAATACAAGTCCTTTCCTTGCTTTCTTGAAGCTTACAATTTAATATGGTGACAGACATTAAACAAATCTTATCCTATAAATACATATTTCTTATTTGGTTTAGTTCATTTAAAAATGTAGGTCTATCTACTACTTGTAAGATAATGTGTTGCTAGTTCTGGATTCTACAGACATGAAAACAACACAATCCTTTTGACCTGCATGATGCTTACGGTTTTGTGGGAGAGAAAGATATGTAAACAGATCATGACAATACTTTGTAACACATCTAGGCTTCTGTCTCACTCAAGAGAGTCCCCTCCCTTCCCCTTCTGCTTCTGCTTCCTTTCCCTTTTCCCTTCCACTTTCTTTTCCCTTCCTTCTCCAACCTTCCTTTCTTCTTGCTGTTTAACTATTACATTGCTAATGTATATCAGGGACTATATACTAAGTGAAGTTCAGATAGGGTCAATTGGCTGCTTATTATGTGCCAGGCACAGTGTAAATTATATTACATGCATGATTAACTCAAACAAGTCTCAGAATGGTAGTATTATTATTATTATTCCCATTTCATAGAAGATTAAACAATTATCTAAGGAGCCAAATGGGAATGCTGACATTTGAGCAAAGATCTGTGTGATTTCATAGTGTGTGTTCTTATCCACTGTATAACTATATAGGAGATCTGTGTTAGAGAGAGGTGTTATTTAAGAAAAATAATAAACCTTAGCCAAAAGTGAATAAAGATAAATTATTTCTATAAAGTGAAAATATGTACCCAAGAAAAGTTATACTTGTCACTTTAATTTATTAACATTGTCCCCAAATGGATTAAGTAACACTAAAATGTATTTTTAAATAGTACAGTATAAAACCTTTCATTAAGTAATACTATAAAATAGTGTGTATATGTATAGGTATATGTGTTGCCACTCATGCAATTTTAAAAACTTAAGTAAAAATATTTTTATCTTTAAAATATTAGCTCTGGGCTTAGTGGAAGAATTATTGGGCTTCACTAATTGTACCAAAAGCAATGGCTGTAACAGTGCAACCCTGAGAAAGTGTGACTTTGGATGAGTGGTGGTGAGGGTTTGGGGGACATCACCGCCTGCTCTGTCAAATCCACTTGCACATCCAGGAGGATGGAGGGAGGCAAGTGGATGGTTGTTGAAGGATTATGTTTTTTGTTATCTTAGTTAACATGGACGCCACATGAAAACACACATCAGCTCTTTCTAAGCCAAATTTTCACCTTGAGGGAGTCACGCAAGTATAAAATACGATGCCTTACAGCTCATTCAGTGGTGTTAGAGGGAAACAAAATTAAAAATGAACTGCAAGAGGCATGGATCCTCCCATACCGCCTCTGAGGCTGAAAGTCAGTAGAAAGATAGGTCAGGCTCTGCCTTGAGATACACACAGGCTAGCAGAACTGAGACATCACTTGACACTATGGAGACTACTGAGATATGCTGAACGCGGCGTTGGTAGAACCATAATGAAGCCAGGTCATTCCTATGTATTAAAATTCTGAGAAACACCAAAGCCAAGCATGTTTCTCTGGATGCACCATGGGATCTGGCTTGCGAAACAACTCATTCGTTTGCAGGGATGTGCACGTCTAACCCACAGCACAGGTCATTCACATCTTCTCACTCCCACAGCCTCTTGTAGGGAAACTGTTCTTTACTCAAGAGAATAATCAGCTGTCTAGAGTCCCTAAGATAAGTAAACTAAAAATCTCTACCTTAAGGACTATTTGGTAGACAACAATTATAAACAAGCTCAGATTTGTACTCCTCACCCTTATAGTGTTATATAATAAATAATTCAAAACCTCCAAATTTGATTTTATACATTCAGTGTTTTAAGAATTTAATCTTAATGTGTCAGTCTCCAAATCAATCTCCCTAACACATTGTTTTCTCCATCCACCACTTACTGAAATTGTTCAATAATGTATCTCATCTGCACCCCTTACCCATTGTACCTACAACTTCTCACTGCAGGATAGAGTCTACAGTCGAGAAGACTAAGGAAAAAGTATTGAATCTAAATTCCCAGAATTTTTCCCATAGTATTCCTATGAGTTCAAAGATCCTAGAGTAAAAGGACCATGTCTATTATTTCTTTTGAATTCCCAAGTGCAATATCTAGTGCCTTAAACATAACATGTTTACATTAGCACTTGAGAATATTTGCCTCTTTGATATTTATTATTTATTTTTCATACATTATTTTGGGGGGTACTTGTTTTTTCTGTTTATTTATTTATTTAAGTTTTGGGGTACATGTGCAGGATGTACAGATTTGTTACACAGGTAAACATGTGTCATGGTGGTTTGCTGCACCTATCAACTCCTCACCTAAGTATTAACCCCAGCATACAGTTAAGTTACTAATTTGGAAACAAAATATATTAGGAAGTGAGAATCATTCATCTTATAATTTTTAAAAGAGAAAAGAATATATTTTAACATTTATCTATGCTTACTCTATGCAATACCTTGTTCTACTGAATTTTCAGCTGTCCATACTTTTCTAAGAATGGAAACATGTCTGCTATATTTCGCACTAGAGAGTTACTGAAGCTTGAAATTTTCACAACAGAAACAATGTCTTTTGCTTTTCCTTAGACAATTCAGCTGCTTCTTTTCAATACAATCTGGTCATTTCACTTTTTAAGAGTCACAGAAATATCCCCTCAGGGATGTTTTTCCCTTTCTTTCTTCACCCCAGCACTTTCTAATTTCAGGAGAAAGGACAGTCAAGGTTTTCTATGTACATTTTCCATACTGTACAAATTCCCTGTATTTTCTCCCAATGGACACAACCTGTCTCCTTCCCTTTTATTAATTTCCCCATTGCAAAATGAAAACTCTTTTTAAAAAGTTGAGTATTAAGTTTTTTAATTTGTTATTTTTTGTGAAACCAAATAAACATTTAAATTACTCAGACAATATAGAAATTAAATAGAATGATGAAGGAATATAATAAATGACTGTATGCTGAAAAATTCACATGTAGATAAAGTAGCAATATTTCTGAAAAAGTTTACACCAGGACAAAATAGAGAATTTGAAAATACAGTGTTAAAGAATGAAAATGAAGATAAATTCTTTAATTAATTAATTTTAAAATTATCACAAATTAATGTAACCAGAATAACTATATAATATTATATTATATTAATTTGAAACATAATCTGATTATTCAGTACCTACACTTGTGAAATTACTATAAAGGCATTTGATATAATATGAAAATGTTTTTCTGTGAGTCCATCTTATTTATGAATATTATTTTTGCTAGATGCAGTGGGCATTTAGCAAGCTTCTTGGAAATTTCGAATGGTAAGACAAGATGCTGAGCACTAATTCAAAGACAAAGATAAATTAGCAACTTTCTAAACTTGGGGTCGTTAAAACCAGTGAGATCATTACTTTTTAAATAACAGAGTAGATGAATAAATAAATATACAGTTAAATAATTTAAAACTTTTTCACTTCTTTTGAATTTTTCACATGAGTTCTACACATGTTACATGGATAACAGAACATGTAAACCCAAAAAACTTTGATTCACTTTTTGTACCTTATGCCCAAAAGCTGTTATTTTATTCATAACATCACAAAAGGACTATAAAAACCATACAAATTAAGTCACACAATTGTCTTCATCTCTTATCCAAACTCATTGATCAAAAGCCAACAGGTAATTTATCCCAATGTATTAGGAAATGATCATTTTGTTCCTTTTTTTTTTGTGGTTGTAATGGCTTTACAGTTATTCATAAGACTCCAGAGAATAAACATTTAATACATTTTCATTCTCACATCTTAATGTTTATACTTGAATAGTAATAAAAGGAAGATTATTTTTCTTTCATTTCTAAAAGTTATATTTTAATTGTATGTGGTAATATAGTGAGATTATTAAAATACCATATGAAATGTAAAAACTATACAAATGGTAGTAGTAGCTGAATTAATCCTGCAAAAAGGAAAACCTTGCAGAAAACCCAAAAGGAAATTTAAAGTTTTAATACTAGAACTTACAGATTCCACTTCAAGTTGTCTTAATGAATAATGAGGGTAATAAAATGACCCTTAATATACTCAGTGAGTTTTCATCAATCACTTCTTAAAATGTCTGTAACAACAAATTGCTAGCTTATTTCTGATAGCAAATTGTTTTTTGAAGGTTCAGGTACACACTGATAGAATTTTAAAACCAACAAAACTATGAGTTACTCCATATAAAAGAGGTATATCATGAGTCATGAGTCTTGTGTACAGACAACATCGATGGAGTTGGGAAAATGAGGTTGAGTAAGGTGATTGATCCAGCAAAGGAAGCTTCTATATCTGGATGAGTGATATCCTGAGTTGTGTGAAAATTTTACAGAAGGAGCTCATTAAAACTAAATCAATCTTTAAAAATATCAAGGAGATGAGAATAATGTCAGAAGACAGAATAAAGACCAATAAGATAAGACTTTCTAAGTGATGTAAAAAATGGATATTTGACAGTGACCTTCCCCCAAAAAATACTATGATAGATTCTCCAACTGATGATCTAAAAATTTAGTAAAAAAACACACACACTTGTCACTAGGAGCACATACAAATTTACTAAAAGCAAGTCATTTCCAGTAACTTTATCTTCTCCTTTGTTGAGTATATCTCAAAAGCATAGACTGATCAGTAGGTTTCATTTGAATCTTTGGATTCGGTAAATTAGGGAAAAGAAGACAAGATTACCTACCAGAATATGCTAAGCAGAATGAAGTAAGACTTTTTTTTTGCAATAAAGATCATATATTCGTACTGTTTGAGAAATAAGATGCAGGATTTCATAAAGTAATGTTTGAGATCACAAGTTACTCTTCACACAGTTCTGTAATTTAGCAACATGGAATTGAAGAAGTGAAAGGTTTTTCTGTGGGGTGTAGATGAGGTAGCATAGATGTTATTTCAGCTCCATTGAAATCAACATTCTGAAAAACTGGCCCATAAAGTCTCATTCCTGATACAATTTTAAGCTAGCTTTCCTTTTTTAAATGAGAATTTGTATAGTTATATATTTTAATAAGTTTAAATCAAATGTTAGTTAACATTTACAATGAGTTAATTTAATGTGAAAATAGTTTTAGGAGCCATCTTGCTCTCATAAATAGCATCATCTTTTATTTTTAGATGATTTTTGCTGCTTTCTACCAGTTCTAACTTTGCTAGAAGCTAGAAATGATCAAAAATATTTTTGTGAAATTTATATACCAATTTCTCCTTGGTCTTAACTCCAGAAGAAATTATAGACTTTAGGGACCTTTAGGGTATTGCTAAAGGTCAAAAACTCTATAAAAATGGCAAGGTTTAATTGACAGAGATCATGAAGAGCAGACAAGGCTTGATGGCTGGTAAGAAAATGTGTGGAAAATTGTGCTTCAGAGTACAGCAAATAAAGCAAAACATTTACACAAACCAGCCCTAATTTGATCTGTATCTGAAACATAATGTCATCCTTTTGATTTTTACTTACTTGGTTAAATTTCATTAAACAAAATATATAAGCATCAGTAATTTCCTGAGAAGCACTGTCATTTGAGAAAAGTGTAACTATAAAAGGACTAATAAATGCACAATAATTAAGCCCAAGCTAATTACATTGAAATAAATTTGTTAAGTCCTCTCACCTTTAAATTACATAATAAATATATCAAATAGATGCCTGTACACAAATCAAGTTTTTATATTTTATTTTTGTAAAAAGGATATTTATTCCATTGATTCAACTTTATCAACTTACAAAAACAACAAAAATGCTAGACAGTAACCAAATTTAATTTGAAGCTTATCTCTCCAAGTCGTTGTCAAAGAATATGAATCCAAGGAGTAATTAGCATATGTGCCTAATATCCTTACCTGTTGCTTTGGCTGTGATTCAAATGCACAGTGAGAAATAGGGTTGGGCTCACTTTCTTGATCTACAAGACTCTGAAAATGTCAAAAGGCGAAACCTGAGTTTCCTGTGCCTTTTGTCTACTTGTGGTGAGATAGGATAACTATCCCTCTGGTTTTCCCTCTGGTATAAGCTGAGCATTAGGGAGAATACAGAGCAGTTTGAAGCAGCTGTTAGAAGTAAAGCTAGAGAGTGATAAAAAAATTTCTAACAACTGGACTAAAGGATCATAGTTCCTTATAAAGTCCCTTTAAGCAGCGATCTCCAACCTTTTGGGCTCCAGGGACCGGTTTCATGGGAAACAACGTTTCCATGCATGGGGTCGGGGTAGAGGTGGGCTAGAGGAGATGGAGAGTTCCACAATAGGGTTCGTGCTCTTATGAGACTCTAAGAACCCTGGCTCATCTAACAGGAGGCGGAGCTCAGGTGTTAATGCTCCCTCCCAGGCCGCTCACCTCTTGCTGTACACCCCTGATCCTAACAGGCCACAGACTGGTACTGATCTATGGACGGGGGATGGGGACCCCTACCTTTTTTTGGAAAGCGTAGTAAACAATCTTATCTTTGCATTAACCTATAATGTAACCCCTTTACCTCCTCTTGGTTCATTGTAAACTTTCTTCTTTAACTCAGGTGGAGAAATAAATATATTGACACATACGGTTCTTGAATATATTTTTGCATAGGAATGTACTATAGCTATGTTTACCCACTAATATGCAAAGTTTGCACTGGAGAATTCACATTGTCGGTATTTGTGTAAACATATATTCACGTGTATATATATATCTACATATTTTTAATAAACGTATCTACATATCCATAGTGTATACTTGCCAGGGAAAATTAGGAAATGCCTGCTTTCTTTAAGTTTGTCTTAGTGAAAGTTCATGATTTGTCATGCATCTGGAAAATAATATATATTATTGAAAATTTTCACTTCTTTCATTATATAAATAATACAAATATGCCTCACTCTTTTCCCAATTTCAATCAATATCCAGAATTTTCCAGTTTTACTCATCATTCTCTCCCTTTATGCAGTTTCCTCATTAGCCTCAGTTCATGAAATATCTTCAAATAATGTTTCTGATGGAAAATAAGAGAAACAGAAAATATGTTTATATATCCAACTGTGATAAAATGCACCAGGCAAATCTGTCAATGGGATTCAGCAACACAAAAGCTCATAATATATGTGTGTCCTAAAAAGGGCACATTGTGTGTTTCTAGCTATATTACTGTGTGCTGCCAACCCTGCAAATTATTAGGTGCTTTTTTTTAAACATTATTACTTTTTGAAATTTTTAAAAACTTTTATTTAAGTTCAGAGATACATGTGCAGTTTTGTTATATAGGTAAACTCATGTTACAGTGGTTTGTTGTAGAGATTATTTCATCACCCAGTTATTAACCATAGTTACTTTTTCTGATCCTTTCCCTCTTCCCACCCTTCACCCTCAAATAGGCGCCGGTGTCTGTTGTTTCCCTCTTTCCATCCAAGTGTTTCTATTATTTAGCTCCCACTTATAAGTGAGAACATGCGCAGTATTTGTTTTTCTGTTCCTGCTCTAGTTTGTGAAAGATAATGTCTTACAGCTCCATCCATGTTCCTGCAAAGGACATGATCTCTTTGTTTTATAAGGTTTTTTTGTTTGTTTGTTTGTTTGTTTGTTTTTTGCTGTATTACCGGGTATATATGTACCATATTTTCTTTATCCATTCTGTCATTGATAGGCATTGTATCAATTTGTTCTCACATTGCTAAAAGACGTACCCAAGACTGAGGGATTTATAAAGAAAAGGGGTTTAATTGACTCCCAGTTCTGCATGGTTGGCAAGGCTACAGGAAACTTGCAATAATGGTGGAAGGGGAAGCAGGTATGTTTTACATGGCAGCAGGAGAGAGTATGTGTGTGTGTATATGACTGCAGGAAAAACTACCACTTATAAAACCATCAGATCTCATGAGAATTTACTATCATGAGAATAGCATGGGGGAAACCGCCCCATAATCTATTCATTTCCTACCTGGTCTCTCCCTCCACACCTGGGGATTACAATTGAAGATGAGATTTGGGTGGCAACACAAAGCTAAACCATGCCATTCCACCCCTTGCCTCTCCCGAATCTCATATCTTCACATTTCAAAACCAATCATACCTTTCCAACAGTCCCACAAAGTCTTAACTCATTTCAGCATTAACTTAAAAGTCCAATTCCAAAATCTCATCTGAGAAAATGCAAGTCCCTTCTGACTATGAGCCTGTAAAATCAAAAGCAAGTTAGTTCCTTCCAAGATATAATGGGGTTACAGGCATTGGATAAGTGCCACCATTCCAAATGGGAGAAATTGGCCAAAACAAAGGGACTACAGGATCTATACAAGTATAAAATCTAGTGGGGTGATAATTAAATCTTAAAGCTCATAAATAATCTTCTTTGACTCCATGTCTCACATCTAGGTCATGCTGATGCAAGAGGTGGGCTCTTCTGCCCCTGTGGCCTTGCAAGATAGTGCTGAGATACTTGGCAAGCCATGTAGGAGAATGAAACTGAATCCTCATCTCTCACCTTATACAAAAACCAACTCCAGATGGATCAAGGACTTAAATCTAAGACCTGAAATTTTAAAAATTCTGAAAGATAACATTGGAAAACCCCTGATAAACATTGGCTTAGGCAAGGATTTCATGTCCAAGAAGCCAAAAGCAAATGCAATAAAAACAAAGATAAATAGCTGGGACTTAATCAAATTAAAGAACTTCTGCATGGCAAAAGGAATGGTCAGCAGAGTAAACAGACAACCCACAGAGTGAGAGAAAATTTTCACAATCTATACATCTGACAAAGAACTAATATCCATAATCTATAACTAACTGAAACGAATTAGCAAAAGAAAAAAAAAAGCAAACAATCCCATCTAAAAGTGGGCTAAGGACATGAATAGACAATTCTCAAAAGAAGATATACAAATGGCCAACAAACATATGAAAAAATGCTCAACATCACCAATGATCAGGGAAATGCAAATCTAAACCACAATGCAATACCACCTTACTCCTGCAAAAATTATCAAAATAAAAAAAAAATAGATGTTGGCGTGCATGCAGTGAACAGAACACTTCTACACTACAGTGGGAATGTTAACTAGTACGACCGCTATGAAAAACAGTGTGGAGATTCCTTAAAGAACTAAAATTAAAACCAGCATTTGATCCAGCAATCCCACTACTGGGTATCTATCAAGATAAAAAGAAGTCATTATTCCAAAAAGATACTTGCACACACATGCTTACAGCAGCACAATTTGCAATTGCAAAAACATGGAACCAACCCAAATGCCCATCAATCAACAAGTGGATAAACTGTGGGGTGTGTGTGTGTGTGTGTATGTCTGTGTGTGTGTGTGTGTGTGTGTGTGTGTGTGTGTGTGTGTATGGAGTATGATGGAATACTATTCACACATAAAAAGGAATTAATTAATGGCATTCCCAGCATCCTGGAGGGCACTGGAGACTATTATTCTAAGTGAAGTAACTCAGGAATGAAAAGGCAAACATCGTTATGTTCTCACTCATAAGTGGGAGAATGTCACTCTAAGCTATGAGAATTCAAAGGCATAGAATGACACAATAGACTTTGGAGACTCAAGGGAAAGAGTGACAAGGGGCTGAGGGATAAAAAACTATAAATTGGGTGCAGTGTATACTGCTCGGGTGATGACCAATATTTCACAAATCACCACTAAAGAACTTACTCATGTAACCAAACACCACCTGTTCTCCAACAACTTATGAAAAAAATAATTAAAAAATAAAACTATCAACACAGTAAGCAGATATCCTATGGAATGGGAGAAAATATTTGCAAACTATGGATCTGACAAAAGTGCTTTGTTATATTGCTTGTTTTCCTCTAGTTAAATCATATTTCTGGTATATGAGTAATACTAGAAAAAAATTTAGTAAACAAGAATATTTCACTTCTATCCTGTATGTTCTCGCTAAGAAATTCTAAGAAAGAGCTGAGAGTCTATTTTACTACAGACATCAGCTTGTGTTCTCATAACAGAATGACATAAATGACAGTAGAAAAAAACTAGGAATAGCATGTGGACAGGTGAAAATGTAAGTACACTCAGGTTTTTGGGCAATCATACACAATTGGTATATTAATGCAGAGATTTTGAAGACAGCAATTTCTCTCTTTCCAGCACCTCTCTTCCAAAGTTAATTACAGAGTAACTTTTTTTTTTTTTAAACGAAAGCCATTATAATTCTTGTCCAGGCTCCTCATGTATTACCAAAGGTTGAGAAAGGCAAGTGGAGAATAAATGGACCTCAAATACTCTTGCCTTATCTGGTTTTGTTACTTTGAAAGGCCCTCTTCACTCATCTCTCCATCTGCTGTCTGTGGGTCTCAGGTGTTGCTGAGATTTAGATAAACAAAGACACCTCAAGGCCCAAGAAGACACACTGAACATGATTAGTAAATGTTCGGTGCTTTCCTTGGTAGACAATGTGTAGCCAGTGAATTTAGGTCTGCACTAAATGACTTCTAATACCCTTTGCAGGCCTGAAATTCCATTATGAGGAATCAATTAACAAGAGTAAGTTTCTGATGTGTACACCTGCTCTCCTTATTTTGAGGAAACAGCAAGATAATATATATATATAGCCCAACAGAACAGATTAACACGTAGACAAATAGAACACACTAACATGCAGACAAGCTGGAGGGGATATTGGCCTAATATTTTGAAACCCTTGCTTCACAACTTGGGCCATAAAGATACAGCTGGTATATAAGGGATATTTATAAGAGTATTTGTTTTAAAATTCATGTTTGGTTTACCTGCAGTATATAAAAATCACCTCAGATTTGTATATATATAGGATTTTATATAGAGAATATACAAAGTTGATGTGACATCCCAGAGGTAACATTTATTTCATTATTTGAAAGAGATATTTCAATATTACTAGAACTATAAGCACCTTGAATCCTAGGATAAAATGATACTTCATATTTTAATATTTGGGGTAAAAAATATATATCTCCTTACATGTTTATACCGAACCTGGAACCCAAAGAACATTTCCTAAACACTGGTGGGCTGTATCCTGTCCCTGTTCTACAATTACTAAATCCAGCATGCAAAGTAGGTTCACATGACAAATGCCTGTTTCTATCTGTTGAGTTGCCACTTCTCATTATTTGCTTGTACTCAAAGGGGCCTGATTGATGCAAAATTCCAAGCCAAAGCTTTTGCTAAAGCAAAACTGTGCCTATTGATATTGCAATTTGTGGGGTTCAATATTTATGAATAGTGAACCCGTCATAGGGGAAATGACTAAAACAGAAAGCACTGAGCAATAAGGTAAGTCATGTCCCAAACTTTAACATCAACTTTGGTCAAAGAATTGGCTGACTCCTAGGTATCTGGAAAAGAGAGATTCTGTGTTGTATTTTTGTGCCAAAAAGTAGTATGTTAGTGGACTACTCACAGAAATGGTTGCAGGCTAGAAGCTACAACGTCTTGAGAGTGTGCCCACCTGTGACCTTTCACTGCCCGTTTGCGCACTGGGGAATGTCAGGATGCACTTCAGGCCATTTTCTAAAGAACAGTCTCGAGTTGTTGATAGGAAAGAAAGCTGACCTTTTTATATAGCATAATTTTCCCAGTCAGTGCTTCATAAATACAGATGTACCAACCTGCTGCCTTTCCCTCAGATACTCTGGTTTAGAAAATTAATGAAGATAATTATCACCTTTAATTTCAGTTCCAAGCTCTCAGTTCTTTGTCCAGGTTAGTATTTTCTAAACTGTGTATCACGGTCAGTTGAATTTCTCTAATACAATATATTTATTTCAAAAGAGAAAAAAGAGGAAAAAAATTAAAAAGGCATCCGTTTCCACCAGTTATGCATTTGCACACCCCCTGCCTAGGAACATATTCACCACCACAGATGGTCACAGTGTCGTCCTTGGGTGTTAAGTTGCTCCAGCTGTTATTTTCCAGTAATGTAGCAAGTATCTCAGAAACAAATGCTATCAAGGCATGTTTTCCCAACTGTAATACAAAAAAGGTGTATTTATACAATGCTATTAAGTGTGCTATTTTACTAAGCACCTCTATTATAAATTTTACATTCCTTTGAGAGAAATGCTTTTTCTCATATTTCATTTGCTTTACTTACAATCTCTAATTCACTGAGTCAGATAATATTAGAGTGAAAATTACAGTGCAGGTAGATCACTTGGGCAAATGTAGTGCAGAACTGAAAAAAAATTTGAATTGTTTGAATTCCAATTCAAGTTTAAATCTACTAGGTAAAGTATATATTTTGATATATAAACCCTCATGAATCTCATTCCAGACTTACAAATTTTATTTTGTTTATGTCAACTTTCTAATCAGTTAGTGAGGCACACAAATATGCTTAGTGCACTGTGAAATGCAAGTCGTTCTCAATAAAGGCCAGACAGAAATTTTATTTTCCTTTATCAGATCGGCAAAGCAGAAAACAAAGTTGGAACATTACTTTGAGACTTGTTTTAGCAAAGGGGTTAATTAACTCTCAAATTGTTTTCTTCTCCATTAATGCTTTACATGAAAATCTGTGATATTCAACTCCATCCTATTTCATCCCCAAATTAACTTCTGTAATGGCAGGCTCCAAAATGTATCCAGAAGAGAATGCTGAAACAGAAAGCAATGAGCAATAATGCTGCCATTAAGGCTGCAATATAAGTGACATTTACTTTGAAGAAACAGGTAACACCTCATCAATAGGAGTAGTAGTCCTATTGTAGGATGAAGTGATGAGGAGACAATTGCTTATTTTATCACTTTGCTGGAATGACTATAACAAGGGCCACAAACTGAGTTACTTAGAACCACAAAGATGTACAGTCACACAGTTCTGGAGGCTGGAAGTCTGAAATCAAGGTGTTCGCAGGGTAAATTCCTTCTGAGGACAGTGAGAGAAGGATCTGTTCCAGTACTCTTTCCTTTACTGGTATATGACCATCTTCTTCCTGGGTATCTTTAGATAGCTTCCTCCATGTTTACATCCCTTTGTCCAAAATTCCCTTTTATAAGGACACCAGTAATATTGGGGCAGGGCCTCACCATACTCCAGTATGACCTCACCCTAACATAAAGAATTACATCTGCCACAACCTCATTTCCAAATAAGGTCACATTCTGAGGTACTTACTGCTAGAATTTTAACATATGAGTGAGGGGGGAGCACAATTCAACCTAAAACATTCATATATTTTAGGCATGTTCTCATACTTGCAAAAGATACAAGAAGAGTATTCAACATCATATATCCTCAGGGAAATGAAACACTGAAGCCATGAGAAATACCATTATATCCCACCATGATGGCTAAGGATTCACACATCTTTCAACAGTAGAATGGATTTATTTGTTGTGGAATATTCATAGTACAACACTACACAGGAATTAAGAAGGAAAATCTGCTACACGCAACACAACAGTTGAATTACACAAACTTTGGCAAGGATGTAGAGCAACCAGACCATTGTGTATTGCTAATGAGATTATAAAATGGTTCAACCACGCTGAAAAACTGTTTGGCATAATCTAATGCCAATGGTATATAAATTATCATCTTTAATTTCAGTTCAGAGCTCTCAATTCTTTGTCCAGGTTAGTCTTTGTCCAGTTAGTTGAATTAGTCCATTCTCACACTGCAATAAAGATACTACCTAAGACTGGGTAATTTTAAAGAAAAGAGGTTTAATTGACTCACAGTTCTGCACAGGTGGAGAGGCCTCAGGAAACTTACAATAATGGTAGAAGAAGAAGCAGGCACCTTATTCATAAAGCAGCAGGGGACAGTGTGAGCAGAGAGCGAAGGGGGAAGAACCCCTTATAAAACCATTAGATCTCATGAGAACAGCATGGGGGAAACCACCCCTATGAGCCAATCACCTTCCACCAGGTCCATCCCTCGACAAGTGGGAATTACAGTTCGAGATGAGATTTGGCTGGGTCCATAGAGCCAAAACATATCACTGCTTGTCCCATGACCCAGCAAATTTCACTCCCAGATATATGCCAAGGAAAAATGAGTGCACATGTGCAGCAAAGAACATGTGCTAGAATATTCAAAACAGCTTTATTAAAATTATCAAAAACCTGGAAACAACCACGTCTTTAAACAGTAGAACTGATAAGTGAACTGTAATATATTCATAGTAGAATTCTACCCAGTGATTAAAAACAAAACAAAACAAAAAACTATACTGCCACACACAACATTATAGCTGAATACTACAGGCATAATTTGGGCCAAGAAACCACAACATAAATGAGCATATACTATAAATTTCTATTTATATAAAATTTGGAAAAAGGTAGAACTAGTAGTAATAAAAATCAGAATAAGAGTTACCTTTAATGGGTTGATACTGACTAGGGACATGAGGAAAGTTCTTGTGATATACTTCGTGTTCTACATCTTAATCCAGGCTGTGGTGAAGTCAGTAGATACATATGTAAAATTTCAACATTTTTTTGTATATGTGTTATAATATATCCAAATAAAAAAATTACAAAATACAAGAACAATAAAAAAGATTAGGTAACGTATAGTACAGTTCTCATAAAATCATAAACAGAGTTGAAAGAGAAAAAGCCAATTAGTAAAGGCAGAATCTAGTCATAGGCTCCAGTTTTAAGATTTCATACCGCTGGTTCAGAGGCTCAGCTATAGTAGAGAATTGGGAAATTTCACTTAACCTAAGAAAACTCTTTGCCTTCTACCTGCTTACGTTGGGAAGTAGTGGTAGTGAGATAGTTTGGTCCTCACTTTCTGCCTCACCAAGGCCTCTCTCAGATATCACACCTACACTATGGTTTCCTAATTCAACATACATTAGGAAATTCCCATTTTATGATAAGTATTTATGGAAAATATAGGGCTCAGGTGGATGATTAAAGATGCCCCTATATATTACATTCATTTTCAATCTTTTACATTTTAATCAAAATTCAAGGCCCAGGCCTGAGGCATTTTCAGTTTATGTCAAAATACTATAAGGAGAATATTTCCATTGGAATGACTCAGGCTACTCACTGAATATTTACACATCCTTTCACACCCTTACCTCTAAAGAGCTGTAATGCAATGAAGAATTTGTGAATCTGGAGATGTTCCAGAATCTCATAAATCCACATATTTTGAATTCAAAACCAAACACCTTGAAAGAGAAGACTAATCCTTATTGAAAGTATTAGGAACACTGATTATAAATGTCAGAAAACAAAGATTGTAAATAATTTATCTATCACTGTATACATTTCACCAGTGGAAGAAAGGCAACAACAATACACCCATCAGGTTAGAAGTTGATCTCCACCTATTTTTAACTTTGAGTTGTGCACAGAGAAGAAGGAAATTCTTCTGGAGTTCATCAGCAAATGGACAGATGTACATATGTTCTGAGTAATGTTGCAAAAAGTCTTCCTTTTTTTGTTCTCTTAATCAATTGCCTAATTAATAGCTTTTTTTTTTTTTTTTTTTTTTTTTTTTTTTTTTTTTTTTTTAGCAGTAAGCATCAGGTTGCCTTAGGGCAACTGTCTTCTGATGCATAGGAGAAAAGTAATTTGTAGTTTTAAATCCATGAGATCACTAAACTTTTGAGTCAAGACTCAAGACACACTCTCTCTCTGGCACTTTTCATGGACAAAGGCACTGAAGTATCAAAAAATGTAAAGGATAAAAATGTATGGGTCAAAGACAATGAAGAATGAAAAAGATGATTAAATCTACTAATTATCAGGCCATTGATAACTTTTAAGGAAGTTGTTTTACTGGAGTAAAAGCCTTAATTGTTTTACTAAAATCTGTAGGAAACGCTGACATAATTGGGTGGGCTAAGTATGGACTCTACATAGACATTTCAAGCATTGCTGCTATATTTTCTGTCTTCCATTCAGTAAAATAACTGTCTCCTACCATTGCCAAATGCCTCTAGTCAGGGCTGATTCCAATCAATGGTAGAAGGATAGTGAGGTTTGATCCAACCACCTTTCTGTTTAGTTCTTGCTCTAAAATCCAGAGACCCAGTGCTTGGAGACAGTCCTGTATGGGAGGAGCAGCCGTCTGCGTATTCTTCCTGGTTTAGGATAACGCACAGTCTCCCAATTTACTGCTTCATAAAACTCTCTCTACTTGATCTCCATTCTACCAGACACTGAATATGGCAGCCACAAGTGGGGGTAAACCAATGTGATGGCTTCCTGAAAAGGTACCAATCTCAGCTTAAATGATCAGCTTTTATGAAGGTACTTTAGGAAGAATTTAATATGGGAAAGTTCAAACAACTTAAGGAGGGTCCATTTGAAGGTGAGGGTCCATTTCTCTCTCCCCTTCTAATCGCACCTCATAAGTCATTATTGGCTCTGCTTTTTTAATGCTGCCCTTGCCTAGAGTATTAAAGACAAAAATAGGGAAGTAAAGGGAAGTGGAAATTATTCATCAATATATACCCTTCTTTCTATGTATCCAGGGCACAGACACAGAGCTGTGGCATTCTGATGCATCTCTCGTTTCACCAGCTGTGGAAGTCCAGGTGTATGTTTTCTGGATACTGAGAAGTTCTGTAGATATGTTATTAATTGACTCTTTCCTTTCAAGGGGCTTCTGCTCTTTTCTTTTTTTTTTTTTTTTTTTTTTTTTTGAGACGGAGTCTCGCTCTGTCGCCAAGGCTGGAGTGCAGTGGCCGGATCTCAGCTCACTGCAAGCTCTGCCTCCCGGGTTTATGCCATTCTCCTGCCTCAGCCTCCCGAGTAGCTGGGACTACAGGCGCCCGCCACCTCGCCCGGCTAGTTTTTTGTATTTTTTAGTAGAGACGAGGTTTCACCGTGTTAGCCAGGATGGTCTCGATCTCCTGACCTCGTGATCCGCCCGTCTCGGCCTCCCAAAGTGCTGGGATTACAGGCTTGAGCCCCCGCGCCCGGCCAGGGGCTTCTGCTCTTGATGCTTCCTGCAACATATGTAGATATTTTATGGCAGGAAGCTATAGAATTGGGCCCACTGGGAATACTTTTATTAGAACCCAACATGGACTGAAATAAAGTTCTATTGCAATTGGGACAGTTTGCAAGCTCTTCTACTTACTAGTACCTTCCTAATTTCCAAAAGCTCATCTCTTCCCTACACACAAAGCAGCCTGGGGAAATGTTGGTTGACATATGTAGGTAAACCACAATTATGTTTTATTGTGTATGACCAGTCTATTAAGGGGAAGACTCATTATGTACTAGAGACAAAGGTATTTTCCCTCATTCTCATGACTCTAACATCTAAAGTGCTAATAAAGGTTTGAAAATAATGTCTGAGCAAGCACTGGACCCTTTCTTCTCCTAGGTCTCCCTCTTCAGGTCCTCAAATCAGATCCCTGATATCACAGTATGTGAATCCCCCATTGACTGAGTCTCTGGACAGCATCCAGAGTGGAGTATTGCTCAAGTCACTTTCCTCTGCAGCTGCAATTTAATAATTCCAAAATAATTCATCAAAGACAAAGAAAACACAGATTTATAAGAGCACTTGAAGGAAAAATTCTTCCCACCATGTCTAAACTTCTCATCAAAAAAGAAATATTGAGAAAATTCACGATATATAGATTTTTTTTTCTGACTTCAAACACAACCCTGTTCATTACTTTGTTTATGCTGATATTTTACCAGAATCCCTGGTGGTACTGAAACGTAACGTTATAAAGTTTTGATTGTTGGTGCTATTTTTTACCTGCACCTGAAAAATGCCAAATATTACATGATCAGAAAGTATTATTCCTTAATTCACTTACCAGTTGTGATATATGTTAGGAAATCATTGGCACATCATTCTTTGCTAGACAGTGAGTTTCTGAGAAGGGGAATGAGAAAGGCAATATTTACAAAGACTGTTTTGCTGTAGGAAACATTTTCCTAAATTACTTTATTTCTTTCTGACAATTTATAGATAATTTTTGCTATATGGGACAATTTGACATACAGAAAAGACATAGATGATATAGGTAGCATCTGATTACTTCAATATCAATGGTTTGTGTGAGCCTTTTTCTAATAATAAGGAATGGAAACAACCATATTTCTCATATACTTTTCTGAGCTATCAATTTATAAATAATTTCTTCGTATTAAAACCATTACTGCTTTCTTTTAAATCAGAGGAGAATATAATTAGAAAATGTTTAATGCCATAGAAGCACAATAATGAATTTGAAAACCTGTCCATTCTCTCACAAAATCCACATAAGACATGTGCCACTTGCACATAAAACAAAGCTGTTTAATCAGTATGACTGAAAGGTCCTCAATGCTCGAGGCAGAAAAGGTTTAGAACAATATTGTCCTGGTGGTGAGAATAATAATTAGGTGCCATAAAGAATTATGTAAAACCTACAAAGCTAGTAGTAGAAATTAATGTTTTCCCCCAAGTATTAGTTACACATTGATTCTTGTAATGTTCTAGCCTAGGATTATAGGAAAGTAAAGCTTAAAAAGCATGAACAATCATCTCAGAACACATTTTTGGGAATTGTTCCTTTCTGAATTTTGGAATAATAGGAACTATAACTAGAAGAAAAGAGGAAGATAAAAGCAGAGAGGGATCTCAGTAAAAAACTGATGATCTTATTTTGTACATAGCAAAAGGTAGGCAGAAAAAAATTCCATTGAGGGTTTACTTCTCAGAACAATAGTCCCATGCTGTGTGCCACACAAGGACAAAAAAGTCAAAAACTATTCACATATGTGTACAATATTAATTGTAATCAGGTGGTGAAATTTTATATTCAAATTCCTCTATTTAGCAGTATTACTTTAACTATTATCAAAGTAAAGCAGAGTTTAAACTGGGACTGAAAAGATAAAAGCAAATATTGCACCACTTCATAATTCATTCTGCATCATTTTAATTGTATCACACTTTAAGGAATAGCATCTTAATAGGTAAAAAAAAAAAAAAATGCACTTCACAAATACTTCTATCTCTGTTGATGTGACTGGATGCATTAGAAAAGGTTTGTTCCAGGACAGAAAAAATTTCCTGCTTCCAAAATCTCTTTGTAAATCAGTTAGCCATAGTTATTTTATTATTCTTTATGGGAAGGATATTCAGATTGTTGAGGCAAGTGTAGATTTATCAGCCCTGGGAGGAACATTTTTACCCAGCCTTTCCTTGAATCAATGTTTTTTTTCTGAATTATTAGTAAGCCATATTTCCAACAATTATAGTAAGTAGATTCATGAGAAAAATAAAAAAAAAAATGCTGTTGACTTTTTAGTGAATGTATGCTGGGGTCATTTTCTTAATTTTAGTGATAGATTGTTTCCCAAATTCAGTAATTACAGAATGTGTATGAAGAAAGCAGCTGCAAAGTTGCTGCTACAAATAAGTAAAATATTGCCTTTACGTAAAAGGTCTCTCAAATGAGTGGCTCTGTGCCCATTAGAGAAACTCTGTATTGTGATAAAACTAATGTAAATATATGTGAAGACTATAGGAATGTCAAGCAAATTCAATGTCTATACTTATTACTTTCTTAGTTTTCTAAACTTTACTTACTAAATAATTAACACTAAAATCAAAACAAAACAAAACAAAAAACAGCAACAGGGAAACAATACTTTTCATTTTGATTCTAAATCTGACTTCACATGTTATGCATTATTGTTCTCTGTGCTGTGATTTTGATTTAATTAACAATATTTTGTTTCAAAATGGAGTAGAATCCAATTCTGCAGAATGTAGTGCCTTAAATACCCTTCATTTACAGTACTCCCTTTCTTTTAACCAGATTTGTACTATGAGTTAAATTTGAATAAGCATATACCAAAATATTTTATTCTTTGATACTTAAATATGTGTTTACCTTAAAACTTTTGAACAGTCTCATTGTATTGCTTGAAACAATTAAACTTTATACCTTTTAAATATTATCTGACTATTATTTGGATATATCTTAATGGGGGAAAAGTCAGATTTCAAATGTGTTAGCAAGATATCTTATTGTGACTTTTAACCATGAAGTTTATATTGATGCAATGGCTCCATTTAAAAAGGAAGTTGCCATAATATGCAACTCATTTTAAATCTCAATACATAACTGACATAGCTAATTCAGTTTCTTTGAAGGAAGGCTCAACTTTCAATCATATATTTTCCTGAAAAACCCTAATTATTATATTTTATTGGTTCTTTAGTGGAATAAACCAATCTTTCTCTGCTGTTTAATTTAGAGCTATAATGACTGTTCAGATACATAAACCGAAAACTGGCGAAGAGTTTGTGCCATTGTCCAGTGAATTCAGGTTTCAGGAATAGTCACATATTCATGGAACCAATGTTTATTGAACATCTACAATGGACAAGGTACATTTTTTGGTATTGGTGAGCAACGATAAACAAAATAGACAACACTCCCTACCTTCATGAAACTTGCATTCTAGTTGCAGAAACAATAATTCAGGAAAATTTAAATATTTATTATATTCGTTATAAAATTTCTAACAAGGAATAAAAGCCTAAGAGTGAAAAAGGAACATGTGTGCATGGGGGCAGGGTGGGGGGTGGGGCGGCGTCTCTATATATGTTAGCCTAGGAAAAAACTGCTTCCAGATAAATCAAGAAATGCATTGAACTAATTCAGTTTATACCCTGAGAGAAACACACCACTTTATTAAAGAATCAAATGATGTTTCTTCGTGTGTGAATTCTGATGAAAACGTGGTAAGAAACATGCTCTTCAAGAAGTATGTTTGAATCTAGCATAATAAGCAGAAAACAAATCTTTATAACATTGTATATTGATATATTTGGGCTAGTTGGGTCTGTCTTTACCATTATCTTTCACAAAACTGAAAGGTTCTGAGGAACAACAAGCAAGTTGTTTCACCTCAGTTGGAGGTCTAGAATTGCAAATGAATTAACAGTAAGGGAAAAAAAAAAAAATTGGCTCCAAACTTCAGTCCCACATGTGTTAGAGTAGATTATAAAACACACAAGAACAAGTGATCTTTCAGGCTACTTGGCAAACTAAACTTAAGCATCTCAATATAGGAACCATAAAATAATATTGCACATTTTTGTAGTTCCAACAATCACTTTGAATTATTTTTAAATACATTTTTAATGAGTAGTTTTGACTGAAGGAAAACTATCATGGTAATGATACAAAATATACTAAAAGAATAAGGAACATTTCTCACTGAAAGACACAGGAAATACATATACCTGCCTTTCAAGAGATGTCAGCACATCACATTTAAGCCATCTAGTCTGTAGAAAGATGACAAGGTTATCTTATACTTTCTGTAAGATATTTAATATCCCTCTATCATTCTCCCAGCAGAAGAATTTGTAAATTTCCCAAATCTGTGTTCAAGTCACTTTGCCTCTCGGGATTCTCAGAGCAGCTGCCAATTTCTAGTATCAGATGTAGAGAAGGATCTCTCATGACCATAAATCAATTCTGTCATCATCTGGGATTACATAAGGACATAGAAGGAAAGACTTTGATCTGGACACTAAATCCAATTAACAGTGAGCTAGACATTGGAGCAATCAGTCCCTTTCTCAGCAATCTCTTTTCTGAAGCGTCCTTGGCCTGAGATCCATTGAGGTGAAGGTCCTTGTGGGCTCAAAGACTACTCTCTCATAGCTAATATTTGGACCTGCTCTCAGCAAGAGCCAGTGTTCCTATGATATAACCTCTTTCAGATTCTGGTCTTAGCTAAACTACCTCTGGCGAGGCATGATCTGTGTGTGAACTCTAATGAAGCACTCAGCAACTGGCTTCTAAAACCTGGGTCCTGTTAGAGGCAGATGAGTTTTATTAAAACGTTACCAAGTCACTAATTTTATTATTTGAAGAGCCCCATTAAGAGTTGCTTACAGAACTCCTTGCTATTTTTCAAAGAACTAAGAAGGGAAAGTTGGATTTTTTGTTAGCAGTGTTTCATCTTTCAGATAAGATCATTCTTGCTCAGCATACCCACCTTCCTCACTAAAATGAAAGGGAATAATTCCCATAGGAGTAAAGCTGTCTCTGCCAATTTCATTTTCACTAGAAACAATCAAGAAAAGACCATAACATCTCTGATTTCTCAGCAGAGTTCTTCTCTCTTCCTAAATACGGGTGTACTTAGCCAATTACTGTGAACATATGGATCTTTAATATTTATATGATTTAATATCAATGATGACAATCTATCTCAAGGGAACTGACTCATGTAAGAAAAAAAGTTTTCTGGATTTGGATTTTTCAAAAAGGTGGCAAGGGTTTTCTTCTCTAAGGGAAAATCCCCTTCAAGCTGTCTGTGGAGATGTGTTTTCTAATTATGTGTAAGGCATGCCAGCAGGAGGGGCCTGACACCTGCGTAGAGGAGAGATTCTGAGTACTGTGGTAGTGACCAGGGTCAGGTGGCTCAGGTTAGAGATGCCAGGTGTACACGCCCCAGGCCAGTTTCACAGGCAGCCATTGTTTCCCCAAATCTAGTCAAGACCAGAATGTCAGTGATGAACAACCTTAAGGGAGCTAATTCTCACAGTGCTGTGTATCCAACTGTGTTGGAAATTACCCAGGGAAGCCTGTTTCAACAGGACTTCTAGCTGCAGTGGTGCGCCCAAAAGGTTCAAGGGAGTCTTTGAACTTGAGGATGCCTATCATTCCCAGGTTTTGAAAGCTTCTAAGAACTGCTAGCTGCCAGCCGCCAGGAAACAGAGAAAGGAAGTTAATAAGCTAACTCACTTTAGCCGTAATTTATTGCAGTTCATGTTTTTCCCTGTCTTTCTTGCACATTTGGAATGCAGTGTTACCATAGAAGGATCTACTCCTCAGAATGTATTTTGAACCTTTTTTCTAATCCTTGCTTCACAGAGTTTCATAATCTCTGAAAAAATATATGCTTTTAGTTATTCCTGTTGGTAAAATTTCTATGAGATTTAGCCACAACAGGCTCATAGATACACCTAGAGACTAACAGACATAGTCTAATAGACTCACCTTCATTTCTACTGACTTCTAGTGACAGGCACAGACTGCTATATTGCATGCCACAGTGAAAGAACTTGAGAAAAACAATCCAAAATTGGAATGTGAGGCCTCATGCCACAACTACTGCTTTAGGACCAGGGGGTAGTTTTCCTAACCTTTCTATAGTTTTAGATCTATAAAATGGCCATAAAAAATATGCCCTACATCTCAAGACGTTTGCATAAGAATCAAAGGAGATAATTTATTTAAAAGCTGTTTGATAAGGGCAATATCCTGCAGAAATAAGCACTTTTGATTTTTACAGATACGCTACATGCCAGAGCTTTCCCAAATTTGGGTTGTCTACTATTGAATATTTTATTTCTTAGGCCTCTTGCATTTATATAATTATATAATTCTCCACTCTGGGTGATAATTATATGTATAGGAAGAAAAACCCTCGATAAAGGGAAATAGAAAAGGTTTAATATCTTCCTCCCCTAATGTTGCTCCCCTGAGGGTACAGTGCCTGGCCACGGTGGACTAGTCAGAAGAGAAATGCACTGCAGACGTTCCTTCATGCTTCTGAGATTTTTTTTAAAAAAGATAAAACTCAAAGCACCATGAGAAACATGCCATCTTGAAGGGGAAAGACCCATTAATTGAACAAGGAGTGGAGTAACTTCTAATGGGGAAAATCAATAAAAGGTAGTTAAAGATAGTGTTTTCAAAAACCTCTGCTCTGCCAATTCTCATGAAAACTTCGTAAGTCATAGGATATTTGTTTCTGGCCCTTGAGTGATTTGTAATTCAATGTGCCCAATCCTTCTGACCTCATTGACCAGAAAATAGCCAAAGAAATTATTATTAATAAAACAAATGAATGTTGTTTATTAGTTGTCATATATTACTTATAAGTTAATTAGGAATGAATGGGGAGTGTATGGCTGCTGAGTTGACAATGTGGTTTTAATATCACTACTGATTGTCTGCTGTCAAATGGGCATCACATCACCTTATAAATTCTCCTTCTTCATTTGAACAATCATAATTTAATTTCATAATGGCCAGCTATTTCTGTCAAAGTATTTATTTTTTGATTCTAAATTGTTTAATTTTTCTTCCAAGACTTCCTCAGAATAGATTATCTAATAAAATTATTTGAAGAATCTAGATGCTTCTTTTTTATTCCCAGTTAAGTTTTTGAATTAAAAGTCCTGTCTTCTAGCTCACAACTATTTTTTGTTTGTGTTCAGGTCACTTCTCTACTGTTGGGCCAGTTTATTAACCCTTGGTTTTCAAAGGTACTTAATTTTAACTATAACTTACTCTGAAAATCAAGTATTCTTTCTCTTTTTCCATTTCAAATACTTGCAAATAAAACAACATTGTAAATTCTCATTTAAAAAAATACAGCTGTAGAAATCAGAAATATTATTTAAAACGTCCTCTAGAAGTAACATTATAAGTAAAACTTGAAAATGAATTACTATCTTTTAAAAGTAAATGTGAATCTAAACTTGATGTATTAATAATGGAGGGAAATCAACAAGCCAATAACAACCCTATTTACAAAATGGGCAAAAGATACAAACAGACACTTCTCAAAAGAAGACATACACGTGGCCAACAAGTGTATGAAAAAATGCTCTGTATCACTGATCATTAGGGAAATGCAAATCAAAACCAAAATGAGATACCAACTCACACCAGCCAGAAGAGCTATTGCCAAAAAGTAAAAAAATAACAGATGTTGGTGAGATTGCAGAGAAAAGGGAATGCTTATACACTACTGATGGGAATGTAAATTAGTTTAGCTGCTGTGAAAAGCAGTTTGGTGATTTCTCAAAGAACTTAAAATAGAACTACTATTAGAATCAGCAATACTGTTACTGAGTGTATACCCCCCAAAATGTAAATCATTATACCATAAAGACACATGCACGGACATGTTCATCACAGCACTATTCACAATAGCAAAAATACAGAATCAACATAGATGCCTATCAATAGCGGACTAGATAAAGAAAATATGGTACATATACATCATGGAATACTACACAGTCATAAAAAGAAAGAAATCCTTTGCAGCTGTGTGGATAAAGCTGAAGGCCATTATGCTAAGCAAATAGACATAGGAATAGAAAACCAAATACCGCCTGTTTTCACTTACAAGTGGGAGCTCAATATTGAGTAAAAATGGGCATAAAGATGAGAATAATAGATATTGGAGTCTATTTGAGAAGGGAGTGTGGGAGATAGGTAAGCGTCAAAAACTACCTATTGGATACTGTGCTCATCACCTGGGTGATGACATAATTTGTACACTAAATCCCCACAACATGCAATTTACCTATGGAACAAACCTGCACACGTATCCACTGAACCTAAAATAGAACTTGAAAGGAAAAGTAAATGAAACAATTGGAATTACTTGGGGAAAAAAAGACATAGTTGTGGAGAGCAGGATTTCAGAACAAAGCTGCTTTGAAAAATGAGGACATTGACATCCAGGATATGCAGATGTTTGAAAAGGTACAGCAAATGAAATGGATTCTTTGGATATATTTTTAAAAGGGAAATAATTGATTTAATACAGGACTCACAGGCCACAATAGTATATATATATATATATACTGCAAAAAATGTTAAAGTTTCTGATATGTCTGACTTAACTAAAATTTGAACTTGCATTAAAGGAAGCAAATGGAGATGACAATCTTTTTGGAAGAAAGCAAAGCCTAGCAGCTGGAGACCTGGATATCTTCCATGGACAAGAGACAGACAGCTTGAAATACGGGAGTTAAATCAAAAGATTCAGATTAATAATGAACATATTCAGGTGGACTTAGCAAAACTAAGAACTTTAATGACAAATTGAAAAGTTCAGTGCATTTCAGAGTTAATTAGTAAAAATGAGTCAAATTTCTATAAGGCTGAATTAAATAAAAGGAAATTTCTAAGTTTTTCCATGAAGCTAATATCTGTATTTATTATAGTATCATAGTAGAGAAACATTAATGTGAATGAAATAATTATGTGAAAATATAACATCTACTACTGACATTTTGGAAACAAATGTCTTGAATAATCATTTCCACTGGTCCTGAAATCGTGAGTATTTTAATTTTTATAGAACTTAATTTTTCTTAAATCTCTTAATTTTAATTTTTATAGATCTTAACTTTTCTTAAATCAAGCCCATTTTAAGCCTTATAAGAGCTTTGAATATAAAAACAATTTATTTATGTAGAATAGTGGTTCTCAAACAACTCTAGACATCGGAATACTGTGTGGAATTTTAAAAACAGTAATGCCTGAAGTCCAGGCCTGGAAATTCAGCTTTAATTTTTATGGAAGTGCAGTCTGGGAAATGGGGGCTTTTTAAAGTTCCCCAGGTAACAACAATGCACAGCCATGTTTGAGAACCAATGATGTAAAAGGAATAAGAAAAAAAAAAATCAGTTGATGCTTGTTTACAAGAACACAGCAAGCTACTTTAGCACAATCACTGCTTAATGCAGTCTCTTCAATTTATTTTCCAGCTGTGACTGAAATTATTGACCACAGAGTGCTTATGCAGTTAGTAACACTCATTCCAATTAAATGTGAGCAATAATTTTCTTTCTGTTGTTTCTTTCCACAGGGTTGCACAGTAGTATCTGATATTCTAAACAGGTGTCTCCATTAATGTGAATTTGCAAAACCAAATATCAACAGAGCTGCTAGTTAAATATGCCAATACTGTTCGTGATGGCTTCTAGTTCTGTCCTTTGGAACTCACTGTGAGCCACCAAGAACAATTAATAACTGGCATCTGCTGCTCAAGTTTACTATATAAGAATTTCAAAATGATTTTAATCTTTTTGGTAACAGTACTTTTTATCAAACAGAAAATGATCCATGCAAATTATTAACTTTCAACTCATGAATAACAGTGAGGAATTTTATACAATCTTAGAAAAAAAACATTCCTCACTGATGACCTAAAAAGTACTCTCACTTTTTCACAGATGAGAAAATTAGCCCCAAGAGGTTGATGTGACTCACTAACTACCACATATCCAAATGAGACAAAGCCCTACCTGGAACAAACACAATCACAATCTGTTTCTCAGTCCACTATTCTTTCTGTAACGGAATAACTTCTCTTGGAAATTTCAGAATACTACAAGTAAATATTTATTACTTGCTGGAATCAGACTTTCTATAAACTTAAGGTTATTTTAAAACCTTGATGAAAACATAAATTGATTTTTCAGAGTTCTTAGATTTCTTTTTTTTTTTTATCATTATACTTTAAGTTCTAGGGTACATGTGCACAACGTGCAGGTTTGTTACATATGTATACATGTGCCATGTTGTTGTGCTGCATCCATTAACTCATCATTTACATTAGGTATATCCCCTAATGCTATCCTTCCCCGTTCCCCCAACCCCACAACAGGCCCCAATATGTGATGTTCCCCTTCCTGTGTCCAGGTGTTCTCATTGTTCAATTCCTACCTATGAGTGAGAACACATGGTGTTTGGATTTTTGTCTTTGCGATAGTTTTCTGAGAATGATGGTTTCGAGCTTCATCCATGTCCCTACAAAGGACATGAACTCATCCTTTTTTATGGCTGCATAGTATTCCATGGTGTATATGTGCCACATTTTCTTAATCCAGTCTATCATTGATGGACACTTGGGTTGGTTCCAAGTCTTTGCTATTGCGAATAGTGCCGCAATAAACATACTTGTGCATGTGTCTTCACAGCACCATAATTTATAATCCTTTGGATATACACCCAGTAATGGGATGGCTGGGTCAAATGGTATTTCTAGTTCTAGATCCTTGAGGAATTGCCACACTGTCTTCCACAGTGATTGAACTAATTTACAATCCCACCAACAGTGTAAAAGTGTTCCTATTTCTCCACATCCTCTCCAGCACCTGTTGTTCCCTGACTTTTTAATGATTGCCATTCTAACTGGTGTGAGATGGTATCTCATTGTGATTTTGATTTACATTTCTCTGATGGCTATTGATGATGAGCATTTTTTCATGTGTCTGTTGGTTGCATAAATGTCTTATTTTGAGAAGTGTCTGTTCATATCCTTCACCCACTTTTTGATGGGGTTGTTTGTATTTTTCTTGTAAGTTTGTTTGAGTTCTTTGTAGATTCTGGATATTAGCCCTTTGTCAGATGAGTAGTTTGCAAAAATGTTCTCCCATTCTGTAGGTTGTCTGTTCACTCTGATGGTAATTTATTTTGCTGTGCAGAAGCTCTTTAGTCTAATTAGACCCCATTTGTCAATTTTGGCTTTTGTTGCCATTGCTTTTGGTGTTTTAGTCTTGAAGTCCTTGCCCATGCCTATGTCCTGAATGGTATTGCCTAGGTTTTCTTCTAGGGTTTGTATGGTTTTAGGTCTAACATTTAAGTCTTTAATCCATTTTGAATTAATTTTTGTACAAGGTGTAAGGAAAGGATCCAGTTTCAGCTTTCTACATATTGCTAGTCAGTTTTCCCAGCAGCATTTATTCAATAGGGAATCCTTTACCCATTTCTTATTTTTGTCAGGTTTGTCAAAGATCAGATGGTTGTAGATGTGTGGTATTATTTCTGAGGGTTCTGTTCTGTTCCATTGGTCTATATCTCTGTTTTGGCACCAGTACCATGCTGTTTTGGTTACTGTAGCCTTGTAGTATAGTTTGAAGTCAGGTAGCATGATGCCTCTAGCTTTATTCTTTTGCCTTAGGATTGACTTGGCAATGTGGGCTCCTTTTTTTGGTTCCATATGAAGTTTAAAGTAGTTTTTTTACAATTCTGTAAAGAAAGTCATTGATATCTTGATGGGGATGGCATTGAAAATATAAATTACCTTGGGCAGTATGGCCATTTTCATGATATTGATTCTTCCTATTCATGAGCATGGAATGTTCTTCCATTTGTTTGTGTCCTCTTTTATTTCGTTGAGCAGGAAGAAACTGCATCAATTAATGAGCAAAATAACCAGCTGACATCATAATGACAGGATCTAATTCACACAAAATAATAATAACCTTAAATGTAAATGGGCTAAATGCTCCATTTAAAAGACACAGACTGGAAAATTTGATAAAGAGTCAAGACCCACCACTGTGCTGTATTCAAGAGACTCATCTCATGTGCAGAGACAAACATAGGCTCAAAATAAAGGGATGAAGGAAGATCTACCAAGCAAATGGAAAACAAAAAAAGACAGGGATTGCAATCTTAGTCTATGACAAAACAGACTTTAAACCAACAAAGATCAAAAGAGACAATGAAGGCCATTACATATAGGTAAAGGGATCAATTCAACAAGAAGAGCTAAATATCCTAAATACATATGCACTCATATTCATAAAGCAAGTCCTTAGAGACCTACAAAGAGACTTAGACTGCTACAGAATAATAATGGGAGACTTTAACACCCCACTGTCAATATTACACAGATCAATGAGACAGAAAGTTAAAAAAGATTTCCAGGAATTGAACTCAGCTCTGCACCAAGAAGACCTAATAGACATCTACAGAACTCTCCACCCCAAATCAACAGAATATACATTCTTCTCAGCAGCACATCGCACTTATTCCAAAATTGACCACATAGTTGGAAGTAAAGCACTCCTCAGCAAATGTAAAAGAATGAAATAATAACAAACCGTCTCTCAGTTCTTAGATTTCTTATCGGTGAAATTATTTCAAAGTTAACTATTAAAAGAAAGTGACCAACATTTAAATTTCTCAAAAGTCTGTATCACCTTTCACCAGAAATCGTTCCATTAATTGAATGCATTTCTTTAAAACTGTTGATTGGTTCTATTAATGTCCATTTCTTAAGAAAGATATGTCTTAAGTATACCTCTAATTTGGATCAAAAGTTCCAACATTTCATCTAATGAGAGGCAAGAGAGCCAGTCTGATTCCCAGTTTCCACTTATGAAATAGAGTTCGTGAAACATAGCTTTCATTCATGCAACAGCTTATACAGCCCTATGGTGGGGCTGCTCTTTATTGTATTTTGGAGGACTCTCAAATTCTCACCAGCATTCAGACCAGTGTGGTTAGCCTCTAAGCTCCTATTTTAGTTACTGGTGCCTTCCTTTTCCCCCTATATGAAATTATCTGTGGCTTAAGTTAAATTTTCTTGACAAGCATTATAATATTTACAGCTTTATACTGAAGATCAAAATTTCCAGTCCATGCGGCCACCTTTGCAAGGTTTTATTTGCCCCTTTCTATGACTGTGTTTTAATAGAAGAATTGTAGAACAGCAGTGGAGTTTATCTTCACATGAACCTCCACAATTTCAAACTCAGAGAGTTGTATTATATTTCCTTTATACTCTTCAAAGAAGGAAACTGTGACATCCTCTACTCAGGTATTGCTATGTGTCATGCTATTTCCAAATACATGACTGTGTTTTTCAAATATTCTTTCATTGTGGTTCATTAACTTTTTCATCTATTATAAAAAAATTAGTGGATCAATTACAAAAATGATTCTATCTCATGTTAAGAATAAAAGTTTTGTTTTTCTATTTATTTTGTTTTGTTTTCCAGGCAGTCTCTAAATCTCTTTCTTGTTTGCTCGTTTAGTTATTGGTGGCTTCGTTTGATGCATTATGTCATTCTTGCCTCAATTTAATTTTCCTGGCATGCAATACCTGGGTTTGAATTCCAGCTCCACCATTTCCTAGTTATGTGATCCTTAGAAACTTACTTAAACTCCATAATTTCTGGTTTCCTATGAAAATAAATGAAACTAATAATAGTACTAATATCAAAGTATTATTACTAGAGCTAAACATAAGGCATATAGCAGGTGTCCAGTACAAAGTAGTTTTTTGAATGTGAGTTATTTTATTGTTTGTACAATTGGAGGTAGTGGCAAGAGTGAATAACAGACAGCTAAAGAGGAAAAAAGGAGGCTGTATTAGTTCTTTCTCATGCTGCTAATACCCAAGACTGGGTGATTTATAAAGGAAAGAGGTTCAGTTGACTCACAGTTTCACAGGGCTGGGGAGACCTCAGGAAACTTACAATCATGGTGGAAGGGAAAGCAAACACACCCTTCTTTGCATGGTGGCAGCAAGGAGAAGTGCTGAGCAAAGCAGGGGGAAAGCCCCTTAGAAAACCATCAGATCTCATGAGAACTCACTCACTATCACAAGAACAGCATGGAGGTAAGTGCCCCCATGATTTAACTACCTCCCACCAGCTCCCTCCCACAACACATGGGGATTATGGGAACTACAAGGTGAGATTTCGGTAGGGACACAGCCAAACCATATCAGAAACCAACTCCAATTTTGACCTCTGGGATCAGTAAAGCCTATTAGTATAGGGAGATGGATCCCATGATTCCTTGTTGATTGTCTTCCATTGCTACAATAAAGGGGAAAAATAGAATTAGTCACCAGATCCAAACCAAATGTTTCTCTAGATTGAATGCCCACTAACTCCTTAGTATTATCAGCACAGATTGTACTGCACAAGTTACACATTCCTATGGTAACAAAAAGCATGAAAAGATTATAAACGGTAATTGGGTTTCAGTACCACTCAGTTTTTTAGCAAATTTGTATATTTCACTTATCATCTTTATTGTCTTTACTGAAGAACATTTCTGGCTTTCTAAATAATGTCTTCAGGACATATCCTTCCTTCCTCAGAGTGTTTAATGAATGTACACAGAAGCCTGCTGTGTTCTAAGAGCAAACATGAAAATAATTTCTAAGCTATCTTTTTCTGCAAAAATTTAAAAAATCAATAGCAAACCAAGGGCTCTGTTTCCTGCATTAATATTATAACCTCAAGTATAATAAGAGATTTCTATATACATTTATATTTTTGAGGTTATAAAATGCTTTACTAAAACTTTATATTTGGGTAGCAGGAATTCAAGGAAAGACAATACAAAGTAAATCACAACTCCACTGTTATATACTTTGTTTCTCTCATTTTTGAAACTGTATAACACTACAACTTCCCCTTTTGAATGTATTCAATTGACAGATATCTTCATCATAATTTAAATTTGAACACAAACATATGTTTTTTAATTAATCTTTCCTTTGCTACAAGATCATTTAGCAAATACAAAAATTTTATGTATCTATATTTTAATTAACTTTTTCATAAAAGGTTAAAAGCCCAAGTAATATGATAAAATAAAATTCAAAGAATTAATGAGACTAAAACATAAATTATTCATCAAGTAAATGAGATATGATACAGCCATGTTACGTTTTTACCTAAAATAAGAATTAAAAGAATGGTTAAGTTTCAAGGTGAAAGTCTGGTGCTCTTTTGTAACTTAATTGAGGAAGAAATCACATCAGCTCAGGAAAGAAGACAGAAATTCAAGAAAAGTGATAAAATAACGGAATTTCGTATTATTGAATTTAGCACCTGAACTGAAAAAGCGTAAAATCTTAGTCTTTCCTGATGAACATTGGGCATTAAAAAAAAAAATATTTGCACTACAGGTCAGAAAAGTTAAGAGGTGAGATGCAAAGGTGACAGTTTGACAGGTTTACCCAGGTGTGGGAACATTTGACCAAAAGTCTGGAATCTCTACATTGATGAATTTGTAAGTAATGAAAGTGGGAAGAAACTGACAGTGATTGATGGCTTTACTGTCAGAATTAGACTGAAATGCTTGCCAATATTAAGATAAGGTCAAATAATGAAAACATAATTTATTTCTATAAAGTTTCCCAGGTTATGAGAAATTTCAGATACATTATCTTACTTAAGCTTGTCAATGATTTTAAAGTAGGTATGTCAGGAATCATTGTTTTGATTTTATAGAGAAGGCATTGAGCCTCAGAGAAGGAGCTGCCTAAGGTGAGAATCGTAATCAAAGCTCTCACTCAAATTTTCTGACTCAAACTCTTATGCTCTTTTCAATAAGCTGTGCAAGGAAGAGAAGAGAAGGAGGTAAGTACATACTTAACATTTACTTTTTTCAGGAACAACACTTTTGTGATTCCATTCAATCTTCCTGACACCCCAATATTAACCAATGATAAAGAACTATCATTTACTCTAGCCCTATTATATTTTTCAGAACATGCATATCTATCATTCCTAAGTGCTCATAATAGCACTGCAAGGTAGTGTTAATATTTCCATTATGCAGATCAAGAAAATGACGCACAGAAAGATTAGAATACTAGCCCAGGATCCACCAAGCATCTTTTAAAAACACACAGCCCATGTCACCTAGCCCCTTCTGTTTAACCCACTAATGGATTCCCACTGGTCTTAAATAATGATTTGCTACGTGAAGCCTTGATCTTCTTTCTTCAATCTTATATTGCCCCATTATCTTCCTTGTTATCACCCTTGTCCTGTTCTCTTTGCATGAAACTCTAGCCTCATTCACCCAGTTAACTCTTTTATTTCCTCAGATAAACCTTTCTGACTAAACCAGTCTCTACCATCACCTTCACTCAATTTTTACTCTTGTACAGCCTCTTTCTGATAGCACATAAACAGCAATAATTTTATGTGTATCTGTACAATTAGTAGAATATTGCTTATCTCACCCCAAATCATCACTTAGATGAGGGCTGGGATGCTGTCTTTTTCTTGCCATTTTACCACCAGCTTCAGTATAGCACTTGCACAAGTCTTTTTAAAACAGAGATTATTTATTTTATTTAACAAACATTTGTAGCATACTTCAATGTGCCACAGTAAAACTGTAGAGTGTACCAATGGAAAAGAAACAGTGTCTTGAATGGATCTGCTCTTTCATAAAGTAACTGTCATTCTTGACTTATTTCTTCCTAATTATATAACCTAGTGTTATATAGGTGAGAAATTTTTCAACATATTGGTGGTGATAAGCTTTTCTGTATCTCTTTGGATGCCTTTAATTGGCTCCATTTTACAAAGACAAGTCCAAATAAGCATTCTTCACAGAAGCTGTTTTTTATTATTATTATTCACTTTCTCTCAACTTACAGGAACTGTTCACTTTTACACACTTTTATGATACCTTGGTTTTTCCATATAATCTGTCTATTTTGTGGTATAGTTCTTGAATGTGAATTTCTTTAGCTAGTAAATCCAGATTCTTCATTACAGAAGCAATGTCTAATTCATCTTTCTGGCCTTTGCAGTTCTAGAATAGTGATTTGCATATAGTCAGGACTCAGGAAATTCATGTTAATAGAGAGCCCGTGACTGCAGAGACATCCTGGTAGAAAGGGCCGGTGTTATTAGTAAGGTGCCAGAAACCTAAAAACATAGCTCCCTTTGACTTGCTTCTATTCCCAGACATTTCATGCGTTGTGGCGTATGTAATTTCCACTCAAACTCTCTAATATCAATTGGATTCCTACAATTCACTTCAATTCTGACAGTAGCTACCTAAAGTTTATGTCAGATACCACAGGTTTGAGGACTTAGTCTCACGAGACTACCCTCACTTCAGAAGTTCCACACTTCTGATGTATGGGGACCCCCCCATACTATTGATCAGCTGGCTATAAATGCAGGGTTCTCATGATCCTCTTTCAGTTTCATAGAATTCACTGCAATGACTGACAAAACTCAGGTATGCCCTATTTATTATTACAGTTTTACTATAAAAGATACAACTCAGGAATAGTCAAATGGAAGAGATGCATAGGGCAAGGCTAGGGGCATAGGACCTATGCAGAACTTCCATATCCTTTCCAGGCTCCCAGCACATCTCTGGGTTTACCAACCCAGAGGTTCCTTGAGCATCATTGTTTCAGAGTTTTTATATGGGCTTTTCTTTTGTATATGTGATTGAATAAAGTATTGGTCACATGATTAAATTTAATCTCCAGTCCTTCTTTTCTCAGCAGGTCAGGGAGTGGGACTCGAAGTTCCACCTCTTTAATCATATGGCTTGTGATAAATAACAAAAGACACTGTTATATCTGAGGAATTTCCAAGGGTTTTAAGAACTCTATGCCAGGAACCCAGGAAGAAGCCCGAATGTAGTTTTTATTATATCACATGATAGAATTGGGAAGGAAAGCTGGTTGGAAGACATAACCCCACCTCTAACTTTGTTGCCAATGAAAGTCAACCAATCTGTGCCTCATATTGAGGAATTTTGACAAAAATAAAACAGCTTTCCTCCAAATTTGCTAAAAACCCAAGAATATGAGTTGAATTAGAAATTTATTTTTACTTTAAACCATTTTTGATAGACTAGAAAATGTCTTGAAAACAACATAAAAATAATTAAGATTTTGATTTCAGATCAAAAGAATATGTCAACAACTTCAAAACAATTCCTGCTAATGAATCATATATATATATATATATATATATATATATATATATATAGAGAGAGAGAGAGAGAGAGAGAGAGAGAGAGAGAGAGAGAGAGAGAGGAACATTTAACTAAGTGATAGTATTCATAAATGGGCTTAAATACTGGATACATTCATTCTCTCTCTTTCTCTCTTTCTCTCTCTTTCTCTCCTCTCTCATGCTCATGCACTAGATTGCTTCCTTTCATTTCTCCTCCTTCCCCAAACAGAACAACCATCACTCTTAAACTACAGACACATGAAGTTCAACTGCTCCACATCTCCGTGTAGCAGGACTGTTTTAAAATTTAGTACTGGCTTGGCTGATTTTAGGGATCCCATTCTGCCATTCTCCCCTAAGTAAGAATCAGAAAAAATTCTATCATAGCAGTGATAAAAAGATGGGAGAGAGATAAATTGGGATCTTAAAAATGTGTATGCATACTCATGTTTGTAGGGGGAAGAGGAGACACATATTATTAGATGGAGGAGTAGATAAGAACCAACCGCATCAAATAACAGGGAGGCAAATGCATAGGATCTTTTTATGGTGAAATTTAAGAGAAGGAACCTGCCAACTAGCTGCACAGACTTTCACACCATGCAAAGCATATATATTGAAACCATCATGCTGCATTTAGAATATTTTATAAACTAAAAATTATATTTGGATTCACTAAGATATTTTACTTGCCTGACAGAAAAAAAATTACAAATCACACTATGAAAGCTTAAAAATTACATTCACTAACATGAACGTTTTAAGTCTTACATAGCTGTTTCTCCTCCCTTCTTGTCAAAATATGGTATTGGGTGATTGCACTGCTTAGTTACAGTCCCATTAGATGCAGTCAATTTTAGCTTTTCATTTTCTAAGATTCCAATGAAAGCCTTGTAGCACTTCTCCAGAAAAATATAACTCACATGAATATAAATTTGGATAATTCATAGATGCTCTAAAGCCTAGGAAAATCCTTAGACAGGAGTATGCAAACATAGTATCCCAGAACTTCTGCCACTCAGACCAGACCATTTTCTGAAAATATGGTGGATAACAGAGCTGTTCTCCTTCTTGCACTGGAGAAACTTATGTAAAATATATAGGTTGCCCTTAAGACCATATAGAAATATCTAATATTTTTAATAGAACAGTCTGATTTGCCACATCTAAAATTATAACACAGGGTTCTGTTTCCATTTCAAATCCTTAAAGCTTTTGATTTGTTTAGTACTGAGAGAAAAAGAAATACAAAGAGATGCATACATCAAGTCAACATCTTCATCCCTAGAGTTTCATCAGGCTATTTACATCTCAAAAGAGATCTTCTAGTTTTAAAAATTAAACCTAAAAATTTTAAAATTATTTACACATGTGGGATCCCTTAGTTTTCTTTTGAATTTCTCTTTGAAAGAAAACTAAGGGATCCCACATGTGTAAATAATTTTTAAATGTATAGTAAGACTCATCCCCTCCATTTAACCAGTAAGAAATATAAACATAGTCATTTTTAATGATCCTCTTATATTTATGTGTTTAGCAAGTAGTGATTCACCATTACAGATAGATTCATTCACGCCCTAACTTTTGAGTCAATAAGATAAGAGCTAGTAATACTTATTTTTACCAGGCATCCCAAGTGATGGATTAGTCATAAACTGTGATATTTCTTAGAACTTTTAAAATCCTTAGTTCATATATATTAAATCTACCTCAGGAGCTCTCTGAAAAAATGCAAATAGTAAACAGCTTCACCCAAGACCCACTGAATCAGACTCTGTAAGGGGTGGGGTCTGGGAATGAACATTTTCAGGAAGCTCCCAATATTATTCTAATTCACACCAAAGTTTGAAACCTACTTCACTGGAAGTTCCTTCCAGTCCTATGATTTTTATGATCCTGGTTTATGACTAATCAGCCTAAATTTTACTTGGTAGACCACACATCTCCCTGCCAAACTTCCTCGGCCAAACATAGCAAGAGTTGACAGATGCCAAGCGGCAGTGGTCTTTGTCAGTGCCCATCCTATAAGCAGCTGGGCCCACGTGGCCTCATCCCCAGCTGTCTTGAGCTGGGCAGCAGGTGCCGGGATGGCCAGCTGTTCTCCCAGGCAAGTCTGGCAACTCTGCTTGTCCAGATCTCGAATTTTCCCCTGGGTGGCCTTGCTTTTGTGGGTGGTCCAGCCCAACCTTAATCCTAGTGAGTGAGCATTCCAAAGCTGAAATACCCAAACCAGAGCCAGCAGAGAGCGCATATGTGTTTTATGTTTATAAATACATATTCATGCACTGGATTGGATGATCCCTCAAAGTCCTATCTAGCCTTAAATTCTATAAATTATGTGAGTTCATGTATAAATATTACACAAAGTGTTGTCATACATATTCTTGGTTGCAGATGAAAATTGGTATAGTCCTGCTATTTCTACTCTGTCTCAACCCTCCTCTATTTTTCAAAATACGAACGCCAAGAAAGCAAAACCTAAAAACCACTGGACTGAAATAACTACACCTAATAAATCTCATAGGAAATAAAATGATGTGACAATACACTGCCTATGTGCAAAGGACATAAAAATTTATAAAGGAGAGGGAGGGAGGTATGAATAGGCAGAGAACAGAGGGTTCTTAGGACAGTGAAAGTATATATACACACACTATGTATAATACTGTATATATGTATACTATGTATAATATATAGCATAATACATAGTGTGTATATATATACACACACACACTATGTATAAAGAGTATATACTTATAGTATATACAGATATATACTATATGTATACATATGTAGTATAATGGTGGGTACATGTCTTTATATATTTGTCCAAACCCACAGATTATACAACACCAAGAATAAGCCCTAATGGACTTTTAATGATAATGATGTGTCAATGTAAGCTCATCAATAGTAACGTATGTGCCACTCTAGTGTGGGAGTTGATAATGTGGGAGGCTATCCATGTGTGGAATACTTCTGTACCTCCCTCTCAATTTTGCTGTAAACATAAAATTGCTCTAAAAAAATCAAGTCTTTAAAACATGTTACATATATGTATAGGAATAAAGACAATACATGCTTTTGCAAAACTGTAGGGGAATGATGTGGTTCTATTCTCATTTTGCTTTTGTTTTAAAATACAAGTAGCAAAATGTTGTATACTATAACAATATAATACCCATATTCAATATGTAAAATTGATACAAAATTGTAATTACAATCAAAAGTGATGTTTTTAGTGCCTTGAATTTAGGTATTCTTTACATTTGTATTATTTTCACGTTCTTTTTTTATAGTAATAGTAAAGAAGAAAATCTCCATAATTTGATATTGTCAGATAAACTTTTGCTTAGCAGATTTCTCACCATTCCAAAATGAACTGATAACTGTCTTGCAACTTTATGGAATGAAATCATCTGTGAAGGTTTTTAAGAAAAATACAGTCCTTTAATACTCTGAGTCAATACAATTTTAATCTGCTTCAGCTACACCCTGAAATCATGATAGAATAAAGCTGAAAAGCCTTAAAGCATTTGGTTATTATTTCTTTTACACTTCTTATGCTAGATGTTATTGAAATATAATATCACAAATCTTTCAAGAAACAATAACTTTGTAATCAACTATCTCTGGGACTACATGAAAGATGACAAAAATACCCAATGATTCTTTTGGAGAAGACTACCAGATGTATATACCAGCCTATACCCGCAGAAATATTTGGACAAAAGAACTAAAATTGCAAGAGAGTAAGCAATGCTTTTATCTGAAAAAGGTGAAATTGTATTTTACATATTTATCATCAAAAGCAAAGAAACTTTCATATACACATCATATAGGCATATAAATTATACAATTATTTTAGTTGCTAATAAAATGTCATTATTTTAACCAACTTAATAGCTTACTTCAAATGTCTATACAACCATTTGCAAAGTTGAAATAGACATTCGCAAATGCCTATATATATGTTATAAAATGAAGAGGAAATTTGATGGTTGACTAATGTGATCAATAAGACAGGAAAAGTGGTATAAACAAATTGATGTGTAATCTTGAATTGTTCAGGGTGTCCACACTGATATGCTGAAGCGGCAAGCTCACAAACTTCACTTCATTTTGTGGGAACTGGGACAGAACTCCTGCAGGGCAGATATGGTAAAAGTGACTCTTACCCCAGGGCCTCCTGTTGGACATTCTAGGTCTCACCTTTTACTCTCTGCAAGGTAAATTTAAGATCCCCAGGCTGGGCGCAGTGGCTCACGCCTGTAATCCCAGCACTTTGGGAGGCCGAGGTGGGCAGATCACAAGGTCAGGAGATCGAGACCATCCTGGCTAACACGGTGAAACCCCGTCTCTACTAAAAAATACAAAAAAAAAATAGAGGGGGTGGTGGTGGGCGCCTGTAGTTTCAGCTACTCCGGAGACTGAGGCAGGAGAATGGCGTGAGCCAGGGAGGCGGAGCTTGCAGTGAGCCCAGATTGTGCCGCTGCACTCCAGCCTGGGTGACAGAGCGAGACTCCCGCCTCAAAAAACAAAACAAAAAACAAACAAACAAAAAACCCTAAGGCTCTCACTGCTTCCATGCTTTTCCTTTCTATTCTGTAAATAGATTCTTGTTCTGATGAAGTCATCTGTAATATAGTTAGCAAACATGTAAACATGAGTGAACATTTAGAATACTATCTTTATTAATATATATTTACTTAACTTTTTTTCTTTTAAAATCTTAAGAAGCATCAAAATCTCCTGTTGAAAAAGAGAACTGATTTTAAAATTTAACAGATGAGGAAATGGGAACTTCAGGGGAATTTCCCCGTGGATGGCCCCACATGTACAGTTAACAGTCCATCTCTACATATGACAAGACTCTGCACACCCACACATAGCTTTTGTGATGTATTCTCTAAAATCCCAGCAGTCTGAGAACAGCTAGGAACTTAGATTTCTTTTATAAGAGATAATGTAACAGAGAAGCTAAAGCATAGGCTCTGAGCCCAGCCAAGATCATGTCCTACTTTTACTACTTTCTCATCACAGCTTTAGCCATTTAAGGCATTTGTTGCGCTGTGCCTCAATTTTCTCATTTCTTATAATGAGAATGATAAAATTATCACAACAGGGGCTTACTGGGCTGTAATGAATGCTAAATGTGTCAATATTTGTAAAGTATTTAGAATATTGCCTGGTGCTATGTAGACAAACTATTAGTCTTATTTACAAAAAAAAATTCTTAAAAACAGACTACAACATAAAAATAAATGCACATCTGTTAAAGATGACATAAACAAGTTTAGAACACAGAAAATACACTTAGAAAAAATATTTGCAACATAGAAAATAGGTAAAGAACTTCTACAGATCAGTAAGAAATAAACAATAAAATAAAATTGAGCTAAAAGCAGATCCAAAAAGTAGAAAAAAATGAAAAATTTTAACATGCATATGAAAGATGCTAAACCTCACTAATAAATCATAATAATATCTCTGCAAATTAAAACAAAAGTGAAATTCAATTTTTCTATGATACTAGCAAAAATGAAAAGAACTAATGATATACAGCATTAGCAAAAGATCAAATGCTTTCAACACTGTGTATGAATGAAGTCACCAGGAAAGTATTAGAAGACAATTGAAAGTACTTATCAAAATATAAAATATCCTCGCCTAGTAAGCAAGAAATCCCAAATCTAGGAATTCTTACAGAAATGCTTAAAATTATTTTAAATTTGTAAAACTGTATGCACACATGAGTTTACTGAAGCATGCTCTTAATAGGAAACATTTGGAAATAAACTAAATGTTTATCAATATGCAGTTAATACATTATGCTGTAATTATATTAGAAAATATAAAGTAGCTGTTATACATATTACCCATCACATACATTAAATGCAGAAAATAAAATGTCCCAATGTGTATCAAACCGATAACTCTGGTTACCGGTAGAAAATGGAAAATCTTTAAAGACTTTGCAAATTTACATTATGTATTCTATTTTGAATTTTAAATCAGAAATATTTTAATTTTAAAAGGGAACATATTTCAAAGCAAAAATAAAAATTTTGTATTACTAGTCATTCAATAGCAAAGTACAAAAAAGTAGATGCAGTATCATTCCAAAGGGAGAAAAAGATTAGTGAAGTACATAGCAAATATTGGTATTTATTATGCCTAGATAGTAGGACTGCAGATGAAGCAAGAGTAGTTCCTCTCCTTTTAAACTTTTATAAATTTTCGTAGTTGACTGAAATAAAATTGTATTATTTTCACATTTGGTAGTTGGGGGAAGCTAATGTTTTTTTGTTTGTTTGTTTGTTTTTCTGTTTTTTTTTTTGTTTTTTTGAGACGGAGTCTGGCTCTGTTACCCAGGCTGGAGTGCAGTGGCCGGATCTCAGCTCACTGCAAGCCCCGTCTCCCAGGTTCACGCCATTCTCCTGCCTCAGCCTCCCAAGTAGCTGGGAGTACAGGCGCCCGCCACCTTGCCCGGCTAATTTTTTTTGTATTTTAGTAGAGACGGGGTTTCACCGTGTTAGCCAGGATGGTCTCGATCTCCTGACCTCGTGATCCTCCCGTCTCGGCCTCCCAAAGTGCTGGGATTACAGGCTTGAGCCACCGCGCCCGGCCGGGAAGCTAATGTTCTTTAAAAAAATTTAACACATAAAAATCCATGATTAAAGACTTCATTGGAATAGAGGGCATGGGACTCCAAGATAAGGGAGTCTACGGTGAAAACGAATTTTTTTCTTATAGTTTTCTCCTGCATTCCTGCTATACATATCCTTGCTCTCACTTATTTAATAAACCAAAAGCACAGAAGATTATAGGCAGCAACATAGCAACCTATATGATTTATTGAGCTTGAACATTTCTGACAAAATACTGAAATGAGTCTATCAATCATCAGACAGGAGCTAGGAGTTAGAAAATGCATTATGATAGAATCTCCGCAAACCTAATAAAATAAATGTGTTGAAAATCAATCTTTAAAGTTCATACTAAATTTGAACTATGATGTTTCAACCAGTGTATTTGTGTCTTTTTAAATAATTCTAGAACTTTTGGTCACTTAAATATATTAGTCTCTAAAATTATGTAACTTTTTTACCTTTCAAATTTTTTTATACATTTTCTTTTTCTATTGCACTTGGCCAAACATGTCTGAAATTATGTCAGAATTGTAGCTTTTGGAGGTAAAGTCTCAAATGACCAAATGGATCAAATCAAATTTAATTCAATGTGATTTTAAAGGAGCCAAGATACTAAATTTTGAAAATTGGTGTTTATTCTAAAAACACTAACTAAATATTTTGAGAGAATTACTAAGGAAGCAACCTATTTTTCCTTGTGCAGCTTTGTTACATTTGGCAGTAATTTTAAAAATTGTATCGTATAACTATATTTAGTTTAATGAATACATATATAAGAATTGTACCATAGTGCTATTGATGGTAATGGAATTGCTTATTAAAATTAACAGTACATAAATGAGTTACTTTCAATTATTCATATAGCATGAAATTTAAAATTCAGAGAGAAAGAGAGGCCTTATTTTAAACAATAATTTTGAAGCTTATAAAATGTGCTTTAAGCTTCAAACACGCAGTGAAATTTACTGATTGAAGTTTTATACCATTTACCTGGCACCCAGGTAAGAGAAGAATAGGCAGAATGAGAAAGAATAATCCATAGTTTTAAAAATAGAGAGTTGTCAGTGCGATAGTCATAATCTCAAGGACTCCCTACATTGTCAACAATAAAGAAAAGTCTCTGTGAAAATAACATACAAAGTGGGACTCTTGAGACTGTATTTTCTCTATATGTTCTTGACATAAAAGGTATTAATTATTGTGAGTTCAGAGTCAAGAAAGAAAAATGACTCTGTTCTTCCTGGAAGACAGGGTATTCCATAACTTAGAGTCTAAAGCAATAATTATCTAGCTTTTCTGAATCCAAGGTATCTTGGAAAAGGCAAACTTCTTTTTTTCTAAAATAGATTTCCCTCTTCTTTCTCATGTCAATCTATGGCTTTGAAAATATAATTAATAAAATATAATAATAAAATAAAATTAAAAGTAGCGGAGTCACCTCTTCTTTTTGAGACCAGAGAGGCAAAATGTGAATGAGAGAGAAGATGCCAAACCTAAAATGTAGATGACATTTTAAAACTCTACACATTTTAATATGAAGTTATGTATACTAATCTACACTGTCATAGTTTTTTTTCAAATTTTAGTATAAATAAAAATCACCTGGTTATCTTGTGAAACTAGTCTCATTCTGATGTCAGGTGATGCCAATGTTACGGGCCTAGGGACCCCCATTTTGAAAAGCAATGCCTCTCATATACTTGTCAATTATAAAGAAAGAGAAAGCATACCTCCGGGTCTTTCATTAAGTTGATTCATCTTATTACTATTCTTTAATGTCTTCTTACAATGATTCTAATATGATGGCTCTTGCTCTAATATCAATATTTTCCACCTATCATGTTAATACTAAATCTAGGAGTCTATCCATGATGATTACAATTTCTTATAGTGTTTTGGTATAAAATATTGTCAATAGTTTTGAAAAATGGCAATAGTTGTTCAGACAGAAAGATACTTGGGCATTAATTGCATAAATAAGTAGTTTGAGCCTGGTGTGTTGTCACTCAGATCGGATCATTTCTGAAAATACAATGGATAACGAACTGTTTTCCTTCCTGCACTGGAGAAACTTGTGTAAAATATATAGGTTGCCCTTAAGGCCATACAGAAATATCCAATATTTTTAATAGAACAGTCTAATTTGCCACATCTAAAATTATAACATGGGGTTCTGTTTCCATTTCAAATCCTTAAAGCTTTTAATTTATATAGTACTGAGAGAAAAAGAAATACAAACAGATGCATACATCAAGTCAACACCTTCATCCCTAGAGTTTCATCAGGCTGTTTACATCTCAAAAGAGATCTTCTAGTTTTAAAAATTGATTTAGCAATCCCACTACTGGGTATCTACCCAGAAGCAAAGAATTCACTATATAAAAAAGACACTTGCACATGCGTGTTTATAGTGGCACAATTTGCAACTGTAAACATATAAAACCAGTCCAAATGCTCATCACTCAACAAGTGGATAAAGAAAATGTGGTATATACACATATACCATGGAATACTACTGAGAAATTAGAAGGAATAAAACAATGGCATTTGCAGCAACCAGGTTGGAGTTGGAGACAATTATTCTGAGTGAAGTAACTCAGGAATGGAAAAAAAAAATGTTGTATATTCTCACTTATAAGTAGGAGCTAAGCTATGAGGACACTAAGGCATAAAATTATATAATAGACTTTTCAGGACTCGGGGGAAGAATGGGAGGAGGTATGGGATTAAATACTACATATTTGGTACAGTGTACATGGTTTGAGTGACAGGTGCACCAAAATCTCAGAATTTATCACTAAAGAACATATCTATGTAAACAAATCCCTCCTGTTTTCCAAAAACTATTGAAATGAAATAAATTATAAAAAGGATAAAAAATTCCTTTAGGGCAGGACTTTTGGCTCACTCCTTTAGCCCTGTTGGAGTACAATATGCAATTTGTCACTTAACGAATAGTTTTAGTTATCATTTCTCTTCCGCATCCAATGTAATAGAAGGCAGAAGATACATCCATTAACTTGTCTATGAACATGTTGTTTTACAAATTGTTCTTATGCCCAGAGTATGTGCACAGGAATTCACGTCAATATACATAGGATTTTATGAATCTGTGGGGGGAGTCGGAATGTGTTCCAGTGCTTTGAGAAAACCACTTTTGCTTCCAATTTAATGGTCTGAACCACAATTCCCTTAATATATTCACATAGTGTATTTACTTGTAACTCATATCAACAAATATACCAGCCTATGACATCATAATGCCATGGTATGAAAAGATATATGGTGTCTTGGATTTGAAAGAAAAAGATTATTTTTCCTTTCTCAGTATCAAGGGAATAAAGGGACCCATTCATCAATATTTAGAGATGTCCAGAGATTTTCTTTCATGGCTGTTGAGCTGGCTCACACAAAATTTAAGACTTTCAATAGTTAAATGTATATGTCAAGATGAACAACCTGCTCTTCAATGACTACTGGGTAAATAACGAAATGAAGGCAGAAATAAAGATGTTCTTCGAAACTAATGAGAACAAACACACAATGTACCTGAATCTCTGAGACACATTTAAAGCAGTCTCTAGAGGAAAATGTATAGCACTAAATGCCCACAAGAGAAAGCAGGAAAGATCTAAAATTGACACCCTAACATCACAATTAAAAGAACTAGAGAAGCAAAAGCAAACAAATTCAAAAGCTAGCAGAAGGCAAGAAATAACTAAGATCAGAGCAGAACTGAAGGAGATAGAGACAAGAAAAACCCTTCAAAAAAATCAATGAATACAGAAGCTTGCTTTTTTAAAAGATCAACGAAATAGATTGACCACTAGCAAGACTAATAAAGAAGAATAAAACAGAAGAATCAAATAGATGCAATAAAAAATGATAAAGGGAATATCACCACTGATCCCACAGACATACAAACTATCATCAGAGAATACTATAAACACCTCTGTGCAAATAAACTAGAAAACCTAGAAGAAATGGATACATTCCCGGACACATACACCATCCCAAGACTAAACCAGGAAGAAGTCGAATCCCTGAATAGACCAATAACAAGTTCTGAGATTGAGACAGTAATTAATAGCGACCAAGAAAAAAAAGATCAGGACCAGATAGATTCACAACCAAATTCTACTAGAGTTACAAAGAGGAGCTGGTACCATTCCTTCCAAAACTATTCCAAATAGGAAAAGTGGAAATCCTTCCCTAACTCATTTTATGAGGACAACATCATCCTGATGCCAAAACCTGGCAGAGTCACAAGAGAAAAAGAAAATTTCAGGCTAATATTCCTGATGAACATCCATGCAAAAATACTCAATAAAATACTGGCAAAGCGAATCCAGCAGCACATCAAAAAGCTTATCCACCACGATCAAGTCGGCTTCATCCCTGGGATGGAAGGCTGGTTCAACATTTGCAAATCAATTAATGTAATCCATCACATAAACAGAACCAACGACAAAAACCATGATTATCTCAATTGATGCAGAAAAGGCCTTCGACAATATTCAACACCCGATTCATGCTAAAACCTCTCAGTAAACTAGGTATCAATGGAATGTATCTGAAAATAATGAGAGCTATTTATGACAAACCAACTGCCAGTATTACACTGAATGGGCAAAAACTGGAAGCATTCCCTTTGAAAACTGGCACAAGACAAGGATGCCCTCTCTCACCACTCCTATTCTTAGGATTGTCTTGACTATGTGGGCTCTTTTTTGGTTCCATATGAAGTTTAAAGTAGTTTCTTCCAATCTGCGAACAAAGTCAAAGGTAGCTTGATGGGGATAGCATGGAATCTATAAATTACTTTGGGCAATATGGCCATTTTCGTGATATTGATTCTTCCTATCCATGAGCATGGGACATTTTTCCATTTGTTTGTGTCCTCGCTTATTTCCTTGAGCACTGGTTTGAAGTTCTCCTTGAAGAGGTCCTTCACATATCTTGTAAGTTGTATTCCTAGGTATTTTATTCTCTTTGTAGCAATTGTAAATGGGAGTTCACTCATGATTTGGCTCTCTGTCTATTATTGTTGTATAGCAATGCTTGTGATTTTTACACATTGATTTTGTATCCTCAGACTTTGCTGAAGCTGCTTATCAGCTTAAGGAGATTTTGGGCTAAGACTATGGGGTTTTCTGAATATACAATCAAATCATCTGCAAACAGAGACATTTTGACTTCCTCTTCTCCTAATTGAATATATACCCTTTATTTCTCTCTCTTGCCTGATTGCCCTAGCCAGAACTTCCAACACTATGTTGAATAGGAGTGGTGAGAGAGGGCATCCTTGTCTTGGGCTGGTTTTCAAGGGAATGCTTCCAGTTTTCACCTATTCAGTATGATATTGGTTGTGGGTTTGTCATAAATAGCTCTCATTTTTTTCAGATATGTTCCACTGATACCTAGTTTATGGAGAGTTTTCAGCACGAAAGGCTGTTGAATATTGTTGAAGGCCATTTCTCCTTCTATTGAGATAATCATGTGGTTTTTGTCATTGGTTCTGTTTATGTGATGGATTACGTTTATTGATTTGTGTATCTTGAACCAGCCTTACATCCCAGGGATGAAGCTGACTTAATAGTGGTGGATAAGCTTTTTGATGTGCTGCTGGATTTGGTTTGCTGGTATTTTATTGAGGATTTTTGAATTGATGTTCATCAGGGATATTGGCCTAAAATTCTCGTGTGTGTGTGTGTGTGTGTGTGTGTGTGTGTGTGTATCTACCAGGCTTTGGTATCAGGATGATTCTAGCCTCATAAAATGAGTCAGGGAGGATTCCCTATTTTTCTATTGATTGAAATATTTTCAGAAGGAATAGTACCAGCTCCTTTTTGTACTTCTGGTAGAATTCGGCTGAATCCATCTCATTCTGGACTTTTTTTGGTTGGTAGGCTATTAATTATTGCCTCAATATTAGAGCCTGCTATTGGTCTGTTCAGAGATTCAACTTCTTCCTGGTTTAGTCTTGGGAGGGTGTATGTGTTCAGGAAATTTATCCATTTCTTCTTGATTGTCTAGTTTATACACATACCGGTGTTTATAGTATTCTCTGATGGTAATTTGTATTTCTGTGGAATTGGTGGTGATATTCCCTCTATCATTTTTTATTGAGTCTATTTGATTCCTCTCTCTTTTCTTCTTTATTAGTCTTGCTAGTGGTCTATTTTGTTCATCTTTTCAAAAAACCAGCTCCTGGATTCACTGATTTATTGAAGGGTTTTTCTTGTCTCTATCTCCTTCAGTTCTGCTCTGATCTTAGTTATTTCTTGCCTTCTGCTAGCTTTTGAATTTGTTTGCTTTTGCTTCTCTAGTTCTTTTAATTGTGATGTTAGGGTGTCAATTTTAGATCTTTCCTGCTTTCTCTTGTGGGCATTTAGTGCTATAAATTTCCCTCTACACACTGCTTTAAATGTGTCCCAGAGATTCTGGTACATTGTGTGTTTGTTCTCATTAGTTTCAAAGAACATCCTATTTTTGCCTTCATTTTGTTATGTTCCCAGTAGTCATTCAGGAGCAGGTTGTTCAGTTTCCATGTAGTTGTGTGGATTTGAGTGAGTTTATTAATCCTGAGCTCTAATTTGATTGATTGTGGTCTGAGAGACAGTTTGTTGTGATTTCTTTTCTTTTACATTTGCTGAGGAGTGCTTTACTTCCAACTATGTGGTCAGTTTTGGAATAAGTGCGATGTGGTTGTGAGAAGAATGTATGTTCTGTTGATTTGGAGTGGAGAGTTCTGTAGATGTCTATTAGCTCTGCTTGGTCCAGAGCTGAGTTCAAGTTCTGGAGATCCTTGTTAACCTTGATCTGTCTAATATTGACAATGGGGTGTTAAACTCTCCCATGATTATTGGTTGAGAGTCTAAGTCTCTTTGTAGGTCTCTAAAGATTTTCTTTATGAATCTGGATGCTCCTGTTTTGGGTGCATATATATTTAGGACAGTTAGTTCTTCTTGTTGAATTGATCCCTTTACAATTATATGGTGGCTTTCTTTGTCAAAAATATTAAATTCTTAAAAACAAACAACAAAAATGTGTAAAATCCATTCAAGGAAAACTGAAATGCCTTTGAAAGACATAAAAATAGATTTGAATAAATGGAAAGTTATCTCATATTCTATTGTAGAATGAACCAAAACTACAGGGAAATACTTTCTTCCTGCCTTAATTTTAAAATTTATAAAATGCATCCTAATTTTTAAAAAAATCAACAAGCTTTTTTATAGTTAGACAAGTTGATGATAATGTTTATATAAAAAATGTAAGAAGATTCAGAAAAGCACTGATAAATAAAATTTATGAGACAAGGCTGTTTGCTAAATATTAAAACATACTTTAAAGTTTTTCTAATTAAGACAGTGCCCCCACTGGCTTGTGAATAGATACATGGACTAGATGAAGGAATAGAAAATGCAGAAATGGATGCAAGTTCATGTAAAAACAGCATGTGATGAGGTTTTATCTCAAATTACTGAGACAAACATTGACTTTTTAATAAAAGATGTTGGTATAGCAACATAACCATTTGGAAAGAGATAAAATAATACTCATATTTTATACTATGCACAAAAATAAACTTTAGATGGATCGGGGTTATAAATGTAAAAACAAAAACAAAACCATAGACAAACTAGAAGAAAACATGCATAAATTCCTCTTTAACCTCACTCTGAGGAAAGGATATTTAACTATGATTTAAAATCTAGAAGCAATACAATAAAAGACTGATAAATCTGACTAGATTTAAGACATCATGACCAAAAAAAATTATAGTCAAATTAAAAAAAAACTATTTAACTAGAAAAAAGTGCAATTTATAGTATATACCAAGTATCCCTAAAATGAAAATCACTCTTAAAAGACAAAAGACCAAAAACTCAATAGAAAGAATGGAAAAAAAAATAAACAGTAGACTCATGAGAATATAAAAATGTTCCTTAAAAATATAAAAATATGTTGAGCTCATTCATAATTTGAGAACTAAAAATTACTACTCTGAGATAGCATTTCTTAACTACTAGATTGATAAAAATTTCAAAATATGGCAATGCTCTCATTCATTGTTGTGGAAATGCAGAGCTCAACCCTCCTCAAGGAACATTTGCAGTACCTAGCAAAACTATATATGCAGTTACCCTTTGAACCAGAAATCTCTCTTCTAGAAATATACCCTGAAGGTATCCTTCACCAATGTAAAACTAAATGTGCTCCAGATTATTTATTACTGCATTATTTGTAATTACAAAATATTGGACATAACCTAAATGCTTACACCTAAGATAATTACATAAACTATGATACATTCACAGTATGAAGTAATATGAGGGTGTCAAAAGAATAAAGAAGATCCTTGTGAACTAATATGAAATGTTTTCCCGTGTATATTTTCTAGTATAAAAGTGACATTCAAATAATAATTTATTATACTATACCTTTCATATAAATTAAAGGAGTGGATATATGAAAATCTGTGTGCACAAAAACAAATACAAGGAAAATAAATCAGATTTTAGCAAGATTTATTATCTATAGCACGTAAGTAAAAATGTGTGAAAAGAATGGGGAAATGCAAATGAAGTGGAAGGAAAAAAGAGGCATGAACTTTTTCTGAGTGTGATGTTTTGCATAGTTCTTATTCTTAGAACTAACCATATTAATGTTTCACGTTTCCCTAAAACAAATTAATGAAAATCAAAAAAGATGATAGAGTGACCCAAAATGTGATACAAATGGTAACAATTAACCCTACCTAGATTTATATTTTAATGAGTAACATAACCACACAGACTGGGATGGGAAAGGAAATAATTAAACTAACTAACTCTGGAGAACAATATTTTGACTACTGTTTATGGGAAGGATAAAGACAAAAAACTGTACACAAATGTTGTACTCCATTTGGTAAATTTGTTTTTCTACAGAGTTATAGGTTAGCAATTTTGAAACTACTTTATGTGAGTTGTAAGATAGAGCAAATATGTAAATACATTGTAGTTAAGAGTTAAGTTTCAGTCAGAAAAAGGAATTATAAATAATGAGAAGACTGTGATCAGAATCAGAGGTGTCAGTATAAATGCATCTTTTTAAATATGTATTTTTAAGAATGGATACAGAAATAGATGTAGTTGTGTATCTATATACAAAGAAACATTTTTGGACGCTCTCTGATGAGTGGGACTAAAGGCAATGAAACCCCAGTAGCAATAAGTACACTTGGCACATATTAGCACCAAGGATACCTAGGAGAAATGGCCAATTATATTGCTTAGGCAGGGAAAGTGCAATATGAACCTGAAATATCTTGTGGGACAGAAAACACAATTTTTTTCTATTGATGGAGACAGGATGAAAAGACACAAGAGTCAGCTTGATGAAGCTCTCAACAGCCAAACCTGGAAGAATTTGAGCAAAAAAAATACTGGTAGCAGTGAATTATAACTCATAGAATAAAATAAATATCTTTGAATCCATGGTAAAATAAATAAGTCAATAAATAACTGGGAGACAAGGGACAACTCTTGCTTTTGGTAAAATTCCAGTCAAAAAGTGTAGAAAAAGGCTGGGCGCGGTGGCTCAAGCCTGCAATCCCAGCACTTTGGGAGGCCGAAACGGGTGGATCACGAGGTCAGGAGATCGAGACCATCCTGGCTAACACGGTGAAACCCCGTCTCTACTAAAAAATACAAAAACTAGCTGGGCGAGGTGGCGGGCGCCTGTAGTCCCAGCTACTTGGGAGGCTGAGGCAGGAGAATGGGGTAAACCCAGGAGGCGGAGCTTGCAGTGAGCTGAGATCCGGTCACTGCACTCCAGCCTGGGTGACAGAGGGAGACTCCATCTCAAAAAAAAAAAAAAAGTGTAGAAAAAATGGCCCAGGTGTGGTGGCTCATGCCTGCAATCCCAGTGCTTTGGGTGGCTGAGGTGGGCAGATTGTTTGAGGCCAGGAGTTCAAGAACAGCCTGGACAACACAACGAGACCCTATCTCTACAAAAAATAATTTTAAAAAGTTAGGTGGGTGTGGTGGTGTGCACCTGTAGTCCTAGATACTTGGGAGGTTGAGGTAGGAGGATCACATGGGCCCAGTAGTTTGAGGCTGTGAGCTATGATCACACCACTGCACTCCAGATAGGGTGACAGAGCAATAACCTGCCTTGAAAATAATTGAATAAATAAATAAATAAATAAATAAATAAATAAATAAAGGTAAAAGATGAAATGATGGAAATAGAAAAATCATCATAGTAGCAATTACTACAGACAAGAATCATCAGCAAATGCTAAATTAGTGGGCTAAGCTATCATGAGAAACAAAATATTTGCATAGTCCTAAAGTATCTCCCCAAAAGATCCTTATTAATTACAGAGCAGAATAAAAGGCAACACTACCATGGAGAAACCTTTCAGATATCACCTTCAACAAATGATTAATGCTAACATCATAAGTGATGACATATTCATATCATGTACCTTGCAGTACAATATACTGAGAAGGACACATCTTTTCTGTGGTAGTCTCCTCAAAACTTCATCACCTCAATCTAACCATGAGAAATTTTCAGAAAAACTCAACTTGAAGGACATTGTACAAAATAATTCCTCACTACACTTCAAAACTATCAAGGTTATGATAAATAAATAAAGATTAATAAACTGTTCCAGATTCAAGGAGATTGAGGCCTAATAATTTTAATAACAATGTGAAACACTGGATCTTGAACCAGAAAAAAATATACATTGGGACAATTTGAAAAAGTTGAATATAGTCTCTTGATAGTATGCATCCGTGTAAATATCCTGGTTTTGATAAGTGTTCCAAGGTATAACAGATGAAGGCTATCTGAGAACTACGTGTATTTTTTTTTTTTTTTTGCAGCTTTCTTTAGAGGTCTAAAGGTATTTTAAAATTTAAGTTAAAAAGTATACATATTCACTTTTTGTCCCTTTTCTCCTCTGTATTAAATTAAACCATAACTTTTCATTCATATAATCAATTAACTAATAACATGAATAAAGTGGTGGTAAGTCAGAAGTAAAAGTGTTATGGTAATGTCAAAATTTTACTTTGGAAAATGCTATATAAATGTTTCTGCACTTTCAATTAAAATTAAACACAATTAATGCTACATAAATGTTTCTACACTTTTGGATTAAAATTAAACACAATTACACTTTTCTAGCAAAACCCAGCAACTACTTTGATTTTAGTCTCTTGCCAAGCCTAAGATATCAAATGACTTTCATTGTGGCAATCAAAATGCATGCAAATATCATTAAGAGGAAATTCACATATAGTAAATTTGCAGCTGTGTCTATTCAAAGATTTCTTTACAGTGACCTGGGATGATTTTGCTGTTATTACTCTCCTTTAAATAAACATATAGCCATTAAATGTATTAGAAGATGAAGTCATTTTAACCTTTTATCCTCCTGGTAGTTCAGATTAATTAGAACATGTTCATGGAAATAATTTTTATTACATGTTCTTTAAATCAAGTTCCTACACATTCAAAGTATTTAGTTTTTTAATTCTATTAACCATTGAGCAATATTTATTTTTAAAAAGTAAAAATTCTTGTCATTGGTGCAGATTCTAAGCTTTATAATTAATTTTTCTCTTTAAGATCTTACAATAAACTCTACTGACATATTCATAAATATTCCAAAAGTCTTTCTACATTTTAAGTACAATGACATATTTTCTTTCCCAAAGTCATCAATAATACATACTGATCAATATGCAGAACAGAAGCCAACTATTTCTCTATAGGTTTATCTAACAAGATTTTTTTCTTTAGTCCTATGTTTTGTAAAATTGAATTTTTCTTAAAACATTACAAATATTTTAAGTTATTTTTAAACTAAGTAAATACCCTTAAGTCTAAAAACATAAAAAGATAATTCACATATGGAGAAAATGAATTTTAATATGAAAGCAGATAATTATAATAAAAAAAATTTTCCTTTTTTCATAAATTTAAAATGAGTATTTTACTGCTTTCCAAGGGAGAGAAGTATATCTTCTTCGATCCAGAAAAAATTAGATACTTAAATACTTTGTATTTAAACATTAACATTTGCATTTGCAATCATTTTAGTGAAACTTAAAGATCAATGCCATGTCATAATTTCTAATTTTACTAAAGCTCAGACTTGAATCTGAGGGAACTGCAGACTGTTAGGAGGGAACAAGTTACTTAGTGAGGAGTGAACCTCCTTGACCAACATTGGCAACCTTGTTCAGATTTCTACCATTGTTTAAAAATGAACTCCAAAATAAATTCAAGTGTCATTTTATTTTCAAAGAGAGAGAGTAAAAAGGACAAGATCCAAGACAATGTCTTTATTCCCTAACATTTTAGATAGAGCAGCTATCTATCTAAAGGATCATTTGCATTTTATTGTAGCTTACAAGATCATACAGTGCAGCAGCATTTCTGACTGGCAGATTGCAAAAGTTGAAATGTACTTACAAGAATCCAATAATAGTTTATGACCTTAATATAATTCACTTTGTTTTTACTTCTCTTTTTTGTGGTAGATTATTGTTTCCTATCAAAATATAAATTTCTTGATAGATGGCCAGGCTTAATGAAGTCTAGAGGCAGACATAAAAATATCAAATGAATAAGTCATTTTTAGAGAAAGTTATCTGATTAAAATATTTGTGATATACCTCTTAGAAATACCATGTGTAAATAATCCCAGAATAGATCCAAACTAAAACCAAACATTATGTCTGGACCTGGCACCGTGGCTCATGCCTGTAATCCCAGCACTCTGGGAGGCCGAGGCAGGCAGATCATTTGAGGTCAGGAGACCAGCCTGACCAACATGGCAAAACTAAAAATACAAAAAAATCAGCTAGGCATAGTGGCGCATGCCTGTAGCCCCAGCTTACTCAGGAAACTGAGGCAGGAGAATTGCTTGAACCCAGGAGGAGGAGGTTGTAGTGAGTCGAAATCGCGCCACTACACTTCACAGCATGGAAGACAGAGCAAGACTCTATCTAAAAAAAATAAAATAAAATAAAAAATAAATAAAAATAAAAATTATGTTGTTCTGCCTGTCTGTTCTGAAAAAAGAGAAAGATTCTTGTGGTATAAAAATTATTGGAGCATCTAGATTTCTACGAAACCATATTGATCAAGCAGAGTGCAGTATGGGAACTTTTTCATGGTGGTTTATCTGATGTCCACTGACTTACTAATTAAAAACCCAAATACAGCATGAACTAAACCAGAAAACTTAACTAAACTTATAGATAAATATTTATGTCCTTGAGTAGTAGGAGCTTATTCTACTGATTTCCTGGCTCTTCATTCCCCATCCCTCTTCCTCAACACATATACAGTCTGGCTTAAAAGTATTACACTGTGTGTATTTATTGTACCATCACCACATGGACCCATCACCCAGATATTGAAGTGCACTGTACCCAAAGTTAATCTGGCTTCAATCATGTGGTAAGAAACACAACATAAGAAGCAATGAGCATTAATATCCTAGACAAGTATAAGATCTTTGCAATAATTACATGAATAGGGTTCAGCATCAATTGTTTTGACCTCCCAAGAAGTTAAACTCTTCATATTTCACATATTTGTGTACCAAATCCATAGAGTTTTAAAAACTTCTTGAATAGAAACAGCCTTTCAGAGTAATTTATGTCTACTGTAATGACCTCTGGTTTTTTTTGTTTGTTTGTTTGTTTGTTTGTTTTGTTTTGGTTTGTTTTGTTTTTGACGGAGTCTCCCTCTGTCGCCAGGCTGGACTGCAGTGGCGCAATCTTAGCTCAATGCAACCTCCGCATCGCATGTTCAAGCAATTCCCCTGCCTCAGCATCCCAAGTAGCTAGGACTACAGGCACACCACCACACCTGGTTAGTTTTTTGTATTTTAGTAGAGATGGGGCTTCACCATGTTGGCCAGGATGGTCTGGATCTCCTGACCTCGTGATCCACCCAGGTCGGCCTCCCAAAGTGCTGGGATTATAGGTTTGAGCCACTGTGCCCGGCCAACCTCTGTTTCTTTTCTTTTATTATTATTTTTTTTAATGTAGGTAACAAAATTGCACTGTACTTCATACATTTATACAGATTTTTAAAAAGTGATATCTCTTCTACTCTCCCACTTAGTATTTCAATCTTAGGATACTAAATAGTTAAGAAAGTGGAAAGGTTTTGCCAATGCTGATAACTTTCTTTTCCTAAAGATTTTATTTATAATATAATAGCCATATGATTTAATGCATTTTTTGACTTTTCAGATATTGTTTATGTTTTACAGAAAGATCACTTTAAACCATAGATTTGAAGTTAATCGTCCACCAAAATATTGATGTCACACAGTAACAGCTTATATATCTAGCTTGTAACATTTGAAGAACATGTTCCAGAACTGTATAGTCCCCTATACTCTGGGGGAATTTCCTGTGAAAATGATTCCTTTTGCATCAGTGGGTCTTACAATGTGCCCTAGCGCTACTGATACTCCACAAAGGTTTCCCAGGTAATCCACAGCCTGGTGTCTTGGAGAATTGTTTTATTAAATAACAATGTCTAAATGTCTTTCTCATGAATTAACAATTGTGGTATTTAATAAAAAGCAGACATCATTTTGCTGAAGTAAAAAAATAGCAACAACCTTGTTAATGCTGATATTTTCTTGAGTTTTTGCTGGAATGAGAGGTTTGGTATGTGACACATCTTCTCTTCCTGAAATAACTTATGACCTGAAAAATGCCCGATAATTGTAGTTCAAATTACTGTGCGTGTTTATGCATGTGTTTTCTCATGAATGACGTTTGTTTTGTGTTTGCAACAAGTGGGCAATAGCAATTCCTCTGATCTGAGGCGCTCCCCACCAAAAAAAAAAAAAAAATTCTATAAAGAGGGTCAAAATTTCTTGGTTTGAGGTTTGTTACTCTGGGATGTACTCAAGAAACATTAATAATAATTGAGCAATTCTTGATTGTCAGACTCTCTTGGTTTGTTTTAGTCAATATGCATCCCCACATGCAAGATAAAGTGGAATTAATACATATTTAGAGTAAGATAGCTTGGACAAATCTCTGTGCGTTGATGAACTTCTCACAGTGTTTCCATTTTTAAAAATACCAACCACTCAAGGTGCATATGAAGATTAATAAGATACCATGTACACAGCACAACACCAAGCACATGGTAAGCATATATTCTCACTTATTCTCTTTCTTGCTTTTCCACTTCACAGAGGGAATATTATATTAATATGCCCACCACGAAGGGCAATATGATAGTATATATTAATATAATATTTTAAAAATATAATATTTAATATATTAAAACTGAAAATATGCAAATCTTACGACCCTATGATGCTATGATCAGTAATTTCATTTAAATTTGTGTGTATGTGCCACATTTTCTTTATCCATTCATATGTTGATGAACACTTAGGTTGCTTCCAAACAGGGTGACTGTAGTCAATAATAACCGTACATTTTATTGAGATATCGTTTTTTAAAAATCTGTATAAATGTATGAAGTACAGTGCAATTATGAAGTACAGTGCAATGACATAAAGAGTGTAACTGGATGGTTGCAACTCAATGGATAAATGCTTGAGGGGATGGAGACTCCATTCTTCAAGATGTGCTTATTTCAATTGTATGCCTGCATCAAAACATCTCATGTACCACATAAATATATATACCACGTACCCACAAAAATTAAAAGTAAAAAAAAAAAATTGTCTCTCCTAAAAAAAGTTCACACATGTAGCAAGAGCTATCATTGCAATATTGTTTGTAAAAGAAAGGCAATATAGCAGAGTGACTAAGCCCACAGAAACTCTGGAAGAAGTCAGCTGAGATCTGATTCTCAAATCTACCCCTTTCTAGTTTGGTAACCCTGTGCAAGCAATTTTACACAGATAGTTCCTTATAGTAAAATGGAAATAGTAATAGTATCTACCTCATGGTATTGTTGGGATTAAATAAATTAATATAGGTAGCGCATGAAGAACAATATCTGCCAATAAGTGCCAAATAAATGCGGTTAGTATTGAAATACAGAAAAATTTGACAAAATGAAACCCAGAAACAAATATAAGCATATACGGAAATTTATATGACAGTTCAGTGGCAATCAGCTTATCTGTTTATTAAATGGTATAATATAATTTGCTATCTATTCAGAAGAAAGCAAAGTTCCAACTGCTATCTCACACAATTTACTAATATATATTTTTAGTGTATTAAATATTTAAATATAACTGAAACTATTACAATATATTACAAGGAAATTAAGAAGAGTATCTGCGCTAACTTGCCTGACATTGTTCTTTCATACAGCTTCATCCATTTACCAACGTGACCTGCTTTGGCTCTAATGCAGCTTACTGTTTAAATCTAAATCATAAAGCTTTTGGTATATTAGAAAGATGTGTGTGTGTGTGTGTGTGTGTGTGTGTGTGTATGCATATAAAACAATTTTTCCACCTTATATATTTCTAATCTTTTTTGCCATATATTTCATATGATTTTTAAATCATAAAATGTAAAATTTTTCTTTTCTCAGAAAGGCCATTTCAAATATTATTTTAAAACTCATCTATTGTTTTACTTAATTTTGTGTGTTTGAACCTTTAATTTATATAAAATTATTTTTTCTAACAAAGGATGTTAGAAATTCAGTTTTTATTAAAAATATCTGACTAGTTTTCCACATGATTAAATAATGCAATTCTACTTCAATGATTTGAATTGTTACTTCTATATATTTATCTTATATAAAATATTATATGTATTTTTCTGTTTCTAATATTCATTCTAATCTATTAATTTGGTGGCAGTTTTTATATGACTATTTGAGCATTTTAATTTTTATTATTTAAGACTTTATATTAATATCTTCAATTCCAAATCCTTACTCATTAGAATTCTTTTAAAAATGTCTTTCATGGTTATAATTTTACTGTTGCTTAGAAACACTGATCCAATTCTACCACCACCCACTTCTTCTCCTTCACACTTCTCTCCATCTCCAGATGACCCAAGGATTGAATTGAATTTATATAGAGATTCTTTAGGAGGATGAGGAATGTTGTTCCCCTTATTTACCTTCTTTTACGTTTTTCAGTTCATTTTAAATTTTTCTTCAGATTACCTTCTAATTGTGTTACATATGTTCTTACTGTGATGTTTGCTATTGTTGTTGTACTTTGTAATTTTATATCACAGTTTATAATTAGTTGTAGGCATATTACAAATTTATTGACATATATTTATTGTATATGCAGTTGCCATACTAAACTCATAGTTTTTAGCATATTATTTACTTATTCTGCATATTTTATCACAAACAAATAACATTACTGAATCCTCCTTTCCAATGTCTATAACTTTTAGTGATTTTATCTATTAGTAATAGCTAGCATTTCAAGAAAAATAGTTAAATAAAAAGAGTAGTATTGAGAACTTCTGTGTTTTTAAAATTTATTATTATTCCATCAATATTTCCCCTGTGTGTGTGTGTGTGTGTGTGTGTGTGTGTAAGGTTAAAATATTTAAAATAGTAAATACAAACACTTATGTATCTACATATATTTTGGAAAACATAGTTTTTAATAACTTTTGTCAGGAGTAAAATTTCAGTGTTATTACATGCACTTTTGACATCAATCAAATACTTAAAATGTTTTTCAACTTCAGTATCTTTTTGTTATAGATGCATTATTATTAATGCATTCTACATTTCTGTATTGAACTAAATACAAAAATATTATACTAAGCTTTTTATGTACTTTTGGATTCTCTTTATTGATTTTTAGCATTTTGTCATATTTTCTAGTAGGGAGGTACTATGGCATAGTTGTTAATAACCCAGACAATAGCATCTGAGTTTCTAAGTTCAAATTATGGCTCTACTATAACTAGCTTTGTAACTTCATATCCTCTGCTCTGCATTTTTCTCTATCTGTAAATGGAGACAAATTATAGTCCTGAGCTCATGGTTTATGAAAATTAAATGAATTAATGCATTTAAGGCATTAATAACAGATTCTAGCAAAAAGTACATACTCCAGAAATATGAGCAAATATTAGTGGGACTGACTTCTGATGCTCTGTGTAAGACTCAGGAATTAGTGTTATGCTGCTTATGTAAAGGAGTTTCTATTTTTAATTACTGTTTATACTATTATTTTTCCTAATGTCTAATTTTGTGTGTTTATGAATCTTCTTTCTTATTGTTCAGTTAATCTAGTGATTCATTTATTTATTGTTTTCCTCTAAAAGAAGCAGCACTTATATATCAATTCAATGAGAGTTTTTATTGGTATGGTAGTTGTCTAATTTATTAATTCCTGATTTATCATTATTGAATAATTTCTTTCCACCCATTTTTTATTGTCACTACTTATTTCTGTTCCTGATCTGTCTTGTTTTACCAGCTTAAATGACAAAATGAGGTCTTTTCCATTTAATATTGAAATTAAATTGCACAGAGCCCCCATCCTACCCACCTCAAGAGCTACTTTGTAATTCCTCCTTAAGGCTCTCAGTTCTGTGAGGATGCTTTCTATCTCATAAAGTTTCAGCCTTGTTTATTATTACATTCAGGAAAAAATTATCTGGAAAACCTATTCAGGCCACATAGAAGCCTTGTGCTCATCACTAATATTGCTAAGCTCCTTCACACAATCACAACTGGAAGACCCTGTGCTCTGTAGTGACTAACGCAGCACCACTATTACTGGTCAGCCAATAGTTTATTTAAGGGGCTGCGGATAGGTGTAGGAGGGAGGGGAGAAGAAATCTGTCTTTTCTAGTATTTTGTTCAGTCATGGTTGATCACATGCTATTACTTTATAGGAACACAATCCCTGCCCATAGGCACACATAAGACACACACACAGGCACACATAAGAAACTATTTCAAAAGGTCACCCATGGTGTTTGGGGAGGCTGAATCAGGAGTAGCTACAGGATCAACCTCATGCTGGACAGAATCATCTTTCTCTGGGACTTAAGAAGAGAGGTTACTTCGTCTACGTCATAAGAATCGCAGTCCCTGAACAACTAAGTAATGGGATTGCAACTCAAAAATAGACAAATTAAACTGTTTCCCTGCCACTGCTGTCACCCTCATGAGCATCATAGATGTGCGTTCACGTATTCCAAGTTCAGGCTGCTCCTACCAGCAACAGATCATACATATATGCTGTCTTCCACACCCCAGCAAAGCCATACTCCTGACATCCCTGTTTGGTTCCCAGTTCTGCAAAAAGCAATTCTCTCTTTAGTCTCAAGGCTCATCCCATTTTCTTCCCTAGACTGACAAATAGAGAAAACACTCACACTCTTGGTCCCAAAATCAGCTATAAAATAACTAGAGACCAATTTATTATCCTTGATATAGCTGGTCAGTGTTATCCATATTCCATGTTGCTAAATATAAGTAGATTTATACATATAAAATATATATGTATATAAAATACATATATACATGATTTCTGTTTTCAAGTTATTTTTATTTTTAAATAGTCTTAGAATTTTCAAACAATTATTCCTAAAAGAAACATTTATTGAGGACTTGTTATATATTATACAATATCTTAGACCTACATAAAATAGTAATAAATCTTTTCTCACAGTACATTCTGATGAGGTATGGGAAATAAACAAAAATCTGACTTTGTTTATATATATTGTTTAATGTTTTATTAATCATTTAATATTATATTAAAAAGTATATTTACATATAAACACAGATGATATATATAGATGTGGCATAGATATAAATATAGTTTATGTAAAAAGAAAAATGAAAATGTAACATTAGTCCAGATCTAAAGGTGTTAAGAGGGAACAAACCACGTGGATAATCAGTAGTGCATCCAGGCAGAGCCAACTGAATGGAGAAAGACTAAGAAACAATATGAGGGATTGGGAAGCTATTGCATAAAACAGTCAAGAAATTATAGTGACTAAGTAGTGTAGGTATTGAGAAATGGTTGAATTCTGGTTGCATTTTTAAGAGAACCAAAAAGATTTGCTGATGAGTCAGATGTGAGCTCTTTTTCCTAAGCTCTACAACTGCACATCCAACTAGCCTATGCATTCCCTTGCATTCCACTCTTGATTTATTCATTTAATATTTTTGGTCCTTACCCCGTGACAAACACTATGGCTATGCTATGGGGGAAATGAATAATGCATCATTTCTCTTTCTGAGGAACACAATGGCTACTGGTGCAGATAGACACATAAACAAAACACATTTTCAAAACATAGTAATTATAACAGCACAGAGAAACAAGTAACTGATTACACATAGAAAGATTAGTGAAATCGCCACAGAAAAAAATGATATATAAACTGGCATTTGAAGAATGAGTAAAGCTAAAAAATAGGAAAAAGGCAGTAGAGAGGATGAGGATGGAAACTTATCCTAAAGCGATGGCAGAAGATAAGCAAAAGAGCAGATGGATTCAAGAAAGATATAGTAAGTTAAATTGGTAGAATTTTGTAAATAAATTAGGGAAGACGATGAGTGTGAAATTTTAAAGTCTCTAAATTTTCTAGTTTTAGAAAGTAGGTGTCATCCAAACAGAAAAAGAGAAAGTCAGATAATCTCTCCTCACTAATGATATGATTACATACCTAGAAAACCCTAAAAATTCCAGCAAAGACTCCTAGACCTGATAAATGACTTCAGTAAAGTCTCAAGATACAAAATCAACGTACAATAATCAGTACCATTTGTACACACCAATGATCAAGCTGAGAACCAAATCAAGAAGGCAATCTCATTTACAATACCCACACATGAAAATATAATACCTAAGAATACATCTAATAAAATGAGGTGAACAATCTGTATGAGGTGAACTACAAAGCATTGAAAGAAATACAATACACACACACACACACACACACACACACACACACAATAGAAAACCTTTTCATCCTCATGGGTTGGAAGAATCAATATCATTAAAATGTCCAACTGACAAAAGGAATCTACAGAGTCAGCACTATTCCTGTCAAATTCCCCAAATCATTTTTCACAGAGTTAGAGAAAACTTCTAAAATTTATATGGAACTAAAAAAAGAGCCCAAACAGTAAAGGCAATTCTAGGTGAAAATAATAAAGCCAGAGGCATCACGTTACTCAACTTCTAACTATAACATAAGGCTATAGTAACCTAAACAGCTTGATACCAGTACAAAAATAGACATATAGATGAATGGGACAAAATATAGATCACTGAAATAAATCCTCACACCTACCACCAACTCATCATTGACAAAGTTGACAAAGATAAACAATGGAGAAAGTAACCCTATTTGATAAATAGTGCTGGGAAAACTGGCTAAACATGTGCAGAAGAATGAAACTAGATGCTACCTCTTACCATATACAAAAATTATCTAATGATGGATTAAACACTTATATGTAATCCCCAAAACTATAAAAATTCTAAAAGAAAACCTAGGAAATAGTCTTCTGGATATTGGCAAAGGCAAAGAATTTATGATGAATTATCCAAAAGAAAATGCAGCAAAATAAAAATAGACAAACGGGACTTAATAAAACTGAAGAGCTTCTCCACAACAAAAGAAGCTCAACAAAGTAAACAGGAAACCTACAGACTGGTAGAAAATATTTGCAAACAATGCATTCAACAAATGATGAATATCCATAATATGCAAGGAACGTAATCGACAGGAAAAAAACAACATTTTTTAAAAAGTGCACAAAGACATGAACAGACATATCTTGAAATTAGACATACAAGTGGACAACAAATATATGAAAAAATGCTCAGCATCACTAATAATCAGAGAAATGCAAATTAAAATTACAATGAGATATCATCTCAGACCAGTTGGAATGGTTATGATTAAAACTCAAAAAAATAACATGTAGGTGAGGTTGTGGAGAAAAAGCAATGCTTATACATTGCAGGTGTGAATGCAAATGAGTTTAGAGCCTGAGGAAAGCAGTTTGGAGATTTCTCAAATAACTAAAAATATAATTATCTTTCCACCCACCAATCCCATTACTGGATATATATCCAAAGAAAAAAAAAAGTTCTATCAATAAAGACACATGAAAATGTATGTTCATCACAGCACTATTCACAACAGAAAAGACATGAACTTGACCGGGTGCAGGGACTCACGCCTGTAATCCCAGCCCTTTGGGAGGCCCAGGCAGGTGGATCACCAGGTCAGGAGTTCGAGACCAGCCTGGCCAACATAGTGAAACCCCATCTGTACTAAAAATACAAAAATTTGCCGGCTGTGGTGGCACATGCCTGTAGTCCCAGCTACTCGAGAGTCTGAGGCAGGAGAATCCTTTGAAACTGAGAGGCGGAGGTTTCAGTGAGCCGAGACTGCACCATTGCGCTCCAGCCTGGGTGACAGAGTGAGACTCCATCTCAAAAAAAAAAAAAAAAAAAAAAGAAAAGAAAAGAAAAGAAAGAAAGAAAAGAAAAGAAAAAGAAAAGACAAGACAAGACATGGACTCATCCTACATGTCCACCAATGGTGGCTTGGATAAAGAAAATGGTATACACACACACCATGAAATACCACAGAGCAATAAAAAAGAATAAAATCATGTCCTTTCCAGCAACATAGATGCTACTGGAGGCTGTTACCCTAAGTGAATTACTGCAGAAATAGAAAACCAAATATTCCATGTTCTCACTTATGAGTGGGAGCTAAACATTATGTTCACACAGTCATGAATATGAGAATAATAGACACTAAAAGGAGGGAGAAAGGCAGGGGAGCAAGGACGGAAAAACATCCTATTGAGTACTATGTTCATTACCTGGTTGACAGGATCAATGGAAGTCCAAACTGCAGCACCACACAATATAACCTTAAAACAAACCTGCACATGTACCTCCCCAAAACTAAAATAAACATGAAAATTAAACAAAATAAAACAAATTACCATCTTCTCCTTGCATATTTTGTTTTCTTCTGTGAAATAGCAACAATAGCAGCTTTATAGGACCATTGTTAGGATTAAGTAAATTAATACATCAAAGTGCTTAGAATAGTGTCTATTGTATAGTAAATGCTCAATATAGTCTAATGATTGTTTGAAAAAAGCAAAAAGTAGTGGTTAGCATGTGAGTTCTAGAGACAAAATGAATTTTAATCCAAATGTACTCCCTCAGCAGTTGAATAATTTGAGGCAAGTTATTGCCCCCAATATTGTAAATATTTACATCTCCCTACCTTTGTTTTTTCACGTGTAAAATTATTAAAATCATGGAGGTGCATCATATCTACCAGAATATTATGCCAGTCACTTTTATGTGATAATTCTAAAAATGACTTTTTCTTTGAGACACATATTTGGATTATACATGCGTGTGTATAATAATAATGAATGTGGAGATTTTTGGAGAACGCCTATGCCACAGAACTCAATAAATTTTAGTTATTTTGGTTATTAGTTGATTGATTATTTATTATTGCTAGCAATAACTACCTTGATTTTTAGCTATTTGCTTATTTTAATTTTTAATTTCAAAATACTTAATATTAATTGCATAATTTGGTCAATAAATGTTTATCAACTGAAATACAGAAAGAATTTTGTACAGATTCCAAAATCAGATGTATAAGAAGAATGGCAGTCAGCTTGGTTTACAACAGTGGAAGAAAATGCGAATTGATTATTGTCTTAGTTGATTTGTGTTGCTATAAAGTAATACCTGAGACTGGGTAATTTATAAAGTAAAGAAGTTTACTTGGCACATGGTTCTACACAGTGAACAAGAAGCATGGAACTAGTACCTGCTCCTGGGGAGGGCCTCCTACTGTTTCCACTCATAGCAGAAGGTAAAGGAAAGCCAGCGTATCACATGTCAAGAGGGGAGGCAAGAGAGAGGAGGAGGTGCCAGGTTCTTCTTAACAATGAGTTTGCGTGGGAACTAGCAGTGAGAAATCACTCACTGCCTTGAGGATGGCACTAAGACATTCATGAGGAATCTTCCCCTACAACCCAAACACCTCCCATGTGGGCACATCTCCAACACTGGGGATCCAATTTCAACATGAGATGGGCATATTGAACATGGGAACATTTCAACATGAGGAAACATAAATCTAAACTTTATCAATGGTGAATTTTATAGGGTAAAGAAAATTTGAAATTATTTAATTTAATTTTTACTCTTTAAATCTCCTTTTCAAGGTGATGCAGAGTAAAAGGAGAAACCTAAACAAGACTTAATATATGAAACAAAGATCCTGGCACAGCATTTGCCAAATTTCAGAGCAATAAAGAGATAATTGAATAATTAAATTGGTAAAATAAGAAAAACTCAAAATTCAATACATGAGTTTGTTTCACTTATCATACCCTCTTATTCTCACTGAAGTTTGACATAATTATACATTTTAAATATAGTTGAAAATCAAATTATGGAAACAAAGACACACTTAAAGGCAAAAATAGAGACAGAAACAAAAAAGAAACTTCTAGAGAAAAATCATCTGCTAGAAATCTTTAGGAAATAACAAATTAGCAAGTGGCAGAATGAGAAGAATGATGCTGAGAACTTCGAGCTTTTCAATGATATCTAGAAAGTTTCCATAAGAACTAGCTATCTCAGAATTGTAAAAATGCTTAGTCTGTTTTTCTAATTTATAAATATTACTTAGGAAATATACTGCTGTACTTTTTTTTCTATATATATCCAAGAAATAACATTAACATGGTAAAAAAAATTAAGTAACATAAATGTGAAAGTCAGTCTCCTACTCACTCAGGTGCCCTCCCCCAGCACTTTCACCCAAGAAAAGAGAATATAGCCAATAAAGTTTCAAAACTGATAAAATAATGAATAACCTTTAAAAAATGTAAGTAGTCTGTATATGTCCTGCAGCCCACTGCTTTTTAAAATTTTTTTATTCTTAATTTTTATGAGTACATAGTGGGTGTATATATTTATAGGAAACATGAAATATTTTTATGCAGGCTTGTATTGTGTAATAATCACATCAGAGTAAATGGGATTTCCATCACCTCAAACATTTATTATTTTATGTTACAAACATTCCAATTGCACTGTTACATATATTTTATATTATTCTATATTCCATGTACATAAACACATGATTCTATGGGTTTCTCAAAACATAGAACAGTACACTACAACCAATGCAGTTTTTAAACTTCATTGATTTTAGGTTCAGTGGTATGTGTGCAGGTTTGTTATATAGGTAAATTGCATGTCACAGGGGTTTGGTGTACAGATTATTTCATCAACTAGGTAATAAGCGTAGTACCCAATAGGTATTTTTTTAATCCTCTTCCTCCTCCTACTGTCCACCCTCAAGAAGGCTCAAGTGTCTGTAGCTTCCTTTTTTGTGTCCATGTATTCTTAATCTTTAACTCCCATTAACAAGTGAGAATATGTGGTATTTGGTTTTCTGTTCCTTTGTTATTTCACTTAAGATAATGGCCTACAGTTCCATCCATGTTGATACAAAGGAGATAATCTCGTCCTTTTATATGGCTGCACAGTATTCTATGGTATGTATGTACCACAGTTTAGGTTGATTCTGTTTTGGCTATTGTGAATAGTGTTTCAATGAACGTATGTGTGCATTTTTTGTAGTTGAATAATTATATTCCTTTGAGTATGTACCCAGCAATGGCATTGTTGGGCTGAATGCTAATACTGATAAAAGTTCCTTGAGAAAGCACCACACTGCTTCCCACAATGGCTGAACTAATTTATATTCTCACCAGCAGTGTATAAGCATTTCTTTTTCTCTGCAACCTCACTAGCATGTTACTTTTTGACTTTTTAATAATAGCTATTCTGACTGATGTGAGATGCTATCTTGTTGTATTGATTCACATTTCTCTAATGATTAGTGATGTTGAACATTTTTCCATATGCGTCTTGGCCACGTGTATGTCTTCTTTTGAGAAGTGAGTGTTCACATCCTTTGCCCACTTTTTAATGGAGTTGTTTGCTTTTTGCTTGTTAATTTGTTTAAGTGACTTATAGATTCTTGATATTAGACCTTTGTCAAATGCGTGGTTTGCAAATATTTTCTTCCGTTCTGTAGGTTGTTTACTCTATTGATAGTTTATTTTGCTGTGCAGAAACTTTTCAGTTAAATTAGGTCCCTTTTGTCAATTTTTGTTTTTATTATGATTGCTTTGGAGTTTTTATCATAAAATTATTGCCAAGGCCTATTCCCAGAATGGTATTTCCTAGTTTATTTTTCAGAGTTTTTATAGTTTTAGGTTTTATATTTAATTTTTATATCCATCTTGAATTGATTTTTGTACATGCTGTAAGGAAAAGGTTTAGTTTCAATATTCTGTATATGGCTAGCCAGTTATCTCAGCACCATTTATTTAACAGGTAGCCCTTTCCCCATTGCTTGTTTTGGTTCGACTTTGTCAAAGATCAGATGGTTGTAGGTTGTAGCATTATGTATGGGCTCTCCATTATGTTCCATTCATCTGTGTGTCTGATTTGTACCAGTACCATGCTATTTTAGTTACTGTAGCCTTTTAGTATAGTTTGAAGTTGAGTAAGATGATGCCTCCAGCTTTGACCTTTTTGCTTAGAAGTACTTTGGCTATTTGGGCTCTTTTTTGGTTCCATATGAATTTTTACATAGATTTTTAAAATAATTCTGTGGAGAAAGTCATTGCTAATTTAACATGAGTAGCTTTGAATCTATACATTGTTAAAATGGTCAACTGTCATCAACCTTTTGTGTTTTTCTAATCTCAGTTTCACTTATTTCTGCTCTGATCTTTATTTTTTTCCTACTTATTTTGAGTTTGGTTTGAATTTACTTTTCTAGTTCTTTAAGATGCATCCTAATGTTGTCTATTTGAACCTTTTCTACTTTTTGATGTAGGAAATTATTGCTGTAAACTTTTCTCATGTTGCTGCTTTTGCCATATCCTACAGACTCTGGTACATGGCATTTCTATTTTCATTTGTTTTAATAAATGTTTTAGTTTCCTTCTGAATCTATTTACAAACCTACTGGTCATTCTGGAACATACGGTTTCATTTCCAGTGTTTTTAGTTTCAAAAATTCTTACTGTTATTTCTAGTTTTATTTTGTTGCAGTCAGACAAGATACTTGATATAATTTCATTATTCTTAAATGTTGTAAACCTTGCTTTGTAGCCTAACATATAATTCTTCCTTGAGAATGATCTGTGTGCTGAGAAGAATGTGTATTCTGCAACCATTTGATAAAATGTTCTTTAAATATCTATTAGATCCATTTGGTCTAGTGCATATTAAGTTAGATGCTTCTTGATTTTGTGTCTGGATGATCTGTCTAATGCTGAGAGTAGGGTGTTAAGTCTCCAGCTTTTATTGTATTTGGGCCTATCTCTCTCTTTAGCTCTAATAATATTTGTTGGTATATATCTGGGTGCTCCAGCATTGGGTAAATATATATTTATAATTTTTTTATCCTTTTGTGGAATGAAAATCTTTATTATTGTATAATGACATTTTTATACTTTTGAAATCTATTTTATCTGATATAAATATAGCTATTTTTGCTCTTTTTTGGTTTCCATTTGCATGGAATATCTTTTTCCATCCCTTTATTTTCAGTCTGTATGTCTTTATAGATGAATTATGTTTCTTGTGGGCAACAGATCACTGGGTCTTGGTTTTTATTTTAATCCCTTCAGTCATCCTATATTTTTTTATTTAGGGAGTTTAGTCCATTTACAGTCAATGGTATTATTGACAAGAAGTGACAGGAATAGGAAATTATTTCTGCATTTTAAAATTTGCTTTCTGGTTGTTTTACCATCTTAGTGTTTTTCTTTCCTTCCTTCCTGTCTTCCTTTGTGTGAAGATGATTCTCTCACATAGTATATTTTAATTTCTTGCTTTTCATTTTTTGTTTATCTGCTGGAGGTTTTTTAATGTGAAGTTACCATGAAGGTGGCAAATAACATCTTATAATCCATTTTTTAAATTGATGAGAATTTAACATTGATTTCATAAAGAAGCAAACTACCAAACGAGCAAATAGAAAACTAATAAAAACTCTACACTTTAACTTCATCCCCTCAACTTTTAACTTGTTGTTTCTCTTTATATCTTATTATACTGTCTATATCTGGAAAAGTTGTCATACTTATTATTTTTGATAGGTTCATGTTTTAGTCTTTCTGTAAGAGATGAGAACTTTACACACCACAATTACAGTATTATAATATTCTGAGTTTATCTATATACCTGCTATTACCAGTGAGTTACGTACCTTCAGATGATTTCTTAATGCTCACTAACATATTTTTCTTTCAGACTGAAGAACTCCCTTTAGAATTTCATGTAGAACAGGTTTGGTGTTAACTAAATTCTTAAGCATTTATTTGTCTGGAAACATCTGTTTTTTCTTCGTGTTTGGAGTATATTTTCACCAGGTATACTATTCTAGGATAAAAGTTTTGCTCCTCCAGAAATTTAAATATGTCATGCCACTCTCTCCTGGCCTGTAAAGTTTCCACTGAGAAGTTTGTTGCCAGACATATTGGAGTTCCTTTGTATATTACATGTTTCTTTCTATGACTGCTTTTAGAACACTTTCTTTATCCTTGATCTTTGGGGATTTGATTATTAAATGTCCGGAGGCAGTCTTATTTGTGTTATACCTGCTTGGTGTTCTATAACCTTCTTGTAATTGAATATTGATATCTTTTTCTAGGTTTGGAAAGTTCTCTATTATCTCTTGGAATGAACTTTCTACCACAATGTTTCTCTCTCTCTGTCTCTCTCTCTCTTTTTCCCTGTCTCCTCCTTAAAGACAATAACTCATACTTGCCATTTTAAGGGTATTTTTTCAATCTTGTAGGAATGCTTTATTATCTTACATTCCTTTTGTTTGTTTGTTTCCTCTGACTGTGTATTTTCAAATAACCTGTCTTCAAGTTCACTAATTTTTTCTTCTGCTTGATCTATTCTGCTCTTAGGATACTCCAATGCTTTCTTCAGTATGTCAATTGCATTTTTCAGCTCCAGAATTTCTGCTTGGTTATTTTATATTATTTCAATCTCTTTCTTAAATTTTTTGATAGAATCTAAATTTCTTCTTATTATTATCTTGGATTTTGTTGATCTTCCCCAAAATATCTATTTTGAAGGCTTTGTCTGAAAGGTCACATATCTCTATCTCTCCAAGATTGGTCACTGGTGCCTTATTTAGTTTGTTTGATGAGGTCATGTTTTCCTGAAAAATGATGCTTTTGGATGTTCACCGGTGTCTGGACATTGAAGATTTGGCTATTTATTATAGTTTTCTCAATCTAGGCTTGTTCATAACTGTCCTTCTTGGGAAGGATTTCCAGGTATTCAAAAGGGACTTGAGTGTTGTGATCTAAGTCTTTGGTCACTCCAGCCACATCTATTTTAGTGGACATCCCAAGCCCAGTAATGCTGTGGTTCTTGCAGACTCATAGAGGTACTGCTTTTATGGTCTTGGGTAATATATTGGAAAATTCCCTGGATTACTTGGCAGAGACTCTTGTTCTCTTTGCTTACTTCCCCCTAAACAAAGTTTCTGTCTCTGTGCTGATCTGGAGCTGGGAGAGAAGTGATACAAGCACCCCTATAGCTACCACCACTGAGACTGCACTGAGTCATACCCAAAGATAGTACACCACTGGCCCTCACTGAAGGCCTATAGTGACCACTGCTTGGCTACCACCTATGTTCACTCAAGGCCCAAGGACTTTACATTCAGAAGGTTGTAAATCCAGGCAAGCTTGTGTCCTTCCCTTCCAGGCAATGTGCTCTCCTTAGCCCCTGGTGGGTCTGAGGAATCTCCTCTGGGAGGTAGGGCCTGCAGTTAGGAACTTTAGGAATCTACCTGGTGCTCTATTTGCTGCAGTAGAGCAGGCCCCCAAGCTACAAGACAAAGTCCTTCTCACTCTTCCCTCCCCTTTCCTCAAGCAGAGGAGTGCCTCCTCATGACCACCACTACCCTTCACCTGAGGCAAGTATTGCCTGGCAACTGTCCATGTTTACTCAAGCCCAAGGGCTCTTCAGTGTGCTTGTGGTGAATGCCACCAGGCCTGAGTCTCTCCCTTCAGGGCATTAGGGTCCTCTATGCCCTAGTGCATGTTCAAAAATGCCATGTAGGAGCCAATAACTGGAACCAGGGACCCAAGGAGCCTGCTCCGGGCTCTACCTGACTGTGGCCAACTTGATACCCAAGCTACACAAGCACTCCCTTAGCTGCTCCAGATGGTATCTCGCTAGGTCACATGCACTCCAAGTCCACTGGTTCTGAGCCCACCTCTGTACCAGGACTTGTCAAGGAATTGCAATCCTTGTGGCCTAGGCTACCTTTCAAGTTTATTTAGGATTCCAGAGCACTTCAGCCTGTGGTGGCGGGGCTGGCCACAACTCAGGTCTGACTATTAGGATGGACAATTTACTTCTGTCTAGGGCTGGCCTAAATGCCCCCTCCATGGGCATTGGCTGAGCTCCTGTTACTTTCCACTGTAACAGGACACCTGTTTTTGAGTTCCAGTGCAAGATTTATATCATTGAGTTCCAATGCAAGATTTATATCACTGCACTCTCCCTCCCCTAAGCATACAGATTCTCTCTTTGTGCCAAGTTGCTTTGCTGAGGGATAGAGGAGGAGTAGTGCAGATGATTCAAGACTGTCTTTCCTATTCTTTTCAGTGTCTCTTTCTTTAATATGATGTTAAAATCAGGTACTGTGATTGAAATTTTGGTTCTAATGAAGGTACTTTTTTATGGATAATTTTTCGGTGTTCCTGCTGGTAGGACAATTGCTAGAAGCTTCTATTTGGCCACTGTGCTCTACTTCCCCTATCCCACATTTTTTTTTAACCTTCATGTATTGATTGAGCTGCATTTTGTTTTTCAATAAACACTGGGCTTAATTTTTTTTCAGTTTTCCCCCAAAAAACTAATCAAGCATCCCCAAACCAATGCCATATATTAAATAAACTTTATGGAATTAATTGAATAATCTATCTTCTTTTCACTAATTGTATATTAATATTACCAATGTATATTTGTAATATACATTTATATATAATGTATAATATATACTTACATCTATTTTATATGTAAATGTAATATATAAAATGAATAATATATATATAGAGAGAGAGAGGGCACCTATATGTGTCAGGCACTGTAATAAATCACTGGTGAACACAGACACTATCCTTTCCCTCAAATAATTTAAATTTTAATGGGGTATATATTTTTTTAAGTAAACAAATAATATATAAAACACTGTACTATGAAATTTATAATAATAACTAAAATTTATTGAAAACTTTCTATATACCTGACTCTGTTCCAAGGGTCATCCATCTATTGCCCATGGCAAAATCTAGTAAGCATTCTGTTCTCACATAGACAATAAGCTAAAACTAAATCTACATTTTTAAGGGATTGTGGGAAAAAGAAAAGAAATAATGAATAATATGAGAGACAAATTATACGTGACTCGCAAATCCTGAAATATTATCTCTGTGGCCTGCTATAAAAGAAGTTTATTGACCCCTGTTTTAAATCTTCTAAATGTACTCATTTAATTTTCACAATACACATTGAAGTGGTTAACATTATTACATAATATGTAAACTGTACTATTCTTCCAGATGAGAAAACTAAAGCAAAAGAGTTTCCTATAATTATCAGAGAGGAAATAAATAGGCTACCGAACTTCTAAATGAGGATCAGGAATGAGGAGGGTTAAGACAAGAAAGGAAGAGCTTTCTGAAAAAACTATTGAGATTTACCTTTTTGAAAGTTGAAATTACAGCCAGACGTGGTGGCTAACGCCCACAATCCCAGCACTGCGGTAGGCCAAGGTGGGTGGATCAGAGGTCAGGAGATCGAGACCATCCTGGCCAACATGGTGAAACTCTGTCTCTATTAAAAATACAAAAATCAGCTGGGTATGGTGGTGTGTGCACCTGTAGTCCCAGCTACTCTGGAGATTGAGGTAGGAGAATCACTTGAACACAGGAGGCAGAGGTTGCAATGAGCCGAGATTGTGCCATTGTACTACAGCCTGGGCAAAAGAGTGAAACTCTGTCTCAGAAAAAAAAAAAAAAATTCAGATTACCTGTGAATTGAAAGAACAGGGCTCTAAGCCCTATTGTTGAAAAGCTCAAACATGCAGTATTTGGATAAATACATAGGAACCAGGTTAAAAGATGAGAAGCAGCAGACATAAGAATAGAAGGAAACAGAAATAAAGAGAAGCCAACAGAGGAGCATGTTTTGAGGAGGGCAGAAAACATTTCATGTTGGCAAGATAGGAAATAAGAGCCAGCACGTGGCTTGAGATTCTAGCCTAAAGGACAGGGCATAACTGATCACGGTCAGGTAACTTTAATGTCTTGTTCTATTACACCTTTGGTTAACATAAAGGGGGTATCAGGATGACCAAGTCCTAACAAGGAGCCACTCACACAACCTTTTTTTCTCTCTAGAAAAAAGGTACCATAAGTAATACTACTTTCTGAATTGAGAAACACAAAGAAAAATAAATTGTAACACAAAACAAATAAAAAGCAAAGCCCTTATGTAAGATTTTCCCCAATAGTAACAGGTTTCTGTGAAAGATTTTGAACATGACTCCTCATTACCTTCCTCTTCCTCTTCCTCTCCAATATTAACTTCAATTTACCTTCACTTTCTGAGTTAAACAGCTTTTTTTAGTATATAGGCAGCTGGGTGCCAGTGAGACTGGGGTCTTGGTTAGGGTCCTGGTAGAGAGAACTGGTATGAACGATTTCTCTAGGATAAGCAGGGAAGCCAGCAGAGAAATGTTTAGACCAATGTCTGGAATCCTGAGAAAAGATCAACATCAGGTTTCCATACATGTGCTGGTTCTCCTTAGCCCCTAAGAGACCACAACAAACAAACAAAAAGACAAACAGATAAATCGAGACATCCTTGCCTGTAAAACGGGGACATTTACTGGCTGCTTCTGAATGTGCCAGCCAAGGGAGTGGAAACCTACCTATTTTAACATCATTGACACACAGAATAGATATGAGTGCTTCATCTTTCATCCTTATTAAGACAAAAGTAATTTAGCATTCCCTGCCACGAAACCTTAGCTCTAGAAAGCAGCAAAAAAAATACCTAAACATTACATAGGGTCCCAAAAGCCAGAGAAAGGAAGGTCAGTAAGAGTAAACAGAAAATACCAGCAAGACGGATCTGCTGGAGGAGACACATGACAGTGTGATTTAAAATAATGAGAACATTAGCAGAAGTTCAGGCATGCTATATACACACCAAAGAGTTTCTGGAGAAAAACAAACAACAAAATGCTGTCCTAAATTAATAATTCAATAGGTAAAAATGAAAGAAAACATGGCCTGTAACGTCACCCTTTATAAATGCCTACCCATTATTCTTGGATTCTAATTGGAATCTGAAACATTGCACATTTCCCCTTTATGTTCTTATGTATCCAAGAACAATGAGAAGATGACATTGATTCACATGCAAAAAATGTTTTAAATTATTATTCCAAGCAATCATTGTTTTTAAAAAATCTTTCTCTAGAGGAGGCTGAAAAGCCTCACTTAGTCCATGAAAAATTCTATTTCATTGTTAGAGTATCCTGTATTGAAGTCACAATTGATTGAGTAGGGTATTTATAAAGGATGACATCACAATCATACATTGCTTAACAATGAGGATATGTTCTAAGAAATTTGTCATTAGCCAATTTTGTCATCATGCGAACATCAGAGCATATTTACGCAAACCTAGAGGGTATAGCCTCCTACATATCTAGCCTATGTGAGCTAGCCTATTGCTCCTAATCTGCAAACCTATGCAACTTGTTACTAAATACTATAGGCAATTGCAACATAATGCTCAGTGTTTGTGTATCTAAAAATATCTAAACATAGAAAATGAATAGTAAAAATACAGTATAAAAGATTGTAAACATGGTAAGCCTGTATAGGTCATTTAGCATGAACAGAAGCTTGCTGGACTGGAAGTTGCTCTGGGGGAAGTCAGTGAGTGAGTTGTGAGTAAATGGGAAGGCCTAGAACATTACTGTGCCCTTTATGCTACTGGCAGCAGAGCAAGTCTGTTTCTAGCAGCTTCACCACAAACACTCCAGTAACATGTTACCCTATGATGTTACAATAACTGCTATGTTAGTAGGAGATAAAAATTTTTCAGTTGGATTATAATCTCCTATGGCCAACATCATATATGTGGTCCATCACTGACTGAAACTTTGTTATGCAATATATGTCTGTAATTTGTTTCATATATCTATATATATATATTTAAGAAAATTATACATATATGGTATATATTTAATCTGAACTGAGAAGCCTAGAATGAATATTTCTTTTCCTGAATGAGGACTATTGTCAACTAAGGGTAATAATCAGAGCATTATTCCAATATTATTTGTTTTTATGTCATTATTGGGTCTATTTGACACCTTATAGCAGAAATAATGAAATCTTTATTACTCCTTAATGAGTTCCGAATTTTCTCTCTCTTTTGAATATGGAATGTGGATTGGAGTACAAAAGAATATGAGTATGAGAGGGGAGCGACAACCAGAAATGATGTAGGAATTCTCAGAAATAAACATCAGAAAAAATGCCCTGTTTACAAACTTAAAAGATGTAAATTGAAGGGGTTTTACATCTAAGAACCCAAGAAGTAGACAAAAGTGTCCACCGACAGACAAAACCAGACAGAACTATAGTTGCCTTCTCATGGCACTTCGGTTAACTTGTTGAAGGGTAGTGTTATTTCTAATTTCAGCATTAACAAGAAGAGAATAAATACTAATATTATATAGATATAATAATTATAATTTAAATTTTCTCCATCTGGATGTAAAATTTGGCGTTCTTGGGATGGTTTTAATTTAAAAATGTTTAACATGGCTAATGGCAATTCTCTTATGATAGGTGGGATTATTTTTTAAAAAATCCAACTACTAGATATGTATAGGAAGTACATTTAAATGAAATTCAAAGTGGAAAAAATTGCTGTACAAATATCTAACAGGAAAAGAAAATAGATGAGTCATATTAATATCAGATAAAATGATATTCAAAGTGAAACAGTAAAAGTGAAGACAAAGACAATATCTTTAAAGCATAATCTCTCCTAAAATAATGTGTGGATCTAATTTTATTCTAATTAGAAATCAAATTTTGGCATACTTACTGTTACCAGTATTAATAATATTTTTTAAATAATATGGAGAACTCGGCCGGGCGCGGTGGCTCAAGCCTGTAATCCCAGCACTTTGGGAGGCGGAGACGGGCGGATCACGAGGTCAGAAGATCCAGACCATCCTGGCTAACCCGGTGAAACCCCATCTCTACTAAAAAATACAAAAAACTAGCCGGGTGAGGTGGCGGGCGCCTGTAGTCCCAGCTACTCGGGAGGCTGAGGCAGGAGAATGGCGTAAACCCAGGAGGCAGAGCTTGCAGTGAGCTGAGATCCGGCCCCTACACTCCAGCCTGGGCGACAGAGCGAGACTCCGTCTCAAAAGAAAAAAAATATGGAGAACTCAATAGGCAAAAATTATCAAAAAATGGAAATAAGAATCATAAAAGATGGTTTGCTGTACAAGATAATTGAAATTTAATATAAAGTTACCATAATAAAAATATAAACACAGTTTGGCAAATAGGTCAATGAAATAAATCAGAATCCAGAAATAGATCAAGTATATGTAGAAAACATATGGCACAAGTGTCATTCTAATTTGGAGAAAAATAGATTATTTAATGAATGGTACTGGCATAATTAGCAATTTCTCTAAAATAAACAAAAATTAAGACACTGCTTCTTGTTACATAAAACTACTTTCTAGATACATTAAAATATACATAAAAAAGAATTAAAAATATTAAAATAATGTGTAAAAGAACATTTGTAAACCTTCAGATGAAAAGTCTTTTAGTGAGACACTAAATCTGAAAGAAAAGACTGATAGATTTGACAATGCAAATGTCTTTAGTTATAGTTTTACGCCATAAGCAGAGTCCAGAGAGGAATAGATAACAATAATTTTTGCAGCATATATGATTAATTTTCTAAGTGCTGATAAAATATAATAATAATCTGACAGAAAAAATAGATAACAGAAAATGCAAATCACCAAAAATTTGAGAAAATATGCTCAAATTCATTAGTAGTTAATAAAATGCAAATAAAACAGCAGAGATATTACTTTATATTCATTTGTGGAAAAACAGTTCTTTTTAAAATACTAATATCCAAAATTGCTCAGCTTGTGCAGAAATGTTGGCTGGCTAACATTTAAAATCATCAGAAATATTTACATGAAGTTAAAGGTGGAAAATTTTAATATTCCTGAATTAAAATCTTTAGGAATATCAAGGAATTCAAAAATTAAGAAGGATTAAAAAAAATGGTAACTAAATTCAGAGTAGGAGTCTGAACCGGATCGTTTTGCTGTGAAGAACATTGTTGTAACATCTGGCAAAATTTGAGTCAGGATTAAATAGTATGAATCAGTGTTAATATAACCAGTAGTTACATTTTAGTTACGTAAGGAGAATGATCCTCTTTGTAGGAAATATAAGGTTAAATATTTGGGAATATACAGACATGATTTCAGCAACTTAGCCCAAGCAATTTGTACTTTCAATGTTTCTCTCTCTCTCTCTCTCTCTCTCTCTCTCTCTCTCTCTCTCTCTCTCTCCACCCCCGTCTTTAGCACAGCAAATAAACTTTCAGAAATCTATTCTATAGAAGTGGAATTGAAAAAGTTATTTATTTCCAGTGGAGATGTTAAAAATCTACACAAAAGTTAACTCAAGATGGATTAAAGACTTAAATGTAAGACCTAAAACCATAAAAACCCTAGAAGAAAACCTAGGCAATTCAGGACATAGGCATGGGCAATGAATTCATGACTAAAGCACCAAAAGCAATGGCAACAAAAGCCAAAATTGACAAATGGGATCTAATTAAATAAAGAGCTTCTGCACAGCAAAGGAAACTACCATCAGAGTGAACAGACAACCTACAGAATGGAAGAAAATTTTTGCAATCTACCCATCTGACAAAGGGCTAATACCCAGTATTTACAAAGAACTTAAACAAATTTACAAGAAAAAAACAAACAGCCCCATCGAAAAGTGGGCAAAGCATATGAACAGACACTTCTCAAAAGAAGACATTTATGCAGCCAACAGACTTATGAAAAATGCTCATCAACACTGGTCATTAGAGAAATGTAAATCAAAACCACAATGAGATACCATCTCACACCAGTTAGAATGGCGATCATTAAAAATTCAGAAAGCAATAGATGCTGGAGAGGATGTGGAGAAATAGGAACACTTTTACACTGTTAGTGGGAGTGTAAATTAGTTCAACAATTGTGGAAGACAGTGTGGTGATTCCTCAAGGATCTAGAACTAGAAACATCATTTGAACCAGTGATCCCATTACTGGGTATATAACCAAAGGACTATAAATCATGCTACTATAAAGACACATGCACACCTATGTTTATTGCGGCACTATTCACAATAGCAAAGACTTGGAACCTACCCAGATGCCCATCAATTATAGACTGAATAAAGAAAAGGTGACACATATAACCATGGAATACTACGCAGCCATATAAACAATCAGTTCATGTCCTTTGTAGGGACATGGATGAAGCTGGAAACCATCATTCTCAACAAACTATCACAAGGACAGAAAACCAAACACCACATGTTCTTACTCATAAGTGGGAGTTGAACAATGAGAACACATGGACGCAGGGAGGGGAACATCCCACCCCAGGGCCTGTTGGAGACTAGGGGCTGGGGGAGGGATATCGTTAGGAGAAATACCTAATGCAAATGACGAGTTGATGGGTGCAGCAAACCAACATGGCACATGTATACCTATGTAACAAACCTGCACGTTATGTACATGTACCCTAGAATTTAAAGTATAATAATAATTTTAAAAAATCTATACATCTTTCAATAAGGTAAGAATTAATTAAATTACATACATCTGTAATATAGAAAGCTTTGTAGCTATGAGAATGAATTAAAGTTACATGTATTTAATTTCCACATCTGACCATGCATGGACTTAGGGAGACCAATGCAAAGAAAATACTCTGTAGAGTATCGCTAGAGTCCAGGTGAGTACCTTGTCCTACCTGGAGAATGATTACACAGGTAAAGAGAAAGATGCTAAAAACTTATAGAAGGTGGAGCAAGATGGTTGAATAGAACCTTCCAGTGATCATTCCCCTCCTCCAGCTAGAGCACAAAATTAAACAACTATCCACCCAAGAGAGTACTTTCATAAGAACCAAAACTCAGGTGAGTGATCACAGTACCTGGCTTTAACATCATATCAAGAAAAGAGGCCCTGAAAAGTGTAGCAAGGACAGTCTCGAATTGCCAATCTCCAACTCCCCGCAGAGCAGCTTGGCATAAAGAGAGAATCTGTGTGCTTGGAGGAGGAAAAGTACAGCAGTTGTGGGATTTTCCATGGGAACTCAGTGCTACCTTGTCACAGCAGAAAGCAACACAATGCAGAATTCAACACAACAGAGGGGGTGCTTGGATCAGCCCTGGCCAGAGGGGAATTGTCCATCCAGTAGTAAGAAGCTGAGTTCTGACTAACCCGACCACTATAGGCTAAAGTACTCTGAAGTCCTAAGTAAACTTGAAAGGTAGTGTAGATCACACAGACTGAAATTCCGAGGCAAGTCCTGTCCCTGAACTGAGCTTAGAGATAGTGGACTTGAGGTGCATGCAACCTAGTGAGACACCAGCTGAGATGACCAAGGGAGTGCTTGTGTTACCCCTATCCAAACTTCAGGCAGCATAGCTCACAGCTCTATGAAGAAAGAAAAGAGTAAAGAGGATTTTTATCTTGCAACTTTCCTACTGGTTCAGTCACAGTATAACAAAACAGCAAGCAGGGCCCTGAAGACCCCATTCCAGGCTATAGTTCTCAGAAAACATTTCTAGACCCACCCTGGGCCAGAAGAGAAACTTCAGGCAGCATAGCTCACAGCTCTATGAAGAAAGAAAAGAGTAAAGAGGATTTTTATCTTGCAACTTTCCTACTGGTTCAGTCACAGTATAACAAAACAGCAAGCAGGGCCCTGAAGACCCCATTCCAGGCTATAGCTCTCAGAAAACATTTCTAGACCCACCCTGGGCCAGAAGAGAACACACATCCTAAAGGGAAAAAAAAAAAAAAAACAGTCTTGGCAGAATTCACCACCTGGTATGAAAGAGCCCTTGGGCCTTGAATAAACATCAGTGGTAGTCAGGCAACAGTAACTATGGGCCTTGGACAAGATCCAGTATTGGGCTGGCTTCAGGTGTAACCCAGCACATTTCCAGCTGTGGTGGCCACAAGAAGGGACCCTTTCTGCTTAAGAAAAGAGGCAGGAAAAGTATAAAGAACTTTTTCTTAAAATTATGGTTCCAGCTAAGCCATAGTAAAATAAGACAAACGGGAGATTCCTAAAGTCCCTGATGCCAGGCCTTAGCTATTGGAGGGACTTTCTAGACCTGCCCTAAGCCTGAAGGGAACACGCTACCACAGGCCTTGGGTGAAACAAAGTATTGTGCTGGCTTCAGGTGTAACCCAGCACAGTTCCAGAGGTGGTGGCCATAGGAGACCTTGTGTCATCCCTACCCTAACTCCAGGCATCTCAGCACAGAGAGAGACTCCATTTGTTGAGGGCAGGAGGCGGGGGGAGTAAGGGAAGAAAACAAGAGATTCTACTTGGTAATCCAGGGTGTTCACCTATATCATAACCAAAAATACCAAAGAAGTACTTCTAGAACTCTGAAAAAGTTACAGCATTACTGGGCTTGGGATGCCCTCTAATGCATATGACCCTTAATGCTGCAGTGACCAAAGACTTAGATCACGACACTCAATTCCCTTCGAATACTTGGAAAGCTTTCTCAAGAAGGATGTGTACAAATAAGCCCAGACTGCAAAGATTAGAATAAATACCAAGCTTTTCATTAACTAGAAATTAACAATCACAATCACCTAGACCATGCAAAAAAACAAAAACAAAAACAATACAAAACAACAAAAAAAAACAGACATCACCAGATGAAACAAATAGGCACTATTATGACCAGTTCTGAAATGATAGAGATTTGTGGCCTTTAAGACAGATAATTCAAAATAGCTGTTTCTAGAAAGATCAACAAAATCCAAGATAGCATAAAGAAAAAATTCAGAATCCCATCAGATAAACTTAGCAAAGAGATTGAAATAATTTAAAAGAATATAGCAGAAATTCTGCAGCTGAAAACTGTATTTGACAAACTTAAGAACGCATCAGGCTGGGCGCAGTGGCTCACACCTGTAATCCCAGCACTTTGGGATGCTGAGGCAGGTGGATCACGAGGTCAGGAGATCGAGACCATCTTGGCTAACACGGTAAAACCCTTTCTCTACTAAAAATACAAAAAATTAGCCAGGTGTGGTGGTGGACGCCTGTAGTCCCAGCTACTCGAGAGGCTGAGGCAAGAGAATGGTGTGAACCCAGCAGGCGGAGCTTGCAGTGAGCCAAGATCGCGCCACTGCGCTCCAGCCTGGGCAACAGAGCGAGACTCCATCTCAAAAAAAAAAAAAAAAAGAATGCATCAGAGTCTCTGAACAGATCAAGCAAAGAAAAAATTAGTGAGCTTAAAGACAGCCTATTTGAAAATACACAGTCAGAGGAGAAAAAACAAAAAAGAATAAAGTATCCCTACAGGATCTAGAAAATAGCCTAAAAAGGGCAAATCTAAGAGTTATTGCCTTAAAGAGGACACAGACAGATTGGGGTAGAAAATTTAGTTAAAACGATAATAACTGAGAACTTTCTGAACCTAGAGAAATACATCAATATTCCAGTACAAGAAGGTTATAGAACACCAAGCAGATATAGCACAAATAAGATTACCTCAAGACATTTAAAATCAAATTTCCAAAGGTCGGGGATAAAGAAAGTATCCTAAAAACAGCAAGAGAAAAGAAACAAATAACATATAAATAAGTTCTAATATGTCTGGCAGCAAATTTCTCAGTGGTAACTTTACACACCAGGAAAGAGTGGCATGATATATTTAATGTGCTGAAGAAAAACACTCCGATCCTAGAATATTATATCTAGCAAAAATATTATTTAAACATGAAGGAAAAATAAAGATTTTACCAGACAAACAAAGCAAGGATTTCATTAATACCAGACTTGTCCTACAGGAAATGCTAAAGAGAGTTCTTCAATATAAAAGAAAAGAACATTAATGAACAATAAGAAATTATTTGAAGATACCAAACTCACTGGTAATAGTAAGTACACAGATAAACACAGAAAATTAGAACATTATAATTGTGGTGTGTAAACTACTCATATATTGAGTAGGATGACTAAAAGACTAACCTACCAAAAATAATAATTGCAAAAATGCATAACACACAGACAGTATAATAAAAATAGAAACAACAAAGAGATAAAAATGGGAGTGAGAATGAAATTATAGAGATTTTAATAGTTTTCTCTCTGGTTGTTTTTTTGTTTCCTTCTGCAATCAATGTTAAGTTGTCATCGGTTCAAAATAATGGATTATAAGATGTTATTTGCAAGCCTCATGGTAACCTCAAATTAAAAATCCTACAAAAGATTTGAAAAAGACAAAGCAAAATATTAAAACATAGCACCATAGAAAATCACATTCACAAAAAGGAAGACAGGAAAGAAGGAAGGAAGAAAGAGAAGACAACAAAATGACAGAAAATAGATAGCAAAATGGCAGGAGCACGTTTTTATTTGTCAGTGATAACGTTGAATGTAAATGGACTAAGCCCTCCAATCAAAAGGCATAGAGTGGGTGAATGGATAAAAAATAAGGCCCAGCAATTTACTGCCTACAAGAAATACTCTTTACCTATAAAGATACACACAGATTGAAAATTAAGGAGGGAGAGGATATTCCATGCAAATAGAAACCAAAAAAGAGCAGGAATAGCTATACTATATCAGATAAAACATATTTCAAGACACAAACTATAAAAGGAGACATGCAAAATCATTATATAGTGATAAAGAGGTCAAGTCATCAAGAGGATATAGCAATTGTAAATATATATGCACTTTCAACTGCAGCACCTGTTACATAAAGCATATATTATTAGAGCCAAAGAGAGAGATAGAGTCAATGCAATAATATCTAGAAGCTTCAACATACTACTTTCAGCATTGGACAGATCATCAGACAGAAAAACATCAGATAAATATCAGAACTAATCTGCTCTATGGACCAAATAGACATAATAGACATTTTCAGAAAATGTCATCCAATAGTTACAGAATATACAGTCTTCTTTTCAACATGTGGACTATTCAAGGATAGACCATAATATCAGGCCACAAAAAAAGTCTTAAAACACTCAAATTGAAATTGTATCAAGTATTTTCTCTAACCATAATGGAATAAAACTGGAAAAAAAAAACTAGAAGAACTTTGGAAACTGTGCAAACAGAATCAAATTAAATAATATGCTCCTCGGCCAGGTGTGGAGGCTCACGCCTGTAATCCCAGCAATTTGGGAGGCCAAGGAGGGCGATCACATGAGGTCAGGAGTTTGAGACCAGCCTGACCAACATGAGGAAAACCCGTCTCTAATAAAAACACAAAATCAGCTGGGCATGGTGACACATGCCTGTAACCCCAGCTTCTTGGGAGGCTAAGGTAGGAGAAATCACTTGAACCTGGGAAGCAGAGGTTCTGGTGAGCCGAGATTGTGCCATTACACTCCAGCATGGGCAATAAGAGTGAAAATCTGTCTCAAAAATAAATAAATAAAATAAAAATAATAAGTTCGTGAATTACCAGTGGGTCGATAAAGAAATTAAGGGAGAAATTATAAAATTCCTAGAAACAAATGAAAATGAAAACATACTAAAACCCATGGGATACAGCAAAAGAAGTACTAAGAGGAAATTTCATAGCAATAAGTGCCTATATCAAAATGTAGAAAATTTCAAACAACATCTGAAAGAACTAGAAAAGCAAGAGCAAACCAAACTCAACATGAGTATAACAAAAAATAAATATAAGCAGAAATAAGTGAAATTGAAAAAAAATAAACAACACAAAAGACCAAGAAAATGAAAAGCTTGCTTGCTCTCTCTCTCTGTTTTTCTTTCTTTCTTTCTTTTTTGAGACGGAGTCTGACTCTGTCACCCAGGCTGGAGTGCAGTGGCCTGATCTCGGCTCACTACAAGCTCTGCCTCCCTGGTTCACACCTTTCTCCTGTCTCAGCCTCCTAGAAGCTGGGACCACAGGCGCCCGCCACTATGCCCGGCTAATTTTTTGTATTTTTAGTAGAGACGGGGTTTCTCCATGTTAGCCAGGATGGTCTCGATCTACTGACCTTGTGATCCACCCGCCTCCCAAAGTGCTGGGATAACAGGTGTGAGCCACCATGCCCGACTGAAAAGTTCTATGTTTTAAAAGATTAACAAAATCAACAAACCCTTAGCCAAACTAAAACAAAAACAGAGAAAATCCAACCAAATAAAATCAGAGATGAAAAAGGAGACATTATAATTCATACCTCAGAAATTCAAAGGATCACTAGAGGCTTCTGTGAGCAACTATATGTCAAGAAGTTGAAAAACCTAGAAGGAACTGATAAATTCCTAAATGCATACAAACTACCAAGATTGAACAATGAAGAAATCCAACACCGGAATAGACAAATAAGAAGTAAGGAGATCAAAGCCATAATACAAAGTCTGCCAGCATAGAAAAGCCTGGGACCCAATGGTTTCATTGCTGAATTTTATCAAACATTTAAAGAAAAACTAATACCAAACCTTCTCAAACTATTCCAAAGAAATAGAGGAGGAAGGAATACTTCCAAACCCATTCTACAAGGCCAGTATTAACATGATAAGAAAGTCTGAAAAGGATACATCAAAAAAGGAAAACTACAGGCCAATATATCTAGTGAACATTAATGCAAAAATCCTCAATAAAATACTACCAAATTGAATTTAACACAATAAAATATCATGCCTCATAACCAAGTAGGATTTATCCCGGGGATGCAAGGATATTGTAACATATGCAAATCAATCAATGTGATAATATCATAGCAACAAAATGAAGAACAAGAAACATATGATTATTTCAACTGATGCTGAAAAAGCATTTGATAAAATTCAACGTCCCTTCATGAAAAAGACAACCCACAAAAAAACTGGGTGGAAAAAGAACACACCTCAATACAATAAATGCCTTATATGACAGACCCACAGCTAGAATCATACGAAACTGGAAAAAATTGAAAGCCTTTCCTCTAAGATCTGGAAAAAGACAAGAATGCTTTTTCATCACTATCATTCAACATGATAATGGGAGCCCTAGGTAGAGCAGTTAGACAAGAGAAAGAGATCGACGGTGTACAAATTGAAAGGAAAAAAGACAAATTATCCTTGTTTATGTATAATATCTTATATTTGGAAAATCCTAAAGACTCTACCAAATAACTATTAAATGTGATAAGCAAGCTCAGTAAAGTTGCAGGATATAAAATCAACATTAAAATATCAGTAGCATTTCTATATACCAATAGTGAACAAGCTGAAAAAGAAATCAAGAAAGTACTCCCATTTACAATAGCTACAAATAAAATAAAATACTTGGGAATAAACTTAACCAAGGAAGTGAAAAATGTCTACAATGAAAACTGTGAAACACTGATGAAAGAAACTAAAGAGGATACACACAAAAAATGGAAAGGTATTCCTTGTTAATGTATTAGAAGAATTAATATTGTTAAAATGTCCATACTACCGAAGCAATCTATAGATTCAATGCAATCTCTATCAAAAATGCTGATGACATTCTTCACAGAAATAGAAAATATATTCCTAAAATTTATGCGGAAACACAAAAAAGCCAGAAGAGCTGAAGTCATACTGAGCAAAGAGAGCAAACTAGAGGAATCACGTTACCTGACATCAAACTCTACTACACAGCAATGATAACCTAAACAGCATAGTAGTAGCATAAAAACAGACACTTAGACTAGTGTAACAGAATAGACTACCCAGAAATAAATCCATATATCTACAGTCGACTCATTTTTGACAAACGGGTCAAGAACATACACTGGGGAAAGGACAGTGTCTCTGATAAATGGTGCTGGAAAAACTGGATATTCAAAAGCAGAAGAATGAAACTAGAATTCTGTCTCTCACCATATACATATATCAAATCAAAATGGGTTATTAAACTTAAATCTAAGACTTCCAACTATAAAACTACTTCAGGAAAACATTGGTAAAACTCTCCAGGATATTGATGTGGGCAAAAATTTCTTAAGTAATACTCCCTAAAGGTCAGGCAATCAAAGCAAAAATGGACAAATATGATTACATCAAGTTAAAATGCTTCTGTACAGCAAATGAAACAGTAAAATGAAAAGAGATCCCACAGAATGGGAAAAAATAACTACAAACTATCCATCTGACAAAGGATTAATAACCAGAATACATAAAGAACACAAGTCAATAGGAAATAGTCTAATAATCTGGTTTAAAAATGGGCAAAAGACCTGAATAGACATTTCTCAAAAGAAGACATAAAAATGGCAAACAGATATATTAAAAGTTGCTCAAAATTATTGATCATCAGAGAATTGCAAACCAAAATTGCAATGAGATATCATTTCACCTCAGTTAAAATGGCTTTTATCCAAGAGACTAACAATAACAAATTCTGGAGAGGATGTAAAGAAAGGGGAACCCTGGCACACTTTTGGTGGGAATGTTCATCAATACAGCCACCATAGAGAACAGTATTGAGGTGCCTCAAAAAACTAAGAATAGGGCCTGTGGCATGGTGGCTCACATCTGTAATCCTAGCACTTTGGGAGCCCGAGGTGGGCAGATCCCTGAGCCCAGTAGTTTGTGATCAGCCTAGGCAACATAGCAAGACCCTATCTCAATACTAGTAATAATAATAATAATAATAATAATAATAATAATACAACTAAGAATAGAACTACTATATGAGCCAGAAATCCCACAGGTAGGTTTCCAAAGGAAAGGAAATCAGTACATTAAAGAGATAGCTATAATATATAAACATACATACCTATGTTTTTTTGCAGGACTAATCACAATAGCCAAGATTTGAAAGCAACCTATGTGTCTATCAACAGATAAACTGATAAAGAAAATGTGGTACATATGCACAATGGAGTAGTATTCAGCTATAAGAAAGAACAAGATCCAGTCATTCACTACAACATGAATGGAACTGGGGGACAGTATGTTAAATGAAATAAGTCAGGTACAGAAAGACAAATTTCTCATGTTCTCACTTATTTTTGGGAGCTAAAAATTAAAACAATTGAACTCATGGAGATAGAGAGTAGAATGATGGTTACCAGAAGCTGGGAATGGTAGTAGGGGTAAAGAGTTGGGTAATGGAGATGGTTAAGGAGAACAAAAATATGGTTAGATACAATAAATAAGATGTATTATTTTATAGCTCAACAGAGTGACTACAGTCAGCAATAATTTGTTGTATATTTTTGAATAACTGAACAGGTACATTTAGAATATTTATAACAGAAATAAATGATGAATGATTGAGGTGTTAAAAACCCCATTTGTCCTGATATGATTATTAAACATTATATGCCTGTATCAAAATATCTCATCTACCCCACAAATATATACAGCAATGTACCCCTAAATATTAAAAATAAAGAAATTGAGAAAAAAATTAAAAATAATAAAATGGGAGGTCAGGCACAGTGACGCATTCCTGTAATACCAACATTTCTCTAACTTTTGTTTAATTTTTTTAAGATAATAAAAATCTTTAAAAAATTAAAAACTTTATACTCCTTGGCACAAAAATGCTTCAAGAGCAAAGTCATGTTTCATTCCAGCAAATCATTTAAAAACTTTTTGCTATTTTTTACATAGTAACAAATTAAAGTCACCCAACATACATAGTTTTCTTTCTTATGTCAAAAATTTTCAGACTGCCACAAAATAACTGCATTCTTATCCATCAGAATCATTAGTTCCAATAAAATCAATAATCAATGTCCTAATAAAGTTGTCTCTTGACATTTATTTTTTCAAAGTTATGATCTCCATACAACAAATGGGAATAATAAACAGAAGTTAATTCTGAGCAGAAGGCAGCAATTTAAAAAAGCAAGTTTATTGTCCTTTCTGGGACAATTAACATTAAAAAAAAATATGAGTCTTCCTTTTTTAAATAAGCTGCTATTCTTTAAGAAACCACTAGGTTAAATATCTGTTAATTTAAAGACTCAGACTGTTGACTTTGGTGTCACTGAAATTCATATAATAATATATAAAGTATATATAATAATTCCTTATGTTATAATATGAAATTATTGTATGAAATTCATGTAATTCATACAATGAAAAGAAAATCATTATATGATTTTCAATCATATATGAATTTCAAATAAAATGAAATTCATATAATTATTCATATAATGAAAAGCCTGATGGCCTGCTAGTGTGGGCATCATTTTTATTAGCACCATATCAACAACAGGACATTTTACATTCAGACAATATCAAAGAAGGGGGAAGAAGGAGGACAGAGCCAGCACTCTAGGATCTGAATAAATTCATAGAAATTTAAACATTTAAGTTGAAAAATCAATTTATTTAATATTTGTTAATGAGATTATTGCATCTCTTTTTTATCCTTTTTTTCCAAATACTAGTTTGGAGCTTTCACTCACTTGAGTGCGGGTGGGAATTTGAATCAGAACACGAGAAATGCTGGTGTGAACGGGTCATGTCAAAGCCCTAATAGCCACTTCAGCTTTATCTACATTTACTCTAAATTGATCATAACCTTCATAGCGCCAGTTTTTGCTAGCATATACTCTTGATAATGACTTATTTGACCACTCTGAAAAACAGTGTTGCCAGTTGTGTATGGATAACAAGTCTGATGTGTGAATCAGAAGCCTCAGAAAATTTTCTTCTAGTGTGAGAGGGACAAAACAACAAAATATCAAAGTATGCATTGGATTTATCTACCTTAATTTGGTATAATTCATTTCAACACGGAAGTGCTGATCATTTATCAGCGACTGTGTTATGTTAAGCAAAGAAGAAATACACGACTAAGTTCTAACTCTCAAAGGACATATAAAGAAAACTTCTAGATCACTCCCAACTCTGAGCTTCCTGCTTTAGTGTGTGAACAACTAGATTTTGTGCTATTTTCTATGATGAGGCACATAATATTTGGGGCTTTCTACTAGGACCATTTAATAGAGGTAAGGTTTTCATTTTTGTTGTTTTTTTTCTTCCAATCACATTGGATACTCAGCGAAGACAAACATAATTCACTGTAATATAATTTTTGTATATCCCACTGCTCATGCTTCATCTACAACACACAAACACAAACACACCACACATACAGAGGTACCCCACCATAGTTCCTATTCTGAAGAATTGCTCACCAAAAATGTAAAAAAAAATTGCATTAAATAGACCTTAAAGTTTTCACGCATTTTTTTTGATGCCTAATTTTCTTTATTTGCAAAGTCAAATTCAAATATCAATCTTTTCTCTCTAAGTTATTGGATATGCTTCTAATAAATATTGGTTTTAATGAATATAAACATTCTTAAATAGTACTTATTGAGAAAACTAAAATGGCTACTCTTCTTTGAAGAGTTCTAATATCCAACAACAACATCCTTAGCTTTATAAAGGAGAGGAACATTCTAAGGTGCTGACTCCATTCTCTGTACTACCTTCCTCCCACCAAATGCCAGCAAGGTTAAATGGTCAGAAAAATATATATATGTTTATAATATATATATAAACATAAATATAAAATATATATGTATATATATGTTATAATATATGGGTTCTAATATATATATAATATATAAACATAATTATATTTAATATAATTATATATAAACAATTATATATAATATATAATTGGAACAGGGTTAGGATAGTGTTGGCACACTCATGTCATCTTTCCACACCATAGAACAATTTTATACAATTAAATATAGAAATATTTATGAATTACCTTATGTATTAGTTTGCTATAGCTAGCATAACAACATGCCAAGCCTCTTTCTTTGGTTTGAAGATAGCTACCGTCTTGCTGCCTATTTACATGGTTTGTGCCTCTGTGAATGCACAGCCCTGGTGTTCCTCTGTGTTTCCTATTCTCCTCTTTTTTTTATCCTGTTCTATTCTTTCTTTCTTTTTTTTTTTTTTTTTTAGACGGAGTCTCACTCTGTCACCAGGCTGGAGTGCAGTTGCACGATCTCAGCTCACTGCAACCTCCGCCTCCTGGGTTCAACCAGTTCTCCTACTTCAGCCTCTCAAGTAGCTGGGACTACATACACACACCACCGTGCCCGGCTATTTTTTTATTTTTATTTTTTATTTTAGTGGAGACAGGGTTTCACATGTTTCACAGGTTAGTCTCGAACCCCTGAGTTCAGGCAATTCGCCCGCCTCGGCCTCCCAAAGTGCTGGGATTACAGGTGTGAGCCACCGTGCCCGGACCCTTATTCTCCTGTTATAAGGACAGCAGTCATGTGGAGTAGGGCCAAATTTAATAATCATATTTCTATCGAATTACCTCTTCTAAGACCCTCTTTCCAAATACAGGCACATCCTGAGGTACTAGAGGTGAGGGCTTCAACATATGAATTTTGGGGGCATCCAATTCAGCCCATACACCGTACTAGCAGCTAGATATTGAAAGGATATGAAAATGGCACAGTCCTTTATTTCAATGAGCAGAGAGCATGAACTTTTTTAAGGAGATAAGTCAGTAAACAAATAATTATATTAGAATACAAGTAGAACAAAATGGAACATGCAAAATGTTGTTAAAGTTCAAAAAAATGAAAGGATTACACCCATTTGGAAGGATCAGGGAAGAGCTCATGGAGCAAGTGGTGTTTGAATTGCCAGAATTATAAGATAATAAAATGCATTCTTTTAAGCCACTAGCTGGTAATTTATTACAGCAGTCACAGAAACCTAATACAACATCCTTTATTAAGTTAAGGAAAGTTTAGATGATTCCAAGCTTTGTGAGAGTTTTTATCATTCATGTCTAAAACACCAAAAGCAATGGCAACAGAAGCCAAAACTGAAAACTGGGATCTAATTAAACTAAGGAGCTTCTACACAGCAAAAGAAACTACCATCGGAGTGAACAGGCAACCTACAGAATGGGAGAAAATTTTTGCAATCTACTCATCTGACAAAGGGCTAAGATCCAGAACCTACAAAGAACTCAAACAAATTTACAAGAAAAAAACAAACAACCCCATCAAAAAGTGGGCAAAGGATATGAACAGACATTTCTGAAAAGAAGACATGCATACAGCCAACAGATACATGAAAAAATGCTCGTCATCACTGGCCATCAGAGAAATGCAAATCAAAACTACAATGAGATACCATCTCACACCAGTTAGAATGGCAATCATTAAAAAGTCAGGAAACAACAGGTGCTAGAGAGGATGTGGAGAAATAGGAACACTTTTACACTGTTGGTGGGATTATAAACTGGTTCAACCATTGTGGAAAACAGTATGGTGATTCCTCAAGGATCTAGAACTAGAAATACCATATGACCTAGCCATCCCATTACTGGGTATATACCCAGAGGATTATAAATCATGCTGCTATAAAGACACATGCACACATATGTTCATTGTGGCACTATTCACAATAGCAAAGACTTGGAATCAACCCAAATGTCCATCAGTGACAGACTGGATTAAGAAAATGTGGCACATATACACCATGGAATACTATGCAGTCATAAAAAAGGATGAGTTTGTGTCCTTTGTAGGGACATGATGCAGCTGGAAACCATCATTCTCAGCAAACTATCACAAGAACAGAAAACCAAACACCACATGTTCTCACTCATAGGTGAGAATTGAACAATGAGATTACTTGGACTCTGGAAGGGGAACATCACACATTGGAGCCTATTATGGGGAGGGGGGAGGGGGGACGGATGGCATTGGGAGTTATACCTGATGTAAATGATGAGTTGATGGATGCTGACAAGTTGATGGGTGCAGCACACCAACATGGCACAAGTATACATATGTAACAAACCTGCACATTGTGTACATGTATCCTAGAACTTAAAGTATTATTAAAAAGAAAAAGAAAAAAAATCAGCAAAATAAAACTGTCAAGTTTTTTTTTTTTAAAAAAAAGCTTGTTTAATTACTTAAAATTCATTTCTGATGCTATTGATATGATCATGTGACTTTTCTTTTTTTGCCTTTAAATGGCTAAGTCACTGATTATTTTTTGAGTATTAAACTAGCCTGGCACTCCTAAAATAAATCACACTTGATCATGATGTATTATCATTCTTTTATGTACTGCTGGATGTGATTTACTAAATGTGTTTTATTGCAGACATTTGCATCTTGAGGTTCATGGGAGCTATTCATTTATAGTTTATTTTTTCCTATATTTTGTTATCAGGACAATGAAGTGAAATGACAAATGTAAGAGATTTTGTAGAATTGGTAGAATTCTCCCGCAAAACCATCTGTGCCTGGAGTTTTCTGAGTCCTCAGATAGTTGCGTTTTGTGTTTTGTCTGCAGATTTTAGTTATAATTAGTGTAATCAGCTCAGATATGTTCTAATGGGCCTACTCAATGTATGCTGACGTGTGATGGTTGGGGGTAGCATTTTTTTATGTGGCTTGGTTTCTGCTTGATTCAATGTATTTCTAATACCTGAGTATTTGTGTCTTTCATTATTTATGAAAAATTTTCAGTTGTTATTTCTTCAGGCATTATCCCTTCTCCATTCTTTTTCTTTCTCCATGTCTTTTTCTGGGCCTTCAATTAGTCAGGTGTTAGCACTTTTTATTATTTCCTTCTTATTTATTAATTACTCTTATAATTTCTGTACATCTGAGTAATTTCTTTGGATATATCTTCCACTGCAATAATTCTCAATTGTACTCTGTCTACTTTGCTACTAAACCATTTATTTTTAAAATTTTAATAATTATATTTTTATTTTTTTAAGTTTATTTTATTTGTTTCTGTGATGGCAAATTTTATGTGTCAACTTGGCTAGGCAACAGAGCCCAGTTGTTTGGTCAAACATTAACATAATGTTTTGTGAAAGTATTTTGTAGATGTAATTAACATTTACAACTAATTGACTATATGGAAAGGAGAGTATCCTCAATAAATTGGCTGAGCCTCTTAGTTGAACACCTTAAGAGCAAAAACGGATTACCTTAAGAAGGAATTCTGCCTCAACTGTAATATAGAAATCCTGCCTGAGTTTCTAGTTTGCCAGCCTGTCCTGTGGGTTTCAGAACTGACTCTGGAACATAAATTTTGCCTGAGTTTCCAGCCTGCCAGACTGCCCTACAATTTTCAAATTTGCAAGCCTCCACAATCACATGTGCCAATTTCTTAAAATAAAGCTAGATAGGTGGTAATAATAGATAGATAGATAGATAGATAGATAGATAGATAGATAGATAGATAATAGATAAACAGAGGGTTGAATCAAGTCTATTGGTTCTGTTTCTTTGGGAAATCCTAACTTATCAAATTAGTCTGGACATTTTAACAACTTATTAATTATTATTTTTGTTATCCCATTTTTATTGTGGTAAACATTTCCAATGTAATAATTTCAAATTTGTATCTGATACTTGAGATTTTAGGATCCTTAGGAAATCTAAATCTATTGTTTATTGTTTTAATGAGTCTATTCCATGTTGATTGGTTCCTTGTATGTCTGACAATCTTTATGAGTTCGTATTTGATTAGTTTGATTATGTGGATAATGTGCTGACCAAATTTGAGGGTGTTTTCTTCTTGACAGAAATTTGCATTTGCTTCTGTTGAAAATCAGGCAGTTTTACCAAATTGAAGCTATTTCCACCCCCTCTTGTGGTCTCAGGATGTCTCATTCAGCTGCTCCTACTTTGTGTTATTGGCTCAAGTCCTAATTCAGGCACCCCTGCAAACCACTTGCTAATTTCGGGATCAGCACCTGACTTCATGTAATCATATTCTTTGTGTTTTCTGATCATATATTTTTGGTTGCATGAGGACTTTCTTACTCCCTGGGAGTATATATTCACCCATATATGTACATTCACATTTTATGCAGGATCTAATTATTTTGTAACAGGAAAGCCTCCTCAAAATATCTGGTCTGACATACTGCCAGCAGCACACTGCCAGTTACTGAGGATTTTGTTTAAAAATTATGCAGATAATTAACAGATAATTGGGTAGTTCTGGAAATAAAATGTAATTTCATAATAATTGAAAATCTATAGAATTTGCTTAAAAGAAACATTTCAGTACATTAAATTATTTTTTAATCCTTTGAACTTTGTTTCTAATACAATAATGTCAGATAATTCTAAACTTGGATATAAAATAGGGGGTGGCTGAACAAAATATATCTCTAGAATTCTATAAATTCAACTTTGGGTTATTTACCACTCCAAACCGCAATATTCAGGACTGTATTTATCACTGGAGATTTACAGAGCAAAAAGTCTGCTTGAAACATCTTTATATTTGGAGAAATCTTATTTTTGGCAGCAGGGGAAAAAACAGTGATAAGAAGGACCATCAGTCAAAAGATAAAAGATTTTTTCTTGTCTATGAAATCATAGATTCATGGAAACTGAAGTTGAAAATAACTCAATAGTCATCTAATCCATTCCTTTCTCAAAAAAAGAATTAATGTCTTAAAGGAAAGAGTCTTGTTATTTTCATTTTTTAAGATTCCTGCAGGCCTATCTTTCCTTTTTAAATTATTCTAGTTATATTATGATTTGTTTGACAAGAAAGTCTTTCAAAACACCAGGAGTTAGAATGGTAATATTCTGTTAAAATGTTCAGAATAGGCCGAGCGCAGTGGCTGACGCCTGTAATCTCAGCACTTTGGGAGGCCGAGGCGGGAGGATCATGAGGTCAGGAGATTGAGACTCTTCTGGATAACACAGTGAAACCCCGTCTCTACTAAAAATACCAAAATTTAGCCGGGCGTGGTGGCAGAAGCCTGTAATCCCAGCTACTCCGGAGGCTGAAGCAGGAGAATGGCATGAACCCGGGAGGTGGAGCTGGCGGTGAGCTGAGATCGCGCCACTGCACTCCAGCCTGGGGGATAGAGTGAGACTCCATCACAAAAAAAAAAAAAGAAAAAAAAATTTAGAATAAAATATAAATCAAGAAAAAAATATATTATATAAAATTTAGAAACTTTTTATCAGCTGATATTATACAACATCCTAGGTCTCAAATAAAATAATAAGTAGGGTGTGTCCTAAATAAGTGCTATTTTAGATAACAGATTAATCATGCAACTTCTGTCCATGATATAAATAAGACATATTTGAAACTTATAGTATACATTGTAGCTTAACTTCAGAGTAACCACAAGTGAATATATACATTATCTTTCCAGCCCACAGCCCAAACTGTTCTTCAGTAGCTCATCCCCTTTTATTATTTAATTGGACTCCCTGCACCTGTCCAAAGCACTGTTCACATTTAGTGACTAAATGACCTTCTAAAACATAGATTTGACTTCATCATATGACAATTCAAAATGTGTTATGTTCCATTTCTCTACTAGTAAACTTTAAATACAGTTCATCTTGAGCCCAACTTTCTACTTTCATTTCCCATGTATCAGTGTTCCTTCTTCCTTCTGTGTTTCCTATGGTTTATTTATCTAATCCTTCTGCTATTCTCTAAACATGTCCTCCAATCTCTGGACTATTTGTCTTTGAGTGTTTGCCAGTTGTCATCTCCCCCCTTACCTGCATCTCTGTAACCACATGTCAAAGCTCTAAATATTCCCTAAATCTCATTTCAGTTCGTATCTTCTTTGAACGTCATTCCAGAATCCTTTTGTTAAAATAAATATCTCTCCTCTGTCCCCTTCATTAATATTAATATCTTCCTCCATTATAGTATTTAGTATAGCACTGTATTTGAGGTGTAGATGTAAATACATTAAGCCTACTAATTTAGGCACTCAATTGTAGGGAATCACATAGTAGTAATCTTTGGTTTCTTCTATAGAACTTGCATTGTATAATTTATTATTAGCTTTTTGCTACTGGTAAGAATTAACTAATTGTTTTTATGACACAGAGATTTGGACAGACATAAAAATATAGTGTATGAGTTATATATATTATTTCTGGAGTCAAAAAAATTGATATTATAATCCTTATCTAGCTACATAATAAGGAGACTCTGACAATGTACTTAATCTCTCTAGTTTCAGTTTCCTCATAAATAAAATAAATTTACGATTATACCCAACTAACAAGATTTTTGTGAGGATCAAATGTTATGCTATTAAAACATTTAGCATAGTGCTTGCCAGAGTAACATCCAAAAATATTAGTTATTATTAGTTATGATTATTTTTATAATCATAAAATCAACTACACCATTGCTATTTAAATAAATCACAATAAAATAAAAAAGGATACAAGTATGTGATAGAACTTGGAGATACTGTTTAGGTGTCATAGACACCTAAATCTATGTCATGTGACATGCAATTTTAGGCTGTGGACTCGAAGAAGATCCTATGATAGAAAATTCTAATTATAAATAAACCAAGAAAAAATAAAAATTTGCCTCTAGTTTCTTCACTCTCTTTTTCTTTCACACACACACACACATACCTATCTCCCCCACCCCCCAAATCCCACCACAGACACACACACAACTAGATCTTTCTAGGTGCAGGCATTTCCAGCTTCTTTATTGAATGATTTTACTACACCTCTGCTGGAGTTACTATTGCAAAGGGCAGTTTACCAAGCCTTAACTATAAACTGCATAAACACGAGTTTCTGAAATATAGGTACTACTACTCTTTGAATATGTGTAAATCTAATTAAAAGGAGACCTTGGGCTTGGAAAAGGCTTCCCACTTAGCATTTCTGATATAGGCATGAATCAATCCTTTCCCTTGTGGATCATCTGGGATCAGACTGGAATTTTTCACAAGAAACATTTCTAAGCAGCCAAAGGTACCACAAGCATAGTGACAAAAAACAACTATTGAAAATGAAAATTTTAAAATATACTGGAGTTCAAATGTTTTAACCAATTACTCGGCAATAATTTTGGTTGGATTTGTCTCACAGAGCTTCCCAAAATGAAAGTCCATAACACCTCGTCATGTTCTTAACTAATTTGAAAATTCTGCCCTAGAGATCCAGGATTTCAATCCACAAGCCATTCGGATATGAAGTATGCTTCTACTCTGACAGCAGTGCATGAACTATAAAGGATATAGAAGAGGCTCCCCACCAACTACCAACCCAAATTTTAAAATGGAGATTGCTGTGTGCTAACATCAGTAACAAAAAAAAAAAAAAAAAAAAAAGAAGGAAAATAAAAGGATGAAACATGCAGGGAATAAGAAAAAACATGTCATCCAGCTTCAAAGATGTAAATTAGTTCTTTTGAAGTAGCACAGATATTTGAGACTGTAAATTACAATGTCAAATTAGATAGAAATCTTCAATATAGTTCAGTCACAAAATCATGCAGGGTTCTTTTGGACTTAATACTGAGAAAGATTGCATCTCTTGTTTCATACAACAGAGAGATGTGATGTGATAGTATTTTCCATGTGAATGATGGGCCTGCACCTGGAATACAGCATTCATTTGTGCTTGTTGGTGCCCAAAAGATCTACATAAATTAAAAGGAGTTCAGAGGAGGTAGAGAAAAAAAAAGATTAGTGAAATGAGAAATTTGATGGATGGACTGAAGACAAAAAAAGATATTAATACATTTGATATTTTTGTCTAAGCAAAGCCCTTAAGGGAGAATTTGTTTATGAGGGAAATCCTACTGATACCAGAAATTTCTGAGCCTTGGATTGAGCAAAGAATATGGACTTGGATATAAATTAATCTGTAATGTTTTGGACATATACCAAAATAATGAGATGAAATTATGAGTAAACATATTATCTGTGAAAACGAATTAGTGGCCAAGAAATGCTACTCAAAGTGTTGCACAGAGGATTGCAGCATCAGCATCCCTCAGAAAAGCAGAATCTCAGGTCCCAACACAGAGCTTCTGAGTCCAAGTCTACATTTTAACAAGATCTCCAGGTTATTTATCAGTGTACAATAAATCTTGGAAAATGCTGGTAATATATCAAATAATATGTTTGGGGCAGGGCTGAGTTTAAATTTTGACTTTGCCTCTTAGTAGCTATGTGACCATGAATAAATCACATAATCACTACATACTTAAGATTCCTCATCTGTAAAAGGAATATAATTATATCAATTTAATGAGAGTTGCATTGAAGATCATTGAAATAATACAAATAAAATATTTCTCAGAGTAGAGAGGGACCTGCAAATTGTAGCATGTCTAAATGGTATAATAGTTGACTGTCTCTGAGAAAGGGAAAATGAAATATGGGAGAAAAAAAGAGGAAATAAAAGAGAAGAATAATAAAAGGGAAAAGTGAAGAATTACTAAAAGATTATATTCTAGACAGCAGTGAGAGCAGTTTACCATCTTTCACCCATAAAATTCAGTCCCCACACCCTGGGTATATTGTCTGCTTTATCACTAATTTTTTTCTACTTTCTCTTTAGTATAGTTAAGTGTTCTTTTGCCTTATTCTGTGACTCAAACATTCTCTCAATGTGTCACACCTATGACACCTCTCAAAAAGCAGCGACAGGAGACCTGCTTAAACCTTTTGAGTGGGAAAGTTGGAAATCATTGTATCCATGTATCCCTACACATTCATGTTCACTAGAGCTCTGATTAAGCTGAATATTGCACAATGTCAATGTCTCTTTTTGTGCAAACTCTTGAAGAGAAGACACACAAAAGCTGTCAGAAGACATTGATCTCTGAAAATTCTACAGAATGAAATTTCCAGTTCTATTTGAGGTCTTGTTGTGGGGTCTAGAACTAGACGAAGGGTTGATAATGAGATTGTTAAAGAAAAAAGTATTCTAACACTTGCTAAAATGATAAGGAAGACTTCATTGAGGCCTCATGGTGTATATATCAAGACTATCACAATAAGGGAGAGAGAGTGGGCTGAACTCCAAAAACAGCAAAGACCGCTGAGGATTTATAGCCAATGAGCAGAGTATGGGGTAAAATACTGAGTGAAAATTACAAGAAGAAATGACAATATTAGGGGGATTATTGCTAAACCAATTTAGGGTTCTTGCTGAAGGTAGGTCAGGGTCATCAGAGATCAAGGGTAGGAGATGAAGAATTTGATCAGATATCAAGGGTGAAGGATCTTCTCTAAGCTGCCTGAGCATGATTTGTGCTGAAACTGTTACGGAGACAGAAGACAGTACGCAAGGATGAGATCTAGTTGAAAAGAGTGCTCAGAGGAGCCTGACTAAAGTTTGAGCAAGGAAGCAGTCTTTGTCAAAGGTAAGGGTCCGCAGTACACGCACACACACACACATACCCCAAATGGAAATTAAACTCCCTAAACTGCCACCAGGCAAACGTCGTTTTCTAGGGACATGATAACTACAAATATTAGTGAATAAGAAGAAAGGCCTTTAGGAAAGGGTCCGTCAAACAGCATACGATATAATTTCAAGAGCAAAGGGATGACTTGCTATTGCTGGCACTAACCAAAACAATACACAATGAAATAACGAAACAACTAAAACATTGTCATGGCTTAGAGAAGCTGGAAAAGGGGGAAATACAATACTGATATATGTGTGTGTGTGTGTGTGTGTGTGTGTGTGTGTGTGTGTGTGTGTCACAGACAGTGAAAGAGAGAGAAGTGGAAAGTTATCACAAAATTTAAAATGAGAGAATGTATTATTGTTAGATGATTCTTTGAAGGTTATTATGTTCCAACAACGTCAAGAAGGCAATATCACTCTCTGACTTGCTCTCATTTGTAATACGTTTCTACTCACATCAAATAAAGGAGTTAAGTGTGTGTTAATGTCAATGATGCTAATATTTTTACAGATACTTGTACCTCCAACACTAGTGTCTCTAGGGCAATGGCTGTTATCAAAAGTCAAAGTACTGTATATTTTGTATCAAAAAACTACAAATTTTATTATATATTATATATTATATATCATATATTAACAACTTTTACTGATTAAAAAAATCCCTTTTCTACTACAACAGTGAAATGTATCACAAAGCACATTTTTCACTTCAACAAGTTTCTTTTGTAAAAGACTATTTAGCTTTAAGATCATTTATCTTGTATATGAAAATGAATTTTCTCACAGTGACTCGCATTGTTATTTAAAATGCCTCTGTAATGCTAAAAAAAAAAAAAAAAAAAAAAAAAAACTCATGTAATAGAATTCTCTATGAGCAGGTAGCCCATAAAAATTATTTCTTATTGAACAAGAGTGCCCTATGGAGGTAGCCATAATTTACATTAACACAAAATTGAGAAACATATATTTAATTAGCATAAAACCTTATACTATACAGATACATCTTCAGCTTGTATTTCCTTTTAGAAGTTGATAAATTCAAGTTTCATATTTCAGATAGAGTAAATCTTAGGAGAAGAAATAAAATATGCCTAACAGCTGTAGCATAATTAAAATCTCATTTGCTATATATAATACTGAGAAGGGTAAGTAATTACAGAAAAGGAAGTGTATGATACTCTCTTCTTTGAATAATAGGAATTCAGTATTTGGTTCCCTGCTGACAGTCATGTGACCTAAATTTAATATTTATTTGAATATTTGCTATTTCTAATGCAGATACATATAATAAGTTTATTGAAAATTTAAAATTATATTAGCACTTGAACTGTTGAGTATAAATAATTCTTGCTTTGGTGACTTTTTTCCCACTTACACCATGTTTCAGTGAAAATTCAAATAAACATGGTTACAGCATATGTGAACATTTGTCTAATTATTAGTGAGAGAAGAAAATAATGATTTTTCCCTGAGGATTTTAAGTAAACTGATTATTTGATTTCTGAGAATGAATTAAAGGCAAAACACATGTCCCTGAAAAGACTTGTGTTTTAGGCCTTAGCTATCTGCAAAGCTAAAACTTTGGATGGAAAAAGGATTGGAAACAGACGTGGGACAAAAAAAAAAAAAAAAAAAAAAAAAAAAGGCCCTCAAAATGCATCTTTCATACCCACTTTAATTCGAATGTCACTTAGAGACATTTTCACAAGAGCAAAGCAGACAGTTGCTTTATCACCTATTAACAGCTCTTTATGAATTACTTTATCTGCTGCTTTCCCAGTGGGCACAGTCATTATGTGGTCATGCCTGTACTATGTATAATGGGAGATGGAGACATGGTGTGGGATCATTATGGGACCCTGTCTGACATTATGGTGAATGTAGGTGGAATTAAGTACATGTAGGGCACAATAAAATAGAGGCTGCAGAAAGAGGAACATTGAAAACAAACTGTTCATTCTTGGAAGTTGAGGCTAGGACCTGCCCAGTGGGGAGAAGGCTTGAAGAAAAACATATCTTTTCTAGAAGAGTGCCTTCCTTGACTTTCATCTATGGGACCATTATGAGTGTCTACTGCTAATGTCCCAAAGAGATGACAAAAAAACAATTTGTTCATTAATCAACACCAAGTTTATTATTTACTGCGAGGAGAGAGACTACTACCTTAAGATCGTCTTAGGAGAATCTTGGATGGAAAGGACAAAATTGTGACATTTGTGAGTTTGGGGAATCTAGTTTAAAGGTGTCTTGCAATGCTGAGAGCTAGGTAGGAGTTAGGTTAAGGTTGTGATATGATAGTTTAAGATTAGTGAACACAGTGAGGATTTGAAAGGAAGCTTGAGTAGTAAAAAGTCATTTGGTGATCCAAGTTGGACAAACTATTGAAGAGTAGTCTATTGTTCAGATACATGGATTTTCAGGAAGTAAGCCTGAAATAATACAGTATTTGCCACTTTATATTCCTGGACAAGAAGCTGTTGGAATAATAAAGTTACGCTAATGTGCAACAATGAGTTAGTGGCTAAATGATTTAAATTCTTACTGTGTTAAGAGTCTTAGGAAGCTGACAGCCTTGCTATTAAGAATAATACTTGCAAGATCTTTGATTTTTTGTTGCAAATTCATAATGTTCTTATCTTTATAAGCTTCCAGAAATGAAGCATGGGGCTCACCACTGTCCATAGCATTTGACAAAGAGTACAATGTATGCTGCTCCTTTGATGCTGATCCTGAGTATTGGGAGAGAGAAAATTCAAAATAAGCTGCCAGAAATTATCCATCTGCAGTGCCTCTTATTTTAACACACTGCAACCCCAGTTCATAGTTTGTGCAAGACTGGGATTGCACAGTTTATTTTTAAAGCCACATGCTGACTGATAGAGGTGATATTTATTAATAATACTATAGGTGTAATCCGACTTTGGCACACAAGAACCACAAACATCTGCAAACAAAAAAACAAGATTCCTTGACTAAATGATAATCTATATGATCAGGAGGCTTTCTAAAGGAGGAAATAGAGACAAAAAAGAAGAAATTACAAGTCACATTTTTGACATTGTTACATCTCTTTTAATTAATAAATATTTATTTTCTATAAGAAAGACATAAATATTGCTATATAGAAATCCTTGTGAATCAAACAAATCTCATTAAACATGCAGATATATCTAAACTGACAGCTACAGAGAGACAGCACTTCATTGTGGAAAATATAAAAAAGGTCTCTGAGTCCCAATCCCAGATGTGGAACATGTAAGACTTTTAATAGTTCTAACCTCAATTTACTTTCCTTTAAATAGGAAAAAATATAAACAACATATTTTACAAATTAGTTATGATGATTAGATGAAATACTTGAAAGATATTCGAAAGTTATTTCAGTTAAGAAATAAAAGGTTACTATTAAATTAATTCTGTATAACTAGTTATTTAACATGTAGAAAGATGGTATAAAATTCATTTCTTCACCAAAACAATTTGTCCCCAAGAAGAAAGTCTAAGGTTATCTCAATCATATCTCCTTTAGCTTAGTTTCTTACATTAAAAAAATGAATAACTATCTAGATGTTACATAATGCTGACACATCAAAAGAATAACAATAGACTTAATTCAATGATCAATAAAACTGTCATTAATATCAAACTTTTAAAATCATATTCACTAAATCAAGTATATTCATAGTCTTTACTTGATAAACTAAAGAAAATGAGTGCAGCATCTTATTTTTATAGTTTTTATATTTTTAATATTTTTTTGTACTTGAAATTTGATTTTTACTAAAGTTTTCTCATGTAAAACTTAAGCACAACTGAAAATATGATTGTCATTTTCAACTTGCTTTCAGTCATTCCTACCTTACCTTACACATTTGTTTTTTTCTTAAAAAAATGAAGATTGTTGAAATAATACAAATAAAATATTCCTCAGAGTAGAGAGGGACCTGCAAATTGTAGCACGTATAAATGGTGTAATGGTTGACTATCTCTGAGAAATGAAATGTGGGAGAAAAAGAGAGGAAATAAAATAAAAGAATAATAAAAGGGAAAAGCAAGTTAAATCAGAACTATTTTCCAGTAAGGACAGGTTATTTAGGTTTCTGTTGATATTGATTGTGGCAGCCTACAGACCACTAATTTATTATTTTAATTAAGATACTTAGCCTATAGCCGTACCAAATTGAACATCCCCAATCTCACTTGATTTCAAAAGATTCTTTAATTCTCTCTTCAAATTCTAAAATTACATATAGCTTAGGACCACACTCAGCTCTATGCAAGCTAGAATGGAATACAGCCCAAAGCTTCGAGGGAATAGAAATGAAGAGCCTTTCTGTAGGAGCTGGTTGATAGAAAAATGGAGAGGAGAAAAGGAGAGGCTGACAGATGTGGTGGCTCACATCTATAATCTCAACACTTTGGGAGACAAAGGCAGAAGGATCACTTGAGGGCAGGAATTTGAGACCAGCCTAGACAACATAGTGAGACTCCATATATACAAAATTATTATTTGTTTTTAATTAGCCAAGCATGGTGGTGACCATCTGTAGTCCTAGTTACTCAGGAGGCTGAGGAAGGAAGAGTGCTTGAGGCCAGGAGTTCAAGACTGCAAATAACTATTATTGAAACACTGCACTCCAACCTAGGTGCCAAGGTAAGATCCTGTCTCTAAAAAAAAAAAAAAAAAAAAAAAAAAAGAATCTATGTGACAATACTATAATGCAGAAATTGCACTACATATTTGAATAGTTCTTTATACTTGTCAAATGGCTTTCAAGAAGATTGCCTCATGAGATTCTCATCACTGCAGAAGTGAGATTCTAATAGTATTTCCATTTGCAGACTTTTTTAAAAAATGAGATTCAAAAAAGTTGAATACTTTTTCTGAGTCTAATAAATACAAATTGAGAATTAAAATCTGTTGCCTGCTAGAATAGATTTAAATTCTATTTAAATCTTATAGTGAAGAAGAATGTGTTTCCGCTTTAAAATTTTAGCAACAGATAATGATTATTTATTAAAGAATGGTCAACCTCACTTTATAAAATGTGGGCCCTTCTAGAGGAACTCACTTCTTCTTTGTTCCTCACTATATCCCCAATAGTAAGCTTAATGTGGAGGATCAAGACCCAGGACAACTTTGGGCCTTGGTACTAGATATGGAGTTTTCTATTTGGTGAAGGAAGAAGATGCAAGCCCTTTGAGGCCATATTGCTTCTCTTCTCTCAGAATCCAACTTCCTTGCCTCATCTCCCTTTCTTGACCAGCTTAACTTATATAGTAAGAGAGGCCTAGAACCATTTCACAAGTGGGGAAAGATCTGTCTTGCTTTCTTCTCTTCAAAATTTAACGAAAAACTTCTAGGATACGGTGAGCTGGAAGAAGTGTTTCTCTCATCCTTATAATGAAAAAGAGCCAGATTAACTTAACAGTTATGATTTTTTTCCCCATTAGAGAGCTGAGTTCAGAGAGCAAACAATGGCCCCAAATCTGAGAAGAGATTGGTCCCTGCAAAGATAAGGGAAACACCAGCACATGCTTTCACGGGTAGACACGACCCAGAAGCAGACCCCTGTGAGATGAATGATGAATTCTAAGTATGGGCTGGTGGGATAGTGTGAAGTCCAGCAAGGAGACCTTGAGGGACATAACATACTCTTGTAGTCTCTCTTCCAGGAACTCAAACAGATACAGAAAGTTCTGGAAGAGCGTTAAGAATATGCCTATTTTTCTGAGAAAGGACAGTCATGAGTGAGGAGAAACTTTTGTCCTTAGGGCACTGGAGAAAATGCAGGTCAGCTTGAAGAAGGGAATAGAGGGGAAAAAATACCTTTTCCTGGGCAAAGAGCAGGACTATGCACTGGGCTCACAAATGTGAGATGGGAGAAGAAGAGAATTGAGAGGACCACACCTCTGAGATCCAGGATTTGATGCCAGTTTAAGACTGAAGTTTAATTAGAACAGCAGAGAACACTCTGCCATGATGCCTTCCACCAGCAAACGAACACACTTCAAATTACAGCTAAGAGCAGAATTTGCAGGGAGAGAACAGAAATGGAATATAAGCCGGCAAAAAAGACCTTTTAGAAGGAAAAGCTTTAAGAGGCAACCTAAAGTACAGCGCACTGATGAGACATTACTCTGGCATACAAATTCCCACGCCAAACACAAGGTATGACTGCAGGAATTTGAAACCCATGGTACACTTAGTGTAACCACAGTAGCAACGTATGTCAAACACAGCACAATGGCTAACCAGATTAACTCAAATAGAAACCATACAAAGCATGTTTTTAGATTATAATGAAATTCATATAGAAATCAATAACACTGAGGTTTTGGAAAAATCTCCAAATATTTGAAAATTGAACAACATAATTTTAAATAATCCATAGGTTAAAGAAGAAATCTCAAGAGAAATTTAAAAATAATTTGAAACGAATGAATATGGAAATTCAATATATCAAAATTTGTGGTTTGCAGCAGAAATAGTGCTTAGAGGGAAATTTTAACATTAAATGTTTATATTGGAAAAGCAGAGAGGTCTCAAAGCAGTAATTTAAGTGTCTACCTAAAAAAAAAAAAAAAAGGAGAAGAAGAGCAAATCAAACCTAAGGCAAGCAGAAAAAAGGAAATAAAGATCAGATCAGAAATCAATGAATTTGAAAACGGAAAAATGATAAATAAAAATTAGCAAAACTAAAAATTTATTTTTTGTGACCAGGTGGTGGCTCGTGCCTGTAATCCCAGCACTTTGGGAGGCCGAGGCAGGTGGATAACTTGAGGTCAGGAGTTCGTGACCAGCCTGACCAATATGGTGAAACCCTGTCACTACTAAAACCACAAAAATTAGCTGGATGTGGCGGTTTCTGTCTGTAGTCCCAGCTACTTGGGAGGCTGAGGCAGGAGAATCGTTTGAACCTGGGAGACAGAGGTAGTGAGCGGAGATCACACCACTACACTCCATTCTGGGCAACAGAGGGAGACTCAGTCTCAAAAAAATTAAATTAAATTAAATTAAATTAAATTAAAAATAAAAATTTATTTTTTGGAAAGCTAAATAGAATTGATAAACTTCTGACTAGATTAACCAAAATGAAGGAGGGAAACAAATAAAATGAAACCTACCAGTTTCAGGAATGGTAAGAGAAGGTTACTACTGACCCCACAGACATTATCAGGATATTATAGAAATACTATCAACAATTCTAAAACTTAAATAAAATTGAACAATCCCTCAAAAGAAATAGACTGCAAAAAAATTAAGAAGAAACAGGTAGATGCAATAATCCTATAACTGTTAAATAAATTGAATTTGTAGTTAAAATTCTCTCCAAAAGAACCCTCCACGCCCAAGTGATTTTGTTAGTGAATTTTATCAAATATATAAGGAAGAAATACTACCCTGTTCACAAAATCCTCTGCAGAAAATAGAAGACTTCCTTGCTCTTTTTTTGTGGTCAATATTATTCTAATGTCAAAACCAGACAAAGATTTTATAAGAAAAGTACTAAAAAGTATCTCTCGTAACACAAACACAAAAATCCTTTAAAAAAGTGTAACTAATTGAATATAGCAATATAAAAAGAATAATCTATCTTAATCAAATGGAGTTTATCCCAAGAATGCAAACTGATTAACAATTAAAACTTAATGTAATTCACTAAATAAACAACAAAAAAGATCATTTTAATAGATAAGAAAAAGGCATTTGTGAAAAATTCAACATCAATTCATGATTTTAAAAAACTCTCAGCAAACTTGGAATAGGAAAGAATATCTACAAATAGATAAAAGCCTTCAAAAAATTAAAACTATAAAACTAACATAACACTTAATGAGAGAAGATTGAAACCTTTCCTTTCAAAATCAAGAGCAGGGTAAAAATTTCCTTTCTCACCGCTTTCATACAAATCATACTAGCAGCCTTAGTGCAATAAGATAAGAGAAAGGAAGGGAAAAAAAGTATCTATTCACAGATGGTATGATTTTCTATGCAGAAAATTTCAAAGAATACACAAAAAAGTCTTCTAAGAACTAATAAGTACATTCATCAAAATTACAGAATGTAAGCACAATGTATAATGGTCAATCATATTTCTACATACTAGCAATAAACAATTAGAATTTGGAAATTAAAAAATTATAATAACACAAAAATAACACAACTTGTGTGTGTGTATGTCTGTGTGTAAACAAAATATATAAAGGATCTTTATGCTTAGAACTACAAAACTCTGATGAAGGAAGTAAAAAAAGATAAATAATTGGAAATATGTACTGTGCTCATGGATTAAAAGACTCAATATTATTAAGGTTTCAATTTTTTCCAAATTGATCTATAGAGTTAATGCAATCCCAATTAAAACCCCAGCAATGACTTTTGTTGATATCCACAGGTTTATTCTAAAATTTATATGGGAAGATAAAGGAAATAAAATAACTTACACGATTCTGAAACAAAAGAACAAAGTTAGAAGACTCCCAATATCTGTTTTCAAGACTTACTGTTATGCTACAGTATTCAGTATTATGTAGTATCAGTAATAGGACAGGCACGTAGATGAAAGGAACAAAATATGAAGCCAAGAAATATATCCATTCTAACGTAGTCAAATGATTTTGACAAAGGTACAAAGGCAAACTGAAAGAAAGGATAGTGTTTTCAACAAATTGTGCTGAAACAATTCAATCTCTATATGCAAAAAAATTGAACCTTGGCAAAAAAACTCACACCTTATACAAAAGGTAATTCGAAATGGACCATATACATTAATATAAATCCTAAAACTATAAAATGTCTAGAAATAAATAGGAAAAAAATCTGTGTGAATTTGGATTTTTCAAGTAGTTTTTAGACATGACTCCAAAAGCAAGGTTCATAAAAAAAAAAATTATAACTTGGATAAATTATCAGAATTAAAATATTTTGCTTTGTAGAAGATACTGTTGACATATTTCAAAAGACAGGTCATATCCTAGAAGGAAACAGATGCAACTCACATACATGATAATGTACTTTTATGCAAATGTATAAAGAACTCTCAAAACTCTACAAAAATCAGCAATGAAAAATGTTCATTTTAAAAAGTGGGGATGGGATAAAGCTTTAAACAGATAATTTACCAAAGAAGATATGCAAATGAAAAATAAGCACATGAAAAGATACACAGCAACATTAGTCATTAAGGAAATGCAAATTAATCTCAAGGACATAAAACTATTACAAGTACTAGAATGGTTAAAATGAAAAAAATAAGTGACAACACCAAGTGTGATAAAGATTAAGAGCAACTTGGTAGGAGGCAGTTACGTATAAATGTGTAAATGCACATTTAACCCATAATTCAGCAGTCCCACACTTAGACATTTACCCTAGAAAATTGTAAGAATATACCTAGAAACACTTGTACATGCATATTCATAGGAGTATTGTTTACCAGGTCCAAAAATTGGAAACAATGAAAATGTCCTTCAACATATAATTGTAAAAAGAAACAGTGGTACATTTCTACAATAGAACTCTACTCAGTAATAAAAAGGAAAAGATTATGAGTTCACCCAGCAATATGAATGAATCTTAAATGTGTTTTTCTAAGTGAAAGAAGCCAGACTAAAAAGAGCTTTATAGTGTATAATTTCAATTATATAACATTCTGGGAACAATGCAAAACGATAGTCAGAAAGGTACCAGGGTTGGATCTGAGGGGAGGAGTTGGCCACAAAAGGGTAGCATGAGGGAATTTGGGGGGTGACGGAACTTTTGCAAGTAACTACATGACTATGGTTTTGTCAACACCTATAGAATTATGCACTGAAAAGAAAGAATTTTACTATATGGAAACTTCAAAAAAAAAATAACTGGAATGTCAAGAGAACCCAAGATGAAATGTAGACTCTGGAAGTTTAATCTAACTGTATTATAAATGAGTAACATCCACACGAACAGAGGTGGAAAAGAAAGGAGTTAATCTGAATAACCTTAAAAAACCTTATGTTGACTGGATGATGAAAATAGCTGAATAGAAACTATAAAAAGAAGAATAAAAATAAAAATAAATGGAGTCCAAAGAAAAGCTGGTAAGAGTCCATGACTCATTCCTTATGATCTCTAGGCATGAGGAGAGCTTCTCTTTCACTTACTTGACAAGCTCTTCCTGGAATTAGCCTTGCCTGCCTCTTCTCATCACTGGAATTGTAGGGTCAGAAAAGTATAAACCCACATGAAGAGTAAAGGGTTCAACATGCCACGTGGAATACTGACATCCAAGTACAGGCTGGCCTCTGGTATCGCCCAAAGGATTCCCTGTAGCTTCACTGCCACTTCACAGGTCACCCAAAGCTCCACTTAGTTTAGTTTGTTGATTGACTTTGTCTCTATATCTAGATTCCTTTCGGGGGAACACAGTGATGGCTGGTTAAGGAAACTCAAAGTTTATAATTCTAGGATTTCACAAATTAGTTTTTTTTCTCTACCCTTCCTGCCTGCATTTAAGACACAATAGACATTTCACACATATAACAAAAGTACATAAAAGAAGGAAAATTGAACAGATATGTCTTTCTACTTAAGCTGGGCTGTGGTCAGTATGAAAATTTAGAGTTAGAAAATACTACACCTGCTCTATGTTGCTTCAATATTGCCTTTTTATAAATCAATTCTATTCAAGTCATGTGCAAAATTCAACAGTATCCTTGCAGTCCTTTTCCTCTAGGAGAAATTTATACAAATTCACAAGTGTTTCTAGGGAAATCATATAGTATAAAAACGATGATATGTGGCACACTTGACATTTTGTACATATAAGAAATTTGAAAGGAAGTTACTTTTCCAGCAATATGACCAAAAGGTTTCATGTGCAATTTTTAAAATCATAATATATTTATACACTCTTTTTCATGGATATGTCGGAACACTTCAGCTACGTAATTTAGTAATTATCTTTACATCCCTCTGTAAACTCTCAATTCAGGAGCTTAAAAATTGTTCAAAAATTAACACATTCAATTGATTAATTCAGACAAAAACTAAATGACTAGAGAAAAAAGATTGTAGCAATTTCTAAGATAATTTCTACTACAGCAATAAATACTTACTATAGCAATAGTACTTACTATAGCAACTGTTTGTTATCATAGCAATAAGTACTTCAAAATCATGTCTGCGTATATGTGTGTGTGAGAGAGACAGTTTACTGACACTGAGAAAGAACACAGATATACTACACATTTTAATAAGAAGAGCACACTTGAGTAACCAAATCTTATGTTCTCTGTAATATTATTTCCAAACACTTTCTTAATTTTCTGCATTGTAATTTGTCTAGAAATGTAATTTCTCTACGAAGATTGAAATAATTTTCATTTTAAGGACTATATATGCAGTTTGTTTTGGTTGAGGCACAGAAACTTGTGAAGTTTTCAGTGCACAATGGTCTTTCAATATATATCTTATGACTGAATTAGAGAAGCAATCGAGTAGAGCTTATCTTATGAGGAGAGGAAAGAAGGCCATGTTAGGGCAAGAATTTACTATCCAATGATGAAAGATGGTAAAGAGACACTGAAATCTTAGCATAAACATCGCAAAAAGCTTGCTTAGTGGGGAGAAGAAGGGAAATTTGTTCCACTGAATGGTGATATAGTTTGGATATGTGTCCCTGCCCAAATCTCATGTTGAATTATAATCCCCAGTATTGGAAGTGGGGCCTGGTGGGAGGTGATTGGATCATAGAATGAATTTCTCCTGAATGGTTTAGCACCATCCTCTTAGTGATAAGTGAGCTCTTGCTCTGAGTTCACATGAGATCTGATCATTTAAAAGTGTGTGACACCTCCTGCCACCCCAGTCTCTCTTTCTCTCTCTCCTGCTTTCACCATGTGACTTGCCTGTTCCCCCTTCACTTTCCACTATGATGGAAAGTTCCCCAAGGCTTCACTAGAAGCCAAGCAGATACCAGCACCATGCTTCCTGTAAAGACTGCTGAACCATGAGCCAATTAAACCTCTTTTCTTCAAAAGCCACACAATGTAAGGTACTTCTTTATGGCAAGGCAACAACAGTCTAATACAAGTGATATTTACAGACTTTGAGCTATGACTTAATTGCTTTCTGATTTTAAGCTCCATCTTCCAAAAATTTTAGTAGCTCCTTTCTATCACTGTTTATTTATGCCTGTCTGTTTCACTGAACATCAGTTCTCTTAATCAGTAATGCATCTTATTCACCCTGGTTCCACTACCGCCTGAGCCCAGTGACTTGCAAACAACAGACATGTAGTAAGTAATTATCATTTGGGTTTGATTAAATTTTACTAATGGTTCATATTTTCCTTGCATGTCTGGTCTCTTTTCTACTAAGAAAATCCCTAAACATTTGGGTTTTTTTCTCTTCTTTTGCTTCTCTTTTTTTGCTAAACATTCTGATATTTTTGGTGACAATTTAAGGTTGACTAATTTGGGACATGGGAGGTGCAAAATCCTGCCAACGGAAGGTCTGATGGATGAAACAGTACTTTGGTACAGAACAAATCAGAAATTTAATTTCATTTTGAGCTGGTGGAAGCTTTCAGTTTATAGCCTCTGGCTCCTCTCCTCAGTGTTTCGTAGAGAAAGCCTCTCCCTGTCTTTCATCTCTTCTGAAGAGGCCTTTTTCTTTGGCTACAGGTGGGATTTTTTTCACAAATAATTGTGTCTGTCTGCTGTCTACTGTGAACTTCTACTAGGAAGCCTTTGCAAACTCTACCCTCTTCAGAAGACTCACCATGGGGTGCTTCTCTTGATTTGAATAATTTATTGGTCTGTCTCTCTTTTTCTCATCCTCTTGTGAGGGACTTGGAGGAGCAGATCTCAGTTCTATAGCTAAACCAACTTTAATTCAGGCAGACCTTCAAGAGATACACAGCACAATTCCAGGAGACTCAGAGGTTCCAGTTAATTGAACACCTGAGGGTATCGGAGAGAGACCCTCAAAGGTAGCAGCAGTCTCTGAGCTGATGGGTATTTTAATATGTCTGCTTGTTTATACCTTACAGAGTTGACTCCTGTAGTTCTCATTTTCAGCTAAGTTTAGTCATTGACATTGAAGAGTTAAGAGGATGAATCAGAAAGAAAGAAATAAAAGAGACTAAATATGAGGAGATAAAGATTAGGTGCAGTGGTAGCAAATTTCCCAACATTAATCACATATTTCTTTTAATCCATTTTTGGTTGAACCTGAATAGTGTAGACTAAATAAAGGTCTAAGAATGATCTTAATTAAAATAGAACTTTTTTTTCCCAGAGGTTACCACCATCCTGAGGTCATGTTTTACTGTGGCTCTGAACAAATGGAGAATCCCTACCCAGCGAAAGTAAAATAAAAGTAGACAGGACTTAATCTTGTGTAATTCTATGGATTCTTAGTTTAATCTTCCATCTCCACATAAGGCAAAACAACACTTTCTTAAAGAGTTCTCTTTATTTGCTCCCTTTGGCGAGAGCTGTGTTTACCAGAATATGGGCAGTTCCTCTCAGGATAAATGCTTCTATTTTACAGATTCGCAAATAATCTACAACTAAACCCAACACGTTATTAGCTTTTCTAATAAGCAAACAGCACAAAGCTTTACAAAACAGAAATGCGGAAAGGACCCTATGGGAGGCTTGGTGTGCTCACTCTACTGGATTCCAGTTGATTGCCTGACAATAGAAGGCCACAGAGGAACCTGCTGGAAATAGGTTTCTGCCTTATCTACGTAGCTTAATTGACACCACATATGGACACATCCCAGGAAGGCCACATTTGATCATGAAAATATTCTATGGATAATTCATCTTTGTTTTCATGTCACTGAGCCTTACCAACTTAGCAAATAAGCATAGAAAATTTCCAGAGATTAAAAGACAGGTTTATTGTCCACGGTGATAGGAGAGGGCACTGTTAACTAAAGAAAAAAAAATCCCAATCTCCTGAGCCATCCATCTGTAACAATATTTTGGAACTATGAAACTTCTCATTTTACCACATTCCATATACAAATGATGAAAAGCTACTTGGTCGAAAAATAATTTATATGAAAAGCGCAGAACAAACCCAAAAAGGAAATTAATCAGATTACTTTCTCACCTTCAAGTGATTGTTACAGATGTTTCACAAGTCTCTGGACATCTGCTGTTCATCAATTCTAACAAATACATGGTGTCACTATAAAGCCAAAGCGTTAGTCTCATATTTACAACCCAGAGGTTTTCTACATCTTTTTTTCCTGCTTTGCTTCTGCAAGTTAGAATTCACAAAGAATTAAATATCTTAGGCCGCTTTTATTCTATAGTAGTAGAGGTAGATCCTTCAATTCAAGGCATCAAAAATGGAGAAATTCATGATCTATAATCAGCAAAAGAAACAGCAAAGGATAACATATTTTTGTTAATCATCTAATTGGTTTTTTTTTTAATCTGGTATTTATTTCCCTAAGACAAATTAAGCCCATGTCAATTAACTTTCACTCCATAACCATTCATTACAGAAAGCAGTTTAAGGGATGCAGAATTATCTGTTAAATCAATACCCAATTTATTAGCTGTCTTGACTTTTAGCAAGTTTAAGATTACTTTTTATAATAATTCATCTTTGGATTGCTTAATGCTCAGATATAGAAAAAATATTTTGAATAGAAGATATTTTAATTAGTAACAATTAAATTCATAGATCTTGAAAAATTATATATGTGGATTTACATAAGCGGTTTGTACCTAACTCCAGAAACTTAAAATATTATATAGTGACATTTACAAAATCTGAGTCCAAGGAACAAAAGTTATTGACACAAGGGATATAATTATAAAAACAGACATTTTTTACCTTTTAATTTCATGAATTAAGTAAAGTAAGAAGAATAAGGAAAGAAATAAGTCTAAGTGTTGATATGTAAATAAAAACGCAAACGTATTTTGCCGTTGTTTAAATCACCCATTATGAATAAGTGCTTTTGTTTTCCATGTTCCTGTGGGATATATCAGGTCAAATGTCAGTACTGTCCTCAAAATGGCCTCTTAAAATCCTGTCTCTCCTTCCTCCAAGAGCAGGTGCATGAAATAAACCAGCAGGCAGTCAAAGTTGAAATTACATTTGTACGTCCTAAATCATGACATTCAGTCTTGAAGAGAAAGAAGAAAGCACAGATGTCTTTTCACCAAAGGACCTATCTCTGTGGAGAAGAAAGTGGTGGGGGGGGGGGACAGGAAATCGCAGAGACACAACACATTCCTGTTTGCTCCAACTGAGTACTTCCACAGACCTTCTTTGTATTAGACAGAATGGAGATCAGACTCTCACACGTGTCCAGGCCAGGATCAGTGCTGCAGATTCTCAGCAGTTCTCTGTGTTCAGTCTGCTCTCCTGAATTAACATCATTTTATATTTGATCATAATGAATCTCAGCTCCTGCATAAGCAGGGAAAAAATTTAGGTTACTGAGAGAGGGAGGGGAAAACCCTGCTGAGACATGCATGTGGGCTACTTTTGGACTATCCCTTTGAATACGGTGTCCAATGCCATTGTCCTTCCATACAAATGATTTTCTACTCTCAAATAAGCTCAGCAACTTTCCTAGAATAAACATTTGAGCAACTTTTAAAAGAAGCTATTTAGGGATTTAGAAATTTAATTGGAACATTAAAATTAAAATGTGCACCTGCATTTTCTTTCATCTTCAAAGTAAAAATCCAGGATATTTCCCAAATTATGCTGCTAATGTATGTTTTGCTTTCTCTTTTTAAATGTTTCAAACATATTTCTAGCCTTTTGAAAAATAAAATTCAAAAACACAGAAAAATAAAGTAAAAATTAAGTTGCCATATAACCTATCTTCTTTTTAAAAAATACTATCGAGAAGGGAAAATCCTACTCCAATCCCATTGCCCAAATTGAAGATTTGGTTCTTAACTTTCCAGGCTTTTTATTTCTTGATATATAAGAGTATGTGTTTGTGTATATGTATGTATGTATGTATATACACATATTAACAAATATTTATGCCCATATATGTTTTACACAATTTGATCATATTTTATCTAGAATTTGTGTTTTAAATTATTTAACAAAATATCCTAAAATATATTTTCATAGTCCTAGCTCCTACAGTGGGCACTAAGTTTTAGGCTAATTTTAAAACAACAGGGTATAGATTTGAATTCCTAATTTGCAGAGTGCTTTAGACATTTAGCTTTCTATTTCTAGTATTTGAAAGAGTGAAAAAAAAAAAGATTTTATTACAGAAAAATACACACCGCATTAGAGAAGCAAGCAAAACCGGACTATGCCTTAAAGTCCAATGGGTTTGCTGACTGACAGTACCTGCTGAATTCCTAGAAAAACCTCTGTTCGTATAACTGATTTCTATACAAAGCGGACTTCACTATTCTGTGTGAATTCTGTGAAAGTTTTCAAAAAGGAATAAGTTTAAATACCATCCTAAGAAGGAAGACGCACTCTAAATGATACAGCATCTTCTCCACTAAATCTCGTTAGGCAGACACTTAGAGGTCACCATATCGAATCGTTTCATTCAATGACATTTCATTACTGTTTTTGAAACCAACAACAACAACAAAAAATCAACCATTCGTTTAGAAATATATTATATTTGTTTCCCTTAATTTAAAAAAGCCAATAAACAAATTCTGGTACCTTACGTCATGCAATGTATTTATTCAGTGACAAAAAGAAATGAGCTGTCAAGGCATGAAAATGCATAGTGGTAAGTGGAAGATGCCAGTCTGAAAAGTTACATACTATATGAGTGCAACTACATGGCATTCTGGAAAAGACAAAACTATAGAGACAGTAAAAACATTAGTGGATGCAGCCGGGCGCGGTGGCTCACACCTGTGATCCCAGCACTTTGGGAGGCCGAGGCTGGCAGATCACAAGGTCAGGAGATTGAGACCACGGTGAAACCCTGTCTCTACTAAAAATACAAAAAAGTAGCCGGGCACGGTGGCGGGCGCCTGTAGTCTCAGCTACTCGGGAGGCTGAGGCAGAGTGAGACTCCGTCTCAAAAAAAAAAAAGAAAAGAAAAGAAAAAGAAAAATATATTAGTAGATGCTGGAGTTCAGGAGGAGTATAAGAGAATGCAAAGTACAAAACATGGGATTTTTAGGACTGTGAAATTACTCCGTATGATACTATGATGGTGGATACAAGACATTATGTATTTATAAAAACCCACTGAATATACAAGACAAATAGTAAACTCCTAGGTAAACTATGAACTAGAGTTAATAATCTATCAGTATTGGTTCTTCAGTTGTAAAAATGTACCACACTAATGCAAGATGTTAATGATAGGGGAAAAGGGGTGGGGAGTGTAGGAGGTGTGTAATATGGGAAATTGTGCTTTTTGCCTGTTTTCTGAAACCTAAAGCTGCTCTGAAAAATAAAGTCTATTAACTGAAAAAATGAAAGGGAAATAAAGAAGACAGCTTGAGGGTGAAGTGCTGCACCCCTCAACCTTATTGTTCACTAGGATTTGTGATAAATTCATGCCTGTGTTTTGAATTCTCCAATGGAATGTACTGATGATGTGTTTCTTATTACGTTTTCTACAATAATTTACTAAATAATTTCCTTTTGGATTACTTTTAGGGGAAAAAAAGGAAAAGCAGAAGAAAAATATGTCTGAACCAGTCCCCAAATTTGGCTAAAATTTGGCAAGACATAAAGAGAAAGGAGCAAGTATTAATTGTGCCTGAGACGAAATGCCTTGCGTTAAGGTTTGTTCTTATTTCAGGGTCTTCTGGCTTGTTGGCATCAGCTGTGTCCCATTTATAATGTAGACGTTAAACAAGATTGTCCAGTTTAAAGTCTGCTGGCTGCAGCCAAAACACTGCAGGCAGACGATATATAGGTAATCTCTTTGCCTCTCAAGTATTAGTGCTGAAATCTGGATTGTAATGATTGGCTCAAGCATGTTTGAACTGGTGTCAGGAAAATGGATCCGGATTTCTACATGCAACTTTATATAAGTAAACATCACAGTAGATGTGATCCAGGGGTAAGATATTGGGAGATGAAATGCAGCACAGGTTGCATTTCAATGTAAGAGAGCAGTCAGCTGGGGATTGAGCCTAAACAGTCCTTGGATATATGTTCAGGAAAATGACCCCTGCTACAAACCATGTAAAAATAATGAGAAGAATCTTCGCATAGATTTCTGCAAGTGGCAGAGCTCAAAAAGAAACAGTTGCTTTAAAAATATATATTTTCCATTCACACAGCTTCCATATTAAAATATGCTATATTCCAGAGGTTTTTATCTTCATAAAATCACCCTGTATGCAGTTCCTAGCAGAGTGAACAAATATAGCAAAATATTTTTTAACAAGCAAATAAAACCTTGCAATTTAATTTTGTTGAAAATCAAATTTTAATTTAACTAGTATAGTATTTTGCTCTCTTGTCTAAGTTTATTTTAAATTATGAAGTGCCAAAAATATGGAAACAAACTAAATGCTAATCATCAATGGATGAACAGATAAAGAAAGTATAGTATATCAAGGGAAAATAAGTCATTATATAAAATAGATACCTGCACACGTTATATTTATCACAGAGCAATTCACAATTGTAAAGATATGGAATCAACCTAAGTGCTCATCAACTGATGAGTGGATAAAGAAAATGTGGCATGCATATATATAAAGACATACACACACACACACACACACACACACACACACCATGAAATAATATTCAGCCACAAAAAAGAACAGAATCATGTATGAATGTATTTTGCAATAACTTGGATGGAACTATAAGACATTATCCTAAGTGAAGTAACTCAGGAATGAAAAGCAAAAAATCATGTGTTCTCACTTGTAACTCGGAGCTAAGCTGTGGATTGAGTAAAGGCATGGAGAGTAGTATAGTGGACATTGAAGACTCAGAAGTGGGAAGGGTGGGAGGGAAATGAGGAACGACAAATTACCTCACAGTATACAGGTACAATGTATACTGCTCAAGTGATGAGTGCATTAAAAGCCCAGCCTTTACCAGTATACAATTCATCCACGTAATCAAAAACCACCTGTACCCCTAAAACTATTGAAACATTTTTTTAAATCGGTAAAACACCTGAGTAGACATCTGTCAAAAAAGACTTGCAATGGCCAATAGGTATATGACCAAATTCTCAACATCAGTAATCACTAGGGAAATGCAAATCAAAACTGCAGTAAGATATCGTCTCATTCAAATTAGAGTGGCTATTACCAAAAACACAAAACATAATAGGTGTTGGTGAGGACTTGGAGAAAAGGGAATCCTTATACACTGTCAGTTGGAATGTATATTACTGCAGCCATTATGGAAAATGGTATAGAGATTCCTCATAAAATTAAAAATAGAACTATGATATGATACAGCAATCCCACTACTGGGTATATATCAAAAGGACATGAAATTAGTATATTAAAGTGATATCTGAACTTCCAAGTTTCTTGCAGCAGCATTCATAATAGCTAAATATAGAATCAATCTAAATGGCCATTGGTGGATGAATAGACAAAGAAAATGTGATGTATATCTATACAATGGAATACTATTCAACCACAAAAAGAAAATCCTGTCATTTTTAGTAACATGGATAACCTGGGGGGACATCAGATTATGTAAAATAAGCCCAGTACATCTCACTTATATTTGGAATCTTAAAAAGTCAATCTCATAGATATAGAGAGTAAAATGATGGTTACCAGAATCTAGGATGGTTATGGAATAGGGGGATGAAAGGGGTGTTGGTGAAAAGATTTATAATTATAGTTAGAAGAAATAAACTCAAGAGACCCATTAGACAGCAAGGTGACTATAGTTAATAACAATATATTGTCTTTTTGAAAAATACAAAAAGAATGATAGTTAAGTGGTCTTAACACAAAAATGATACCTATATAGGGTAATGCATTTGTTACTTCAGTAGATTTAACCACTCCGCAATGTATATACACTTCCAAACATCATATTGTACAAAATAAATACATACAATGTTATCTGTCAATTTAAAAAAATTGAGTTAAAATCATTTAAAAATCTAAAAAATGTAAGTGTTGTATGTATACCACATTTCTCTGTGCGTGTGTGTGTAGAATCACTCTAAGAAGTCATCAATGATGAACAGGCAAAGAAAATGTGGTATATATACACAATGGATAATGGACATACACACACAAAATGGACTATCATTTAGCCTTTAAAAAGAAGGTAATTCTGCAATATATGACAAAGTGAGTGACCCTTGGGGATATTGTACTAAGTGGAATAAGCCAGTTACAGATGGACAAATACTGCATTATTCCATTTACATTAGGTACATAGATAAATAGTCAAATACATAGAAGCAGAGAGTAGAACAATGGTTACCAGGGGCTGAAAAAAAAGGGGAAATGAGGAGTTGTTCAACTGGTATAATGTTTCAGTTATGTAAGATGAATTAGTTCTAGAGATCCACTGCACATCATAGTGCCTACAGTCAACAATACAAAATGCTGTACACTTAAAAATTTCTTACCAGAGTAGGTCTCATGTTAAGTGTTCTTACCACAATAAAATGTTTTTAAATACAAATATGAAACGTTTTTGCAAACATTAGAATTGTGCTGTCTTAAAACTTGGCACATGTGCCTGTGGGGGATGAAAATAGTGATGCTGTCCACACTCCTAACAATCATTATGACTAGATATTATACTAATTACAGTAGCAATGGCAATTAAGTTTCTGTCCACTAACTTGGGGAACTCCCACTAGATCGTAATTTTAGGATAGCTATTTTTTTCTAAATATTCCAGAATCAGTGCAAAATAGTGCTATCATTTGAATATGTCCCCCAGAATTCATGTGTTGAAAGCTTAATCTCCAGTGCATCAGTGTTGGGAGCTGGTGCCTCAAGGGTGGTGTTTAGGTCATGAGGGCAGAAGACTCACGAATAGATTAATGCCATAATTAAAAAGGACTCTTGGAAATGGGTTTGTTCTCTTTCTCTTTGCCCTTCCAACTTTTGCTCTGTGATGACACAGTAAGAATGCCCCAACAAGATGCCAGCACCTTGATCTTTGAGTTTCCAGCCTCCAGAACCGTAAGCCAATAAATTTCTGTTTACTATAAGTTACTCAGCTGCAGGTATTCTGTTACAGCATCCCAAGACAGACCTACAGGAAAACATTAAGCCCAATGTACTATATTAGGCCAATGCACAGTAGTTCCCCCTTATTCATTGTTTTGCCTTCCACAATTTCAGTTACCCTGAGTAGCCTGAAGAAATCAGTCACTGCCCCACTCTGTCCCCCACAGGACGTGAATCATTCCTCTATTCAGTGTATCCACATTGTATATGCTACTTGCCCATTAGTCACTTAGTAACCATCCCAGTTATCAGATCAAAACCAAACATAATATATATGGGGTTCGCCACCATTTGTGGTTTAAAATATCCACTGGAGGTCTTAGAACATATTCCCTGAAGACAGGGTAGACTACTGGACTCTGTGACAGTCATATTCAAAAAAGCTAACACATACTTTGAGGAACACTCAGATTTGTTTCAGTCATAACAAATGTGCTCTTAATTATCCTGTATACCTTCAATGAAATTAGTTTAAAACAAATCCTACTCAAAAACAATCTCAGGCTCAGTGTTGGCACAGACTTTAGAGATTAGTCTCAATTTCACTAATTCTCTTTAAATCAGAGTTTCTCATCTGTGTCGCTATTAACATTTTGAGCTAGACGAGTCTATATTTGAGCACCGTCTTGCGCAATGTGGGATGTTTAATAATATCCCTGGCCTCTACCTACCAGATGCCAATAGCACTCTTCTATCAGTGTGACAACCAAAAATGTCTCAGACACTTCAGAATTTCCCTGGGGGGACAAAATCACCTGAGTTAGAATTACTACTTGAAATCTTTCCCAGGCATTTTCCTCCAGAATCTGATTGAATATATATATAGTGATCGAAAAATTTCTATTAATGAGGGTTCCAACTAAACATTTATAACTTTAATCAGCACTCAAATAAAGGTGACTGATATGTCATTTAGATCACTGCATTTATTTATTCAACACCCTCTACTACCACCTAAAAAACCACTTGTCTTTCAAGACTCATATCAAAGGTAAGAGCTTCACAGAGCTTTTCCTGACCTCACCTCAAATATAAAAGTGACTCCTCTCCTGAGTGTTTCCCCTGAGCCCCCTTCCCCCTCATTTTTCCTTCCTTTCACTAATAATAATAATAATAACTCCTGTATGTGCTGGGCACTCTTCTAAGTTCTGGAGTTAAAGTACTAAGCAAAGCAGACCAAAACAAAACAAAACAAAACAAAACAAAACAAAAAAAAACACCAAACTCTCCCTCATGGAGTTTGTATTCTGTAATGAAGGTGGACAATGACAATTATTTTTAAAAAATTATATGAAAAAAATTATATGAAAAAAAATTAAATAGAAAGTAGGAGGATTTAAATGTTACAAAGAATCATCAAGCCCTCACTGAACAGGTGCTGTTTGAGATAAGACAGGAAAGTGATAAAGGATGAGTCACATGGTGATAGGATGGAAAATCATGTCGGACTGAAAGAATGGCAGCTATAACTGGAAGGCTTCATTGTGCTTCATTCTTTATATGTACTTCTCACTTATTAACACATCAAGAGAAATAAAGTTGTTTGTTTTGGTTATTCATACAATGCTCAGCATATACTCGGTACTTAATATATTTTTTTTCCATAAATGCAAACATGTTTTAAATACCTACTGCAAATATAAGTATCCTAACTGGAAAGGTCAGTGAGTTTTACTCAATTTACACTTCTTTAATTTGGGACTGTATGAAAATGTCTAAACATATGTTATGGAATTCTCTATTGATCTATCTATCCATATATCATCCACCTCCATAGCTATTTAACTAAGGCAAATGTCCATATAACAAACCAAAATGACATACAGTAGGATTCTGGTATTAAGTTCAAGGTTTTTTTTATACTTTGCTTTTTCCACTATAACTGATGAGAACTCTTAGTCAGGTGCTAACAAGTCTGGTCTTTTCCTTTCTCCTGGTCCAGTTTCTATCCCTTCTAAGCTGTTCAGTTCTGCTAAGAAACTGGATCTTGCCAATTAAAAGACAGGTTAGCTAGCCAAGTATGGATTGTTTCTTCCTTTTATCAATGGATTTGTAACTTTTGTGAAAAAATCCCCAACCTCTTCGTCTCTGACTACACAGAGTTCACACTGCAAATGAGCAATCTTTCTGAGATGATTAACTCTTATGTGTTCTCAGCACAAAATAACGTTTTCTCCCGGAGACTGGCTTTCCCTTCACTCTGCAAGAGACTGTGAGAGACACTCTCTCTCCCTCTGCTTGCAGTGCTCTGTCTTGTGTGTCACTGTTTTCCATTGACCTGTCCCATAGCAATGAGAGTGCTGTGGTTTCCTGTGCCTCTGGTCAGAGAGAGGAAGTGCCTGGTTGATGACTGAGACAGCGGGAGTAATTCCAGTATTCATGCCTCGCAACACAATAGCCATCCTCCCAGCTGCAGCCACCCAGGGGTTTGTACTCCCAGCCAGTTATGATCCCAGTAGAAAAGTGATGCCACTTTCAGCTTGGCATAATTTGTAATGACTTTAACAAAGAAAATATTTGCAAAGATGTGGTCAGAGAATAAGGAATTCACAAAGAGGGGTGTAGTACAAAAGGGCTAAGAACATGGCACTGGGTAGGCCTGAGGAAGCAAGGAGGGGGAGCAGTCATTGTAATCTCACAGGAGCTACAGTCTTGAGTCACACAGTCTGCCTGCAGTAATTACTTGCAGAAAAGAAGCAAAGGAATATACACTCCAACCTCACTCTTCATCCTTCCTTTTTTTCTTTCCTTCCGCCGAGTTCAAGGGACCCTATTAATGTAATCCACAAAGACTGGCTCCTTCAGCCTTACAGTACAAAGGATGGAGTGTGAGTAGCAAGTGGAAGATGCCCAGCGCATATCATCATGGTATTTCACTCCCATTATCCTTTGGTTGACATTCACATATTAGAGATGTGAGATTTTCCCAATCCAAAATACTTATAAGATTGTGATATCATAAGCTATTGAAGTTAGCTATGACATTAGTAATCATTTAATCATAAAAATTCTCAAGCATATGAAGATTGAAAATGCTTGCCCCCCAGTGTACAATGGCAGATCTGGGACAAGAAATCAGATCTCCTAAATTGCAGCCCACTATGAAGTGCTCTCATTTGAGAGGCAAATAGAGATCTAAAATGGCAAATGCGATTTAGGCCTTCTTGCAATATGTGATGTATCTTTGTGTTTCCCTCCTTATATATACATATATATAATTATACAGAGGTAAATATATAAATATCAATATTTATCAAAGCTAGAATGATTGAAAAGCATACTTGACATGTCAAAAGGTACCTCAGAAATGAACAGGCAGAATTTCAAGTTTAGTCCAGTTTCATCTAATTGACCATAGGCATTGCACTTGATAAATTCATACAAGGGATTTCAAAATAGAGTTATTTTATTTTGCTCAGTTGAATATGCTTCAAATTCAATGCATGCTTCTAATAAGTCCTTCTCTACTACACTTAAAACATTATTATCATATTCTTATTTCTGTCACAATCTCAGAAATATTTGATTTGAACATAATGTGCATATAATCTTTAGAAGTCTGACTTCTTTGCAGAATTACAAGAAGGTCTTACTTATTTGCTACTATTGGAGAACAAACATTACCAAGTAAATATATTTTTAGATAACTTAAAAATACATTCTAAATGATAGAACCTCTTCTCAGTAACACATAGTTTTTATAAATATCAGTTATTATACTAAACTGTATCCTATTCTCCTCAGAGTAGAAGGGTGAAAGCCTATTTGCCTCTACAAAAAATAATCTCTGGGTATTTTTTTTTAATTCTGATATCAATTTTCTGAAGATTGCTTGCATCTTTAATCACTGCCAGTCTGTGAACTGTCAAGCTTTGTCAGGATATCTGTTTCTTATGTCACCTTCTTTGCAAATTAATTTTTTTTTTTTTTTTTTTGAGATGGAGTCTTGCTCTGCCGCCCAGGCTGGAATCTCCACTCACTGCAAGCTCCGTCTCCCGGGTTCACGCCATTCTCCTGCCTCAGCCTCCCGAGTAGTTGGGACTACAGGCGCCCGCCACCTCGCCCGGCTAGTTTTTTTGTATTTCTTTAGTAGAGACGGGGTTTCACCGTGTTAGCCAGGATGGTCTCGATCTCCTGACCTCGTGATCCGCCCGTCTCGGCCTCCCAAAGTGCTGGGATTACAGGCTTGAGCCACCGCGCCCGGCCCAGATCCACCCTTTCTTACTCCTGTAGCCTTAGCTCACTTTAATTGTAGTTAACGACGCCTGAAACAGAACCCTGAAATTACTTATTTCTTAGTTTTCAGCCATTTCAAGGAAGAATGATTCACAGGTAAACCTTGTGTTCAGAAGTGAATGATAATTTGTGTCATTTCTTTAATAAATATTTTAAATTCATTTATTCTGCTAATGGTTCTTATTTACTCAATATTCAATACTGTGAAAAAGAATCAAGAGCAATAATGTATTTCTGTTTGACTCAAATATTTTTACACTCTCCAATTCAGCGCCCAATTAGCCTAGTGACGGCCGAACTCTTCTTCCATAATGCTTTGGCTATGAGAATGTCTTTAACTTCCAGTTTCTTTGCTTGTGGAAAAATGCAACTTCTTCTCCCTCCAAAAAAATTCCTTATTCAGTAACTTGCTAAACTTACTATCACTAAGAGTGAGAATAAGACGTCATGTAAAATTGAAGCATGACTTAGTATGAAAGGCTATAAGGCCATGTATTGAATTCAGAATAGGTTAATTCACGTCACAAATATGTATGGAGTATCTATCAGGTCCTGGGCACTCTGCTAACAAGATTCATCTATGAACAATACAGGCAAAAATGAACAAGATTATTTTTATATTTAGCATGTGTTATATACTAATAACTGCTAGGGAGAAAAATGTAAGGCAGGGAAAGATGATAGTGGGGTTGGACAGTGATGTGCTAAGATTTTGGTTCGGCTGGCCAGGGAAAGGTTTATGTAAAACCTGAGTTTGAAATAAAAACTTAATTAAAGAAAGGAGTTAACCTCGTGGATATCTGGAAAAGAGCATTTGAGGCATAATGAAGATGAAGTGTGAAGCCCCTGAGGCAGAGCTGCCCAGGTATTTGAGAATGAGTGAGGCGGCCAGGGTGGCTGGGGCTCAGGGAGTGAAGGAGCGTGGTGGAACATGTGGCTCACCGTGTAGGTTTCAAAATCACAGCGCAAATATTTGCTTTTCCACAGTGTGTGACTGGGGACTTTTGAATAGAGGAATGATATGATCTAGTTTATGTTTTTATGGGATCACTCTGGCTGTTCCATTGAGAAAAGACTGAAAGGGGTCTAGATGGAAGAAGGAATACCAGTCAGGAGATACAGTTACGATTCATGAGCAGGATGATGGCACTTGGGCCAGAGGATGGCAGTGGAGGTGGCAAGAAGTGTGATATGGTTTGCATCTGTGTCCCCATCCAAAACTCACATTCAATTGTAATCCTCAGTGTTGTAAGTTGGGCCTGGTGAGAGGTGATTGGATCATGGGGGCACTTTCTAATGGTTTAACACCATACCCCTGGGGGCTGTCCTTACGATATTGAGTGAGAAGTTCTCCCCAGATCTGGTTGTTTAAAAGTGTGCAGCACCTACCCACTCTCTCTCTTGCTTCTGCTCCCAGCCGTGTGAAGTGCCAGTCCCCCTTCACCTTCCTCCATGATTGAAAGTTTCCTGAGGCCTCCACAGCCATGCTACCTGTACAACCTGAGGAACTGTGAGCCCATTAAACTTCTTTTCTGCATAAATTGCCCACTCTCTGGCATTTCTTTATAGCAATGTGAGAACCAGACATATTTTATAGGCATTGATGACACATCCAGTGTGCAAGATGAGTGCCAGAGAAAGTTCAAGAATGACACCAAGATTATCTGAGAATACATGGGAACCTAAAACTTATTTTGATTAACATTAAATTGTCAATCACCTGCCCAGGCCCAAGGGTCTCACCAAACAGAGTCATCGAAAATACATGTTAGCATGTTACATGTTTTAATTTATGAAGAAGCACAAAGCAGAACCAGGTAATGCTATGGGCAGTACAAACTCAACAGACAGAAATAGAGAAGATAATGTCTACAGAGAGGATTTGTGATGAAGCAGCATGATTAGTAATCTTTGCATCTAAATGCAATTTTTAACACTGCCACCTTGACAGGCTAAAATATCTGGCTAAAATTAACTCTTTTATTTCTAATTATTTCCCCTCAGATTGGACTTTTCCTACTGTCCTCTTCCCAGCAGTCCATAACTATGCCTAGCAATTATTAACAAAATATGCTTTATTGGAACTTTGTACATGTTCCAACCCACATTATGCAAATAATAATAATAATAATCTCACGATGCTTGTTCTAGACTGAGTGTTAACTTTAAGGAGAACTCGTAACTAAAATAGTCACTTTTTCAGTTGTGTGATTTAGGCCAATCATTTAAATGGTATATGTAAAATAAAATAAAATTACTTGCCAAGTGGTTTAGACTGTAATTGAGTGGTAGGAAGTATTCAGACGGGTTGGGTTTAAAGGTATTTTAGGGGGGCAAATTTTATGCTCCTTTTATCCTAACTGCTTGAGTAAACTCACCAACATCTTATAATAACATTATATTTCCTGTCTCCGTGTGAAGATTTATCACAATGAATCTGGTGAGATAATCCTGTAATAGTAGAAGTCATTACAAAGTAATTGCCTTGAAATGTGCTATAGAATGATGAGCACTTATTTCTCTTTCTTGCCAACAAGTATATGAGTCTTTCACTGACTGAAAGACAGTAACACAATTCTTCTTTCTTCCCTCAACACAGCCTCTTCTGATTGGGAAAAAAAAAATTACAAAAAAAAATTGGTTCAAACTTCCCTGGCACACAATGCTGGCAGTATTGAGATGCAGAACTCTTCACCATAGCAGGAGATGTACCATTTCCTTTACATTGCTTTTGCCTGTTTAACACTCTGCTAGTTATTAATGACACATTTGAGATCATAGTGACCTCTTTCAGCCTCCTCAAGCAGAGGTAGCCTAGCTATGATAAAAACAAAATATCAAGTACAGCAGTATAATTCTATTTTGCAAACAAAATAGCTGGGTATTAACTACTTCGAAAGACTCTGTAGCCAAAACCTTCTCTCTGAAAAAAAAAAAAAAATGCCTTCATGTGGTGTGATTAGTGAAGTAGTAGCACTGCTCTAAAATGAGATTAATTTCTAATTTCAACATTTCAGTGATGTTGACCCACAACTTTTTTTTCAAGCTGCCTGAGACCTGAAATTTTGTTTGTTTTTCTTTATCAGTCTGTTGTTAATTTTTATTATTATTCTTGAATATTCACTCCTGAAGCCAGAATTACATTTGGTTCTTTGGGGTTTCAAATTGAGTCAAAACTGACTGAAAGACAGTAACACAATTCTCTTTTCTCTCCTCAACACAGCCTCTTCTGATTGGGAAAAAAAATACAAAAAAAAAAATTGGTTCAAATTTCGCTGGATACAATGCTGGCAGCATTGAGATGCAGAACTCTTTACCATAGCAGGAGATGTACCATCTCCTTTACACTGCTTTTGCCTGTTTAACACTCTGCTGTTTAACACTCAATTCAAAGTAGCGCTTTTACACCATTTCCAAACACGTTTTACTAAAACACAATATTGCTATTCTCCTTGAGGGTATTGAATCTCTCCTCTCCAAGTTAAAGTGAAATGGGGAATGGGACTGATGTTGACTCACTGATTCTTCTTAATGTCCATCTGTCTCACTTTTATTTACAAACATGAATCACGAATCAGAAGCATTTTTGAAATAACAGTTTCTATATATGTTCCCTGGTTTGAAGTTCCCAAATAAAATAGTTAATAGATATGCACTGGGCTCTTATTAAATACATGACATTATGCTACATACTGTGGTGAGTGCTAAAAATTATTAAACTGTCCCCTGTCTCCTGCCAATCTGCTGGGAAGCCTGAGAAAGATAAGTCAACAATTACATTGCAAAGGGTATCTATAGGTAAAAGTCTATAGGTATAAGTGAGATGAAATCCAGAAAGAATGTTAGAAGGGTGCTTTCATTATGCTGTATTAATCTATAACTTACTTATTCATGAAGAGTATGGTGGTGGTGGTAGTGGTGATGATGATTATATTAAAGCATTATTATTATTCTAACCCAGTAGAATTATAGCTTATTCAAAAAGCATTATAATATTTGATCCACTTTCACATTTGATGCACAAAATAGCTCTTTGTTCCCCTTAGCACATATGTTACTATCTTCATTTGGCAGATGAAGAAACTGAGTCACAGAAAATTATTTGAGAAAAATATCTACTAGCAGAAACTAAGTTTCCTGAATCCTAGTCTCTATATTTTTTAGGTAGATGGCTACAAAAATCCCCCAGGACTCAAACTGCTCCCCTTTTACATTTCTTCTGTAAATTTTTAATCTTTGTTCTGGTTCCCTGGAAAATAGACTGAGGCAGATATACACATGCAAAAGGGTTGGTGAGGGGTGCCCTTGGGAACAACATCTGTAAGGGAGGCAGAGAAGCAGAATTAGGCAGGGAGAAATATTGATTTTAAATGTGGCTGCCCCAAGGAGTCTTGACATTCTTTCTTCAGTGATCTCTGTTGAAGCAAGAGAATTGTACCTGGAATACAGCATGTCTTATACAGACAGTGTAACCTTGGGCCAGGAAACTCCCTTTAGCTAGTGTAATTCCCAAAGAGATATTCAGCTGTGGTAGCCTGCAGCCAGTTAGCAACTTAGCTGAGAAGTGAGTGATCCTTCCAAAGTGGCGGTCTAGGTGTATCACAGCCTCTGATACATGTGTCTTCACTATTTCTACACATGGCCCCCACAGTTATGCAGGGGCTTCTCATTGCCTTAGTCTGAAAGTCTGAAAATGACACATGACTTCTACTCACAGCTTATTGGCCAGAATTAGTCACATGTCTCTACAAAACAACTGGCAAGTGTGTGCTCCTATGTGCCCAGGAAAGAGGGGAGACCTTCTCATCATTACCAGCAGTATATCCATTTTCTGTTTCAGAACACCAGGATAAATCACACTAAAACATCAAAATATCAGCCAATCAATCAAAAGTACTTGCTGATTACATTCTATGTAACAGTGCTACATTAGGAGTTTTGATAAGTATTGAACATTAGGAGTTTTGATAAGTATTTGTCATTCTGTTAAATGACTAGTATTTAACAGAATGACAAAGCATTAAAAAATCCAGATGGAAGAAAAGACTATCAAATCTGTAACCCAAGGTAATACACAATTGAGAGTTAAATTGTGACTATTGATGCTAAATTCTATAAAAATGCAGGAAAGAAGTACAAAAAGGGGAGAATTTGGAAGAGATTTTGTGAAAAAGATGAACATCGAGTTGTGTCCTGAAATTTTAAAAACCTATGGAAAGAAGAGAAATTTGCCTCCACAATTACAATTAGATACACCTCATGACCACTCTCGGAACTTTTTAGAAGGTCCTTCTTTCTGAAAGTCACACATTCTCAAGAATATGCTGCCACAATTAGTGCAAAGTAGCTCTTTAACATGAGGGAAGGTTGATAAATCATGAAACATTCTCTCACAAATTGAGAAACAGTTTGCTGAATAGTACAGATTAGTGAGGTGAAAATGTGCCCAGGGCAGAAAGCACTGTGCTAGAATGGCCTGCTGAACTGCGCTCCTCCTATTTCAAGACCTGCACTAAACGGACTGACTTCCTCGCTGCCTGTAGCACACCTCCCCAGTTAGCACACCTCCATGATTTTACCCACGGTGTAATTTCTGACATTGCTATAATTCCTCCTTTCTACCTTCCCGAAAACCCCAAAAGAATGACCAATTTGATATTTTTAATATAATTTACTCAGTAGATGTAGCAAAATTTTACTTACCTACTTTTGTTAACACAAGAAGTGAAAATATAAACTGGCGGTTTCAGGTGTGTCACCTGTTCTCTAACTTAATCTTCACAATCACCAAAGGTGGACAGTTTTATCCCAATTTTATATATAAGGACATAGAGCTTTAGTGAAGTTCAATCACTTTTCCCAAAGTTACAGTTTGTTAAATTGCTTGCCCTAAGTGTAACTCAAACCTCATCTGTCTGATTCTAAAATTCATCATCTTGTCACTACAATTTTTCACTCTGCTTATAATTATAAGCTTAAAATTATAAGCAAAGTCAATAATTATGTTAAAGTCAGCCCCCCCCCCAGAATTACAGCTTTATTTTGTATATGAGGTGAATCCCTTTTTGAATTTTAAAGTAATACAATTGCCAAAGTTTCTTACACAGAATTTCCTAATGTGCCTGTGCTATATGGTCCTAAACCACAGACTCTCAGAAACTGCATTATGGAAGCTCAAACATAATTCACTCTGTGGTTGTCAACATTTACTCCACACTGGTAATCTGTAAGAAATTAAGCTAAGACCACCCAATTTGTTGAACTGATCCTTCAGTTGTTTCTGACCTGGACCATCTCCACAGCAAGAGCCATAAGGTAAAACATGTTGTGTTCCATTCTCACCCTGCTAGACAATGCTGTGCCTTTTGAACATTTTGAAAAACATGTGTTCTAAAAGCATCTGTCGGCATTGCTATGCAACAGCAGTTTCCAATGGACCATGCTTGAGATGAATGGAAACTCAGGATATGTCTATCACATATAGCAAGGCACTAGAGATTAATGAGACCAGATGTTCCTAGAAGTCTTGGGGAAGAAACAATGGAATGTTTCTCTGCTCTTGGTATTGATTTATTTTTTCCCTCTCATGTTTTCTGGAATAAACTGAATAACATAATCTAATACATAAGAAAAGCTACAATATATAATTCAGAATGTGTTACATCTGAGTTGCTAGGTGACCATATAAACACTCTGGGACCCCAGTGGGAAATTTCAATAATCTCTCTTATCAGTTCAATAAATAAATAAATAAATAAATAAAATGAATACTGAACAATAAATAAAAGAGTTTAAGAAGAGAAATGACCCATGCTACACTCCGCAAAAATGTAAAATTTTAGAAGACGTTCTCTGTTTGGGGGTGAAGTATTAAAAAAAAAGGACTGCAAAGGAATTTGAATTTTAACCTAAAGTAAAAAATTACCAACTCAAGTCCTGAGCTTTGTTTTTGTTTGGAATGCTGCTTTGGTAAATGCCCTTGGATGAGATCTTGTCCTTGAGAAGATGGCGTTTCATAAAATCAGTGAGAAGCATCTCATTCCTAAAGCCCCAGTTCTATCCAAAGTAAAGAGGTACCCAAAGGGCTGAGTCAGCGAACCCATCACTTCACTTGCCTTTCAATCCTCTGTAGATCTCAAAAGCCAAAGGGAAGACTGAACGGATGCGGAGGAAATGCAATCACTCCTCTCACCATGCTGATCGAAATCCCCTCTGTGGTAATCACCAGGTAGCTGCTGGGAAAAAGAGCATTTAATCTAAATGTAAAACAGAATGTACTGTTGATGGTCCAGGCTTCAGTCCACTGATGGGAAACCTATCATCTTCTTACCTTTTTCTTCCCTGGAAATGAATCAATGTGTTCAGCTTTGAAACTCATCAGCACACCCCTGTTTTCACTTTCCCCACAAATAGATAAGAAGTCTGTAATTTTGACTGAGAATGAAAACCCTGCTGACATGATTTGTGGCAGATAATGCAACCGATTCCATAGAGATCGCTTGAGATCACAAGTGATGTGAACAATCAATCTGAAAAATAAAATTTATTCAGGTACAGTACTACTAATCAAATCCATACTCAAAACAGCTCATGCACAAGACGACTAACCACAGGTAACCACTTCAAACAACGTCACTCTTTTGTTGATAGTGTCATTACAATAGTTGCATCAAAATGGAGAACATGATGCACAGAAAGGAATATTTTCACAGTCATGCAAACTGTTTTTGTTCAGGGCCTAGGAAAAAGCTAAATTTTCAATGTGAAAAAGGTTTGGGGACACTATTAGGTATTCAAAAGAGAAATGTAATCTGCAATTGAGAAAGCAGCTTCACAGGGACTCCACATTCACAACAATGCTAGGAAATTATTCTACTTTTTCAGGAAACTTAATTTCATATCTAAAATGTTGCTTTATCATGATATCATGAGAATTAAGGCAGTAGAAACCTTTTATATTCCCTCTCTTCTTAATAATTGCAGTTTTCTTTGGAGGAACTCTTCTGCAGTCCTGACACTTCTTTTCACAGAGCTTCATTGTTACAAGCCTGGTACCTATCTATTTGAGATGTACTGACTGGTACAGATGAAAAGAATAAACTAGGCATACTACGCTCAGCATTTGCTTTCTCTTGAGCTGAATGGCCTATGGATGGCTGATGATTTCTTCTGATTCTGATGCTAGTACTCTTATCTGGGCCAAGCCCTCTAAATGCAGGGGACTAACCTGAACAAAAACAGTTTGCATTACTGTGAAAACATTCCTTTCTGTGCATCATGTTCTCTCTCTCTCCCCCACACCACACACACACACACACACACACACACACACACACACACACACACACACACACACACAGTGTCTACTATCTCTATTTCTCTCCCCGACCTCACTGGTTTTCTATTATCTCTATTTCTTATCCCCGACCTAACTGGTTTTCTCACAGGCAGCTGGAATTCTCTGCAACACCTCCAGGGTGAAGCATGTCGTGTAAAATGGAGAACTCTGTCCTGATCCAGTACTTCTGTGACTAATGAAAGCTACCCAGTCCTGGGGATCCATATTAGGAAGCTTATTTTCTTTTCATACTAAGTTACATATTTGAACATACCTCTATCGATTATGTAGGCGGTATTTAGATTTTTTGTCTGCCTTAATTCTTGCCTTATTTCCCAATTCATTACCCTGTTAGAAAAGAAGAATACTTTCTCATTAAAAACTCTAAATCTCAGGAGTTATACCTTTGATTAAAAAAAATATTAAAATGTTTGAGAAGAAATTTGAGCATTTGGTTCATGATATTTTATTATGTGTGGTCACGTGCATTAGTTCGCTAGATTTGCTTTGTTTTTCTGCACTTCAGGCCATCACTTTAAGAGAACACTATGAATAGGTGCTGGACCTAATGACCTTTAAATGAAATGGATACTTATTTCAATCCAAGAAATGTTTGAGAGTTAAGTAGATCAAGGGAGACAGTTAATGACATGGGGACAAGTAAGGTACCCCAGGGATATTCCAGGAATTGAGACCCTATTGTACTCTGCTTATATAGAACCCTCAAACCTGAGATTGTATGAATTCTCCACTATTGAGTGCTTTGTTTTCTTTTTCTCTCTTTCTAATAAAGTTCTAAACCATCTGCATAGCTTAAATGAGAAACTCTATTAGCAAAGTTTGTAATTAACTCTTAAAGCTGGTTCAAGTAGATTAAAATATCTGAACCGTGTCTATGACCATGTTTTTGCTTATGTCTCTGTCTTTTCTTTATAAAAATTCCTAAAAGTGAGTATTTTACTTGCTAAGGGGAGCATTTGAAAGGTTGGAGTCCCTGTGTGACATCAAGATAATTGAGGCCCAAATTGCTTTGTGATCAACACTATCTGGAAAGATGCCTCAGTTCTCCAGTTCTTTTTGAAATTGACATCACCGCTGTGTGTGGTATTTCAACCATCTGTTCCCATGATTCCCAAGGAACGAGTGTCATGAATCACTGCCTCCCAAAAGAGTTACACTTTGCTGAAAGTTGACTTCAGTTTTGCTTGAGGTGTTAAAAGTCCCAAAAGATACATTAAAAATTCACTTCCAGAGTGTTTGTAGTAAACAATTATTGTTTGTTTTGTGGTGCAAGACTGATATGTTACTTCAGGGAAGCAAAAACAATAGGGATTTTCTAGGCAGTGGCATATTCTTTTATTCTCTCTTCTCTCCCACAACACTCAATATTTCTTGGAAAATTCCCAGGGAGTCTGAAACTCATAAAAGTTATCTTCTACTATCAATGAGGATACAATTATTCCCTCTAAAAAAAGTAAGATATCTTTAAAAAAGAAAAACTCATTATATTTTCATGTCCCTGAGAAAGTTTACCTCATTTCATGAAAATTAAGAGTTATAACCCTACCTAAAGGGTGGGAATCTAATACTTTCCTCTACTTTTTGAGTGAGACAGAAATATCTTGGATTAAAATGTTGTCTTTATACTGAATTAAAGTAGGAAAACCAATGAATCAAGTTAGGTTGCTTAGGTTCTGAGCATCTGAAATGGTGTGGGATTTCAGCAATGCCTTCTTTAAAATTATGCCCCTTTTTTCTGAAATAATTTGTATTACAAATAAATTATAGGCAACATCATTTAAACTAGCATCAAACTGCTATCTGATGGGTGAGTACATCAAAACTAAAAATAAGATATTAAAAATTTGTTTCTGCTCATTGCTTTCCATATTTCTCTCTGGAACAGGATTATTATTTTTATTTACTCATTGATACCACTTAGTATTTCTCCTAATTTTTAAGGATAATTGTAAATAGAAAGTAAAACTCATCAACTTAAGTTTCATATAAACCTTTTTATTTTAGAATAGTTTTATATTTGTATAAAAGATGTAAAGGTAGGACAAAGAGTTCTTGCATATGCTAACTCAATTTCCTCTGGTGTTATCATCTTACATTATTATGGTCCATTTGGCAATACGAACCCATATTGGCACATCATTAGTAACTAAACTCCATATTTTATTTAGATTTCATTAATTTTTCTCTAATGCCATTTATTTCTGTTCCAGAATCTCATTTAGGATACCACATGGCATTTGGTCCTCATGTCTCCTTATCCTCCTCTGATCTGTGACAGTTTCTCAGATAGTTTCCTTGATTTTGATGATGTTGATAGTTTGGAAGGGTTTTGGTCGCATACTTTATAGAATGTTCCTCAATTTGGGGTTTGTCTAATATTTTTATTGACTATAGTTTTGGGTTTTTGAAAGGAAGACCACAAAAGTGAAATGCCATTCTCATCACATCATATTAATGTACATACCATCACCATAAGTTATAACTGATAACATGAGCCTTGATTACCATGCTGAGGTAGTATTTGTAAGATTTCTATAAAGTTACCATTTCCTCTTTTCATACTCTACACTTTGGAAGTAAGTCACTAAGCATAGACTCTACTCAAGGGATGGAGAGTTAAGCTCCACCTTCTTGGGGGGCAGTATACATAGACAAATTATTTAAGGTTCTTTTCAGGAGATTTCTCTCTTTGCTTCATTTATTTATTCTTCAATTATTTATTTATGTAAATATGGACTCAGGCATATTTATTTTACAATTTGGGCTATAATCCAATAAAATATCATCTACTCTTTTTGCTCAAATTGCTTTTCATCTTTTACCATTTTAAGCTCCATCAGTTGTCTCTTGTGTCACTTTGGCCTATCCTCATCATTTTGTTTAGAGCACTTCGTTACTTCCTCACAAAACAAGATACATCAGGCTCATCTTGTACATTCCCTACCACAGCCCTGGAATCAGCCATTTCTCAAAGGAGCCCTGGTTTCTTTTATTGGAGGATAATGTTAGAAACCAAGATCTTAGGACTGGGTGAGCTCAATACTAATGACATGTCACTGTTTCCAGCTCCTCATAGAAGACAGAACTAAGACGTGTAGATACATGCAAAGCAATGCACACATGCATATCTATAATTACTTCTTTATTAATTTGTATCTATACTAAGCTAAAAATGAGTTCATACTAATCTCTCTGACTTTACTCCAGCACCATGTGGTTCATTCTAGTCTTACTTTCTTACTTAACTGTAACTTCTCACTCCAGCAGTGAGAAACCTGGCTCCCACCATTATTATCCTGTTACATAGTTGATTATACATGTACGGTGGTTTCAGAATGGTTAACCTATACCCCTTGAGAATGAAATTTTATCAACTACGGTACAGTGCTCATATATATATTTCCTTTTGTAGTTAACCTTAAGATTTTCAGTCAAACTACAGGTCTCCAAAGTTAGTTAGGCCAGAGCCTTTTTCATCTCCTTCAGTAAGGTTATGTAATACATGTGTAAAGCCATTAGAATCTTCTGGCACAGTTTGCCTTCCAACTTGGGATCCCTGGTAAATTTTGTTTTTGTCTTTGTTTGTAAAGATTCAGGTGCATTCTTATGTGCTGTAAAGTTCTAAGGGTCTTGAGAAAAGGACAGTGGCATTTAGCCATCACAATATTAACATAAAAATTAGTCCCAATACCTTTAAAACGAATCCCGTGCTTCCTCATTATAAACAAAAAGTAAAATTTTTGTCTGTTTACATTTTAACACTCTTATTTTTTCCATTTATTATAAGCTCTTTATTTATAACTAAATCAAATTAAAAGCAATTTGTGCATACTCTTAAGAGCTTTTATTACTCCATTTTCTTTCTTTTTTTTTTTTTTTTTAATTTGTCTTTAAATTCCGGGATGCGTGTGCAAAACATGTAGGTTTTTTACATGGGTATACATATGCCATGGTGGTTTGCTACACCTATCAACCCATCATCTAGGTTTTTTGTTGTTTTTTTTGTTTTGTTTTCTTGAGATGGAGTCTCGCTCTGTCACCCAGGCTGGAGTGCAGTGGTGCAATCTTAGCTCACTGCAAGCTCTGCCTCCTGGGTTCGTGCCATTTTCCTGATACAGCCTCCCGAGTAGCTGGGACTACAGACACCCGCCACCACGCCTGGCTTAATTTTTTTTTTTTTTTTTGAGATGGAGTCTCACTCTGTTGCCCAGGCTGGAGTGCAGTGGCACAATCTCGGCTCACTGCAAGCTCCGCCTCACGGGTTCACGGGTTCATGCCATTCTCCTGCCTCAGCCTCCCAAGTAGCTGGGACTACAGGTGCCCACCACCATGCCCGGCTAATTTTTTGTGTTTTTAGTAGAGACAGGATTTCACCATGTTAGCCAGGATGGTCTCGATCTCCTGACCTCATGATCTGCCCGCCTCAGCCTCCCAAAGTGCTGGGATTACAGGCGTGAGCCACCGTGCCCGGCCCCATCATCTAGGTTTTAAGCCCTGCATGCATTAGGTATTTGTCCTAATGCTCTCCCTCCCCTTGGCCACCACCCCCCGACAGGCCCCAGTGTGTGTTGTTCCCTGCCATGTGTCCATGTGTTCTCATTGTTCAACTCTTACTTATGAGTGAGAACATGCGGTGTTTGGTTTTCTGTTCCTGTATTAGTTTCCTGAGGATGAGGGCTTCTAGCCTAATCCACGTGCCTGCAAAGGACATGAGTTTATTCTTTTTCCTTCCCTCCCTCTCTCTCTCTCTTTCTTTCTTTCCCTTTCTCTCTCTCTCTTTCTCTCTCTCTCTTTTTCTCTCTTTCTCTCTTTCTCTCTTTCTTTCTTTCTTTCTTTCTAACAGAGTCTGGCTCTCTCACCAGGCTGGAATGCAATGGCACAATCTCGGCTCACTGTAGCCTCCGCCTCTGAAGTTCAAATGATTCTCCTGCCTCAGCCTCTAGAGTACCTGGGAATACAGGCGCCCGCCACCATGTCCAGTTAAATTTTGTATTTTTAGTAGAGACAGGGTTTCACCAGGTTGGTCAGGCTGGGCTTGAACTCCTGACCTCAGGTGATCCACTAGCTTCAGCCTCCCAAAGTGCTGGGATTACAGGTGTGAGCCACCATGCCCTGCCAGAGCTTATTCTCTTTTATGTCTGCATAGTTTTCCATGGTGGCTATGTATCACATTTTCTTTAGTCTATCATTGATGGGGATTTGGGTTGGTTCCTAGTCTTTGCTATTGTAAATAGTGCTGCAATAAACATAAGTGTGCATGTGTCTTTATAGTAGAATGATTTATAATCCTTTGGGTATATACCCAGTAATGGCATTGCTGGGTCAAATGGTATTTCTGGTTCTAGGTCTTTGAGGAATCACCACAGTGTCTTCCACAATGGTTGAACTAATTTACACTCCCACCAACAGTGTAAAAGCGTTTCTATTTCTCCACATCCTTTCCAGCATCTGTTTCCTGATTTTTAATGATTGCCATTCTTTTTTTGTCTTTTTTTTTTTTTTTTTTTTTCTTTTTTGTGGAGAACGGGGTCTCGCTATATTACCCAGGCAGGTCTCGAACTCCTGGGCTCAAGCTATCCTCCCGCCTCTGCCTCCCTGAGAGCTGGGATTACAGGCGTGAGCCACCGCGCCCGGCCTAATGATTGCCATTCTAACTGGAGTGAGATCTCATTGTGGTTTTTGTTTGTATTTCTCTAATGACCAGTTATGATGAGCTTTTTTTCATATGTTTGTTGTTCACATAAATGTCTTTTTTGAGAAGTGTCTGTTCATATCCTTTGCCAACGTTTTGATGGGGTTGTTTGTTTTTTCTCATAAATTTTTTTAAGTTTCTTGTAGATTCTAGATATTAGACTATTCCTATCAAGCTACCATTGATTTTCTTCACAGAATTAGAAAAAACTACTTTAAACTTCATGTAGAACCAAAAAAGAGTCCACATAGCCAAGACAATCCTCAGCAAAAAGAACAAAGCTGGAGGCATCATGCTACCTGACTTCAAACTATACTACAAGGCTACAGTAACCAAAATAGCATTGTACTGGTACCAAAACAGGTATATAGACCAATGGAACAGATCCAAGGCCTCAGAAATGACACCACACATCTACAGCCATCTGATTTTTGACGAACCTGACAGAAACAAACAACGGGGAAAGGATTCCCTATTTCATAAATAGTGCTGGGAAAACTGGTAGCCATAAGCAGGAAACTGCAACTAGACCCCTTCCTTATACATTATACAAAAATCAACTCAAGATGGATTAAAGACTTAAATGTAAAACCCAAAACCATAAAAACCCTAGAAGAAAACCTAGGCAATACCATTCAGGACATAGGCACGGGAAAAGACTTCATTTCTAAAACACCAAAAGCAATTGCAACAAAAGCCAAAATTGACAAATGGGATCTAATTAAACTAAAGTGCTTCTGCACAGTAAAAGAAACTAATCATCAGAGTGAAGAGGCAACCTACAGAATGGAAGAAAATGTTTTGCAGTCTACCCTTATTACTCAATTTTCATACATCTATAAAGAAATCTCTGAGACTGGGTAATTTATTATGAAAAAGAGGTTTAATGGACTCATAGTTCCGCATGGCTGGGGAGGCCTCACAATCATGGCAGAAGGTGAAGGTGGAGCAAAGGCACATCTTACATGACACCAGGCAAGACAGCATGTGCAGGGGACCTGCTCTTCATAAAACTATCAGATCTTGTGAGACTTATTCACTTTCACAAGAACATCATGGGAAAATCTGCTCCCATGATTCAATTACCTTCTGCCAGGTCCCGACCATGACACTTGGGGATTATGGGAGCTGCAATTCAAAAACAGATTTGGGTGGTGACACAGCCAAACCATATTAGTGCTATAGATATAAAAATGTCATTGATATTTCACTGAAGAAAAAAATGGAAAATATTCCAAAAAGAAAGCAAAGATACAATAACAAGTGTGTCTTGTTCTCTTTTCCAACCTAACAAGAATGGAAAATGACTACAAGTGAAAATTGAGAGCTATCATCCCAATTTCTCATCTTTGTATCTTTGTCTTGCCTTCAGTATTTTTTTTTTTTTGACAGGATCTCAATCTTGCCCAGGCCGAATGCAGTAGTGTGATCAATGGCTGATTGCAGCCTCAGCTTCCCAGGCTCAAATCATCCTTCCACCCTCTGTCTTTGAATAGATGAGACCACAGGCACCTGCCACCACACCTGGCAAGTTTTTGTATTTTTTGTAGGGGTTTCACCTTGGTGCCCAGGCTGGTCTTAAGTTCCTGTGCTCAAGTGATCTGCCCACCTTGGTCTCTCAAAGCACTGGGATTACAGGCATGAGCCACAAGTGCTGGGATTACAGACATGGGCCATTGTGCCCCATTGTCTTCTGTATTTCTAATGTCAATCTTTTCTTCATCTTCTTTACTATTAGAAAGCAGGCCATTAACTAATGGAGGTAGAGACACAAAGGAGTCAATATATCTATAGATCTTTAGGCAGGAAAATAAATGAGGCTGAAATGATGATATGGTTTGTCTTTGTGTCCCCACCTAAATCTCGTCTCAAATTGTAATCCCTATAATCCCCAAGTGTTGAAAGTCCTGCCCTCAAAACATGGGGATGATTGGATCATGGGGGCAGTTTCCCCCGTGCTGTTCTTGTGATAGTGCATGAGTT